>NC_089259.1:42596163-42964913 GCF_963930625.1 Muntiacus reevesi
CAGAGGATGATTGTTGGATGACATCACCGACTCGATGGGCATGAGTTTGAGTAAGCTTTAGGCATTGGTGATGGAGAGGGAAGCCTAGTGTGCTGCAGTCTATGGGGTCTCAAAGAGTCAGACATGACTTAGTAACTGACCTGAACTGCTCTGGTAACTTTTGTTATATGAAATGTATTGGTATGTTCTCATTCTGACTTATAATTTTTATCATTATAAAGTGTCTTTCTTTGTTTTATTTATTTTTTTGAAAGAGTTGCATTTTACCCTATGCCAAGATCACTACTCTTTAATTTTAATTTTCTGAATATCCTTGTACATCCTCTTATTTATTTACTATTCTGGATTTTTGTGATTTTTTTCATTATATGTTTGTTTCAGTATGTAATATGCAATATAAGATGAAGTTAGATTTTGCTTTGTTTGCAAGCCATAAGTATTTTTCTTTTAATTTTTAAGAAAAGATCATTTATATATATTAATAGGACCAATTTGTTAGCTTGAATTAACTTTCCTTCTTTTTGATTGTCATTATATCTATTTGCACTTACATATTTTTCAAAATTATAATTCTATTAAATATCCTTATAGATATTTCCTTTGAATTTCATATATCTATACTTTGTGCAATATTTGAACCTGTTAGTAATTTATTCCCCACTCACATTATCTCTCCATTTATTTTAAAGTAATATTTTACTCCCAAACTAATACTTAAGAGGCAATGAGTAGCCATTTTACAGCTTTATTGAGGTAAAATTGATAAGCAAAACTTGTATTTAAAAATTCAAAAATTCTACCATTTGTATCCATGTAATTTAGTTTACATACAATTCAATGATCCTGCCAGACATTTTGTTTAAGTTTGTTCTAGGTTTTTTTCCTTGAATGTCTGAAGTTCATTCTTAGGGGATTGCTCAAGAAGCCCTCAAGAGAACAATCATTTAGTTCTGACATGTTAATCACTTAATAGCTATTGGTCTCTGGTCTTTATACTTAAAGTTTGGCTGAAGTTCATATTTCCATTCCTTGACTACTTTAAATATGTTACTCCATTATGTTTTGTGATGAAGTGTCATTATAAGGATTTTCTTTTCTTCATAAGATACCTAGATGTTTGCCTAGATCAATATATAAAATTTCAGAAGTTTAAGTTGTGTTCTAGGACTGTATTCCTGGACACTGTGTGTGGTAGTCACTCAGTCATGTCTGACTCTGTGACCCCCATGGACTGTAGCCTGACTCCAGATTCCTCTCTCCATGCAATTCTCCAGGCAGGAATACTGAAATGGATAGCCATTCCCTTCTCCAAGGTGATCTTCCTGACCCAGGGATCAAACCTTGTTCTCCTGGATTGCAGACACACTCTTTACCATCTGAGCCACAAGGGAAGCCCTCTGTACACAGTATGTCCTATTACTATGAATGATCTATTTATCCACCTCCCTAGTCTCCCTCTCCTTTTTTCTCCCTCTCCTCTTCCCCCTTTAGGAAAAATACACTAACATACACAGACACACAAACGCACACATACAGACACATATTTATTATGTTTTACAATACATATGTTTATAAATATATATAATAAAAGATATACATATATTTTTTCTTTTCAGTTGCTTTCCCTTATTCTTTCTTTACATAAATTCTATAATTTTTTTTCCAAATTGTTCCTTTTAATTTACCCATGTATTAATCTGTTGATCTTTTTATTATTGTTATATATGTGTTATTTCCTTTATTTGCCATGATGTCTATTCACTTTTGTATGCCATCTATTTTAATCATTATGGAATAATTTCATTTTCCATTAATCTGTCTTTTACACATTTTATCTTTATCCATTTTACTTTTTAAATTTAGACTTTTTGATTGATCAAAATTCTCTTATATCATCAATATTTTCTTAATTTCTTTTAGCTTAGTTTGATCTCATCTGATTTATATTCATATTATTCTCTCTATTGATTTAGGACTCAGTTCATTTGCATGTATTTCTTAATGTATCTTTGCATGAAGCTTCATCATCATAGTTTTAGTTGCTCATCTTGAATTGACATGGATTTTTCTGTAATTTTAGATGAACATTTCTACATACCTTTGGGTTGGGCCTCTATAACCTCAATTTAATCCTTCAAGTGCCCACTCCTATATAATTTGCTGCTTATTATTTATGATTTGGAAAATATGATTCTAAGATCTGGTTTCAGTGGATATTCCTTCTTCATTACATGCATATCTCTGAATTTTAGGTCCAACCTTGCTACCTTGCCTCATTTGCATACTATATCTAGAAGTTTTTGTGTGTTTGGTCTATTTCCCTGTGACTAGGAATTGCAGTAGCCTCAAGGACTCTGGCCTCAAATGCCTACAACTTCTTTGTGGGGACCCATGATATGTTCTACTAGACCACAATTTGTCAACTATGATACTTTAGAATTGTGAGAAGAATTTTTTTTTTCCTAATTTTGTCATGACAAGAATATGAATATTATTCTGTGGCAGAATAAATAAGATTTTACAAACTTTGTATCTTTTAACATAGCAATTACATTATTGTTGGTTTCTAACCTCTATGAGGATGTATATCTATGACTTAGTGTCCAATCTTCATCAGGCTAGATTTTGATCTGGGTCTGTGACAGTAGCATGAAGAGTTATTTTTAAATGGTTGCTAGCAAGATGTTCTTGGAAATCATGCTCAGGGTCAACCACAGTACACATGTGTTAATATTTATACCTTTCCCTTCAGCTAATCCAACAGAATACCTAAGAAGACTATAACAATAATAATAGCAATAAATACTGTCCTCCCTTCTCCACTTTTGTTAACAAATTATAAGATAATTTATCATTGTTGCAAACAGAAAATACATAGTTAGGGAAATTATCTAGACATGATGCTTTAAATACTAAGGCTATAAAAGTCTCAAAAGAGAGCTATAAATTATGCTCATTTTAATATATAAAATATTTTTAGCAAAAAAACAAATGCTAAAGAAGTGTAGTAAAAACTTAACCACAGGGGAAAACAAAAAGGAAGCACATAATTCCTCAGAGTTAATTTTCGGCCTACTGTGATTTCACAAGTGTGAAATAGAATGGAAGAAGGAAGTCTTTTGCACTCAAACCAGTAGACCATTGAAAACCTAGAAAGCATATATTTGGTAAAGAATGAACAAAACTAGAGTAATGAAAAATTTTATCCCTGCATGAATTAAAATCATCCTAGACTATAGTTTTTGCTGTTTGATTTTTATTTTTCCAGACTGGTAACTTAGAACTACTTTTCCCTTGGATTCTGGACAAATTAGAAAGAAAAATCATTTTAAAAAAAGAGCATTACTGTTCATAATATCATTTCAAGAAGATTGATTTGCACAACATTTATTATAGGCTAAACAAATGTTAAAGGTACATAGTCCATACAATCGCCTCAGGTAAAACACTGCCAGAATCATTCATCCAACTGAAAATAAATCTAGCCAGTGTATGTAAAGAAAAATATATATGTATATATATGTATATGTCTATTTACCATGATTCTGTAAATTAATCTGAGTTAAAATAAATTTAACTAAAAATTGCTTTTAAAGACAGAAGATTAAAGTAAAATAATATACTTTTGAAGTTTTTTGTGGTAATGTACATGAATTTTTATTTTAACCACTTTTAAGTGTATAATTCAGTGGGACAAAGGGCACCCCTGGTGTTCTGCAGCCATCATCATCTATCTCCAGAGCTTATTCATCAATCCAAATGGAAATTCTCTGCTCATCAAATGATAACTACACATTATCTCTGCTCCTCAGTTGCTGGTAATTACTCTTCCACTTTTTGTCTCTATGAATTTGCCTATTCTGTGTGTCTTAGAAGTAGAATTATATATTTTTTTAAATTTTTGTGTCTGATCTATTTCATTTAGCATAATAATTTCAAGAGTCACTAGTTTTGTAGCATGTATCAGAATTTCATTCCATTTTAAAATCTGAATAATGTTCCTTATATGTATAAACAGCATTCTGTTTATCTATTAGCCTGCTGATGGGCATTTAAGCTGATTGCACTTTTTGACTATTGGAAATTTTCTACTCTAAACATTGGTATGAGAGTATCTGTTTAATTCCCAGGTTTCAAATATTTTGGATACATATCCAGAAGTGGAATTGCTGAGTTACATAAGAATTCTGTTTAACTTTTTGAAAAACCACTGCACTTTTAAAATATATTTTAAATGGAAGAGTGACATCATATTTTTTGTGTGAAATTTGGACATAATCTGTGCTTTAGCTAATAATACTGGGAAAAAATTGAAAGTGCAAGTCACTCAGTCTTGTCTGACTCCTTGCAACTCCATGATCTATAAAGTCCATGGAATTCTCCAGGTCAGAATACTGGATTGGGTAGCCCTTTTCTTCTCCAGGGGATCTTCCCAACACAGGATCAAAACCAGGTCTCCTGCACTGCAGGTAGTTCTTCACCAGATAAGCCACCAGGGAAGATAATACTGTATCAAATGTTAAATCCTTCTATGCTTTTTAAAACATAGTATTTCTTTATATTCTCAGAATTGGATTAGAAATATCAAGCCTCATTTAATTTTTTAAAACCATGAAGACAGTAAATTTTCTAGCCTTTTAGCAGCAATATGAGATGCCAGAATAAGCGAAACTTTATCAAGGTTTTCTGTAAATATAATTAAATTCTAGCATTCTATTCATACTTAATCAAACAAAAGGAACAAAAATATCATAAAAATTTTAGGTAGGCAAAAATTTATGCTTTCTAAAATGTACATATCATACATACTATGTATATATATATATATATAGCATGCAAAATGCTTTCTACTACACTTAAAGGTTTGAGAAAGAACAACAAAAAAGAGAGAAGAAGAAATTGGAAAACATAAACTAAATGAAACGGGAACGCTGAATAGGAAATAGAAAATTTGATACAAACTAAAGGATCCTCATATAATCAAGTTGTTTTAAACATGGCTGCTCATTAGAATCACATCTGGAGTTTTGGAGGAAAAAAGAAAGCAATACCTTGGCATTTGCATTTTTCAAAAAAATGCCAAAATAATTCTAATGTGCTTCTGCATTTTCAAAAGTGATTATAGGCTTTTCTACCATTTCTAAAAATGGTAGTTTTAGTGATATAGAATTATATTATTTTTCTGTTGACCAATCATGATACAGTGGTTTAAAAAAAATGGCTACATAATCACAAGAGCAAAAGATATTTATCAGTTTTCATGATGAGATGAAAAATGAAAGATAAATTATAATTGCAAGTCATATGGAAACATGATTAACCTAACAATATAAAATACTGGCACACAACGTTGGGGGTTAAGTAGAGTGATGTGGTAAATGGAAAGTGCACACGTGCCCATATTTTCATCTGCTCAGCCAGTCTATGTCTTTTGGTTGGTGCATTTAATATATTTATTTTTAAGTATGATCCTATTATCGTTTTCTTAATTGTTTTCAGTTTATCTTTTGTATGTCTTTTCCTTCTCTTGTGTCTCCTGCCTAAAGAATTTCCTTTAACATTTGTTGTTATTCTGGTTTGGTGATGTCAAACTATCTTAACTTTGGCTTGTCTGTAAAGCATTTGGCATCTCATCAAATCTTAATGACAGATTTTCTGGGAAGAGTATTCTATGTATAGGCTCTTCTCTTTCATCACTTGAAATATATGAAACCATTCCTTTTGGGCTGGTTCCTTTGTATGTTATTTGTTGTTTTTCCCTTGTTGCTTTTAATATGTTACAAAGAATGTTTGTCTTTAATTTCTGTCACCTTGATTACTATGTGTCTCGATGTGGTCCTTGTGTTTAGCCTTCTTGGGATTCACTGAACTTCCTGGACTAGGTTGATTATTTCCTTTCCCATGTTAGGGAATTTTTCAATTTATTATCTCTTCATATATTTTTTTGAGTACTTTTTCCCTCTCTTCTCCTTCTGGGATCTCTATAATGAGAATGTTGGTGCATTTAATGATGCCCCTGAGGTCTCTTAGCTTGTCTTCATTTTCTTTTTAATTTCATTTCTGTTTCATTTTTTTATTCTAATTTCTACATTGTTTTGCTTCAGTGATTTCTACTATTCTGGCTTTGAGTTCACTTATCAATTCTTCTTTCTCAGTTACTCTGTTATTGATTCCTTCAAGTGTATTGTTCATGCCTGTTTGTTTTTTAGTTCTAGGTCTTTGGTAAACATTACTGCATCTTCTCCTTTCTTTTTCTAAGATCCTGGATCCTCTTCAATATCATTATTCTGAATTATTTTTCTGGAAGGTTTCCTATCTTCACTTCTTTTAGTTGCTTTTCTGGGATTTTATCTTGTCAATTTATCTGGAACATAACCCTCTGCATTTTCATTTTGATTAACTTTCTATGATGTGATGTTCACTCTAGGGGCTGTGGGATTGTGACTCTTCTTGCTTCTTCTGTCTGTCCTCTATTGGATGAGGCTAATAGGCTTGTGTATGCTTACTGATGGGAGGGAATCAGTACAGTTCAGTTGCTCAGTCATGTCCGACTCTTTGTGACCCCATGGAATGAAGCACACCAGACCTCCCTGTCCATTGCCAACTCTCAGAGCCTACTGAAAACCATGTCCATTGAGTTGGTGATGCCATCCAACCATCTCATCCTCTGTCATCCCCTTCTCCTCCCGCCTTCAATCTTTCTCAGCACCAGGATCTTGTCCAATGAGTCGGTTCTTCACATCAGGTGGCCAAAGTATTGGAGTTTCAGCTTCAGCATCAGCCCTTCAAGTGTAAGTCCAGGGCTGTTTATTTTAGGATGGACTGGTTGGATCTCCTTGCAGTCCAAGGCTCTCAAGAGTCTTCTCCAACACCACAGTTCAAAAGCATCAATCCTATGGTGCTCAGCTTTCTTTATAGTCCAGCTCTCACATTTATATATGACTACTGGAAAAGCCATAGCATTGACTATATGTACCTTTGCTGGCAAAGTAATGTTTCTGCTTTTTAATATGCTGTCTATGTTGGTCATAATTTTTCTTCCAAGGGGCAAGCATCTTTTAATTTCATGACTGCAGTCATCATCTGCAGTGATTTTGGAGCACAAGAAAGTAAAATCTCTCACTCTTTCCACTGTTTCCCCATCTATTTGCCATGAAGTGATGGGATCAGATGGCATGATTTTAGTTTTCTGAATGCTGAGCTTTAAGCCAACTTTTTCACTCTCCTCTTTCATTTCCATCTAGAGGCTCTTTAGTTCTTCACTTTCTACCATAAGGTGGTGTTATCTGCATATCTGAGGTTATTGATATTTCTCCCAGCAATCTTGATTCCCGCTTGTGCTTCATCCAGCGCACCGTTTCTCATGATGTACTCTGCATATAAATTAAATAAACAGGGTGACAATATACAGCCTTGAAGTAATCATTTCCCAATTTGGAACCTGTCTGTTGTCCCAAATCAGGTTCTACCTGTTGCTTCTTGACCTGCATACAGATTTCTCAGGAGGCAGGTAAGGTGATCCGATATTCCCATCTCTTGAAGAATTTTACTCACTTTGCTGTGATCCACACAATCAAAGTCTTTGGTGTAGTCAATAAAGCAGAAGTAGATGTTTTTCTGGAACTCTCTTACTTTTTTGAGGATCCAACAGATGATGGCAATTTGATCCCTGGTTCCTTTGCTTTATCTAAATCCAGCTTGAACAACTGGAAGTTCACAGTTCATGTACTGTTGAAGCCTGGCTTGGAAAATTTTGAGCATTACTTTGCTAGCATGAGAGGAGTGCAATTTTGCAGTAGTTTGGAAATTCTTTGGCATTGCCCTTCTTTGTGATTGGAATGAAAACTGCTCTTTTCCAGTCATTTGAGAGGGCAATGGGAAAAACTGGGTGTTTCTCTAATGGACAGGGTTGTGCTCACTAAAACTTTAATCCAATTGTTTGCTGATGGGTGGGTTACTCTCCCTCCCTGTTAATTCTTTTGCCTAAGGCAATCCAGCCCTAGATAGGATTCTCAGGTGGTGCTAGTGGTAAAGAACCTGCCTGCAATGCAGGAGACATAAGAGATGAAGAAGGGTGTGGCAACCCACTCCAGTATTCTTTCTTGGAGAATCCCACAGACAGAGTAACCTCCCACAACAGTGGGAGATCTTTGGTATCATAGTTTTCTAGTTTCTGGGTCATCAACCCAATGTATATGTGATTAGATTTTATTATGATTGCATCCTCCTACCACCTCATTGTAGCTCCTCCTTTGTCTTTGGATGTGGGGTATTGTTTTGTGTTGTTGTTGTTGTTGGGATCCAGTGTCCTCCTGTTGATAGTTCAACAGATGGTTGTGTTTTGGGTGCTCTTGCCTGAGGAGATAAGCTCCTGTTCTTCTACTCACCATCTTGAAACAATCTTTGACATCCTATTTGAACTTTAATGGCTAGGATATATTATCAGTAAGCTAATTGAGTGTAAATAATGTAGAGTATTTTACATTTATATTATTTTTTTATTTATATAAAAAATTGTTTATTTAAGTGTTCAAAAATACTGCTT
The DNA here is from genome assembly GCF_963930625.1 of Muntiacus reevesi. Classification (NCBI taxonomy): domain Eukaryota; kingdom Metazoa; phylum Chordata; class Mammalia; order Artiodactyla; family Cervidae; genus Muntiacus; species Muntiacus reevesi. Next base: position 42,604,709 of record NC_089259.1, read on the forward strand.
TCCCTAATCCTTCATGGCCAACTTGCTACTAGGGTCTTTGAAAGTAGGCATAATTTCATGTATAAATTATGATAAGCCAAAAATAAAAAAGTCTTCTGTTATTTCACTGAAAATATAAGTAGAGTTATCTTTTTAAAAAATTTTAAATCTCTAATGGTGACCTAAGTTATTTTTAGGATTCTGTCATTAAAAATAATACTTCATTTAACAGTCATAGAAGTGTATTTGTCATGTGTAATTATTTTTCTAAATGAAAAATGATGAAATGAATTCATGAGTAATAGTTATACATATTCAAAATTTTGAAAAGTTTTATGTTTTATCATTCAAAAAACTTTTTAAATATCATATCATGCTAAGAAAAGCCTTTACCCGTTCCAGATTATAAAATATTCTGTAAAATCCGCTTACATTTTGAAGTTATATATTTTAAATATATCTGAAATTTATTTTTTAAAGGTTCTGAATAGGAATCAAACTTACTTTGTATTTTCTAAAAGGTTTCAGAATATACTGATGAAAAATTTAGACTACTGGATATTAAAAATATGTATATATGTTTACCAGCTTCACCTGACCCAAATTGATATAGCAAAACTTACTACAAAGCATGTTAAATGAGTTTCAATTTCTTATTTTGGATACATGAATTCTATAATTGTTCTTTAATCTCTGAATATATTTAAATAAATTGAGTTTATGTAAGATTAAATAAGACAAGCATGGTAAAAATTATTTGTGTGGGATTACTGAAAGTTATAAAATCAGAGTATAAGTTTTACTGTACAATAAAGAATGGATGAAATCTATTTTGAGAAAAGGTTTTAAATTCAACCTAGTAAGATTAGTTGCCTTAATAGAACAAAAAGTATGTTATTAATTCAACATGCAACAATATTATACTTGAAATCATGTGATCCTACACACAAGAATGAAAAGAGTATAATATATTGTGATATTAAGGTGTGTTAACATTTATTATCTGTACCAAATCTAAAGAGTCAGTTCAGTTCAGTCACTCAGTTGTGTCTAACTCTTTCAGACCCCATGGACTGCAGCATGCCAGGCCTCCCTATCCATTACCAACTCACAGAGTTTATTCAAGCTCATGTTCATTGAGTCAATGATGCCATCCAACAATCTGATCCTCTGTCATCCGCTTCTCCTCCCACCTTCAACCTTTCCCAGCATCAGGGTCTTTTCAAATGAGTCAGTTCTTTGCATCAGTGGCCAAAGTATCGGAGTTTCAGTTTCAACATCAGTCCTTCCAATTTGATCTCTGATTGGCAATTTGATCTCTGGTTCCTCTGCTTTTTCTAAATCCAGCTTGATGATCTGAAAGCTCACAGTTCATGTATTGTTGAAGCCTGGCTTGGAGAATTTTCAGCATTTATTTGCTAGTGTTTGGGATGAGTGCAACTGTGCAGTAGTTTGAGCATTTTGGGCATTGCCTTTCTTTGGGATTGGAATGAAAAATGACCTTTTCCAGTCCTGTGGCCTCTGTTGAGTTTTACAAATTTGCTGTCATATTGAGTGTAGCACGTTTGCAGCATCATTTTTCAGGATTTGAAATAGCTTAACTGGAATTTCATCACCTCTGCTAGCTTTGTTCATAGTGATGCTTCCTAAGGCCTACTTGACTTCGCATTCTAGGATGTTTGGCTCTAGGTGAGTGATCACACCATCATGGTTATCTGGGTCGTGAAGATCTTTTCTGCATAGTTCTTCTGTGTATTGTTTCCACTTCTTCTTACTATCTTCTGCTTCTGTTAGGTCCATACCATTTCTTTCCTTTATTGTGCCCATCTTTGCATGAAAAGTTCCCTTAATATCTTTAATTTTCTTGCAGAGATCTCTAGTCTTTCCCATTCTGTTGTTTTCCTCTATTTCTTTGCATTGATCACTGAGGAAGGCTTTCTTATCTCTCCTTGCTGTTCTTTGAGACTCTGCATTCAAATGGGTATATCTTTCCTTTTCTCATTTGCCTTTCACTTCTCTTCTTTTCATAGCTTATGTAAGGCCTCTGCAGACAACCATTTTGCCTTTTTGCATTTCTTTTTCTTGGGGATGGTCTTGGTCACTGCTCCTATACATCATGAACCTCTGTTCATAGTTTTTCAGGCACTATTTCTGTCAGATCTGATCCTTTGAATCTATTTCTCACTTCTACTGTATAATCATAAAGAATTTGATTTGGGTCATATCTGAATGGTCTAGTGGTTTTCCCTACTGTCTTCATTTCAAGTCTGAGTTTAGCAGCTCACAATCTTGTTTTTACTGACTGTATAGAGCTTCTCCATCTTTGGCTGCAAAGAATATAATCAATCTGATTTTGGTATTGAACATCTAGTGATGTGCATGTATAGAGTTTCCTCTTTTTTGTTGTTGAAAACGGGTGTTAGCTATGACCAGTGTATATTTCCATAATTTAATAATAATCAAAGTACAGCTTGTAAATTTACATGGAAGACAAAGTCATACTCCTTAAAGTATATCATACTTAGAATATGAACAATTGGGGGAATGTAAATCATTGTTTTCAAATTTTCTATTTCAGAAGGATTTCCTAAACCATGTAATTGGTTTCTGCAATTTAGAGACCACAGTCTAAGATATATTCCCATTTTTATCTCCCATCTATGAATTTTATATCTTGGGTAATTAACTACTTTAAAAGTGAAACCATGTATGCCAGATTATATACCTTCACATACTGAAATAAAACCAAGTTTTGGATATCCACTAACTTAAGTATCATCTTCTCTTTGTGTTGTCCCTTTTCTAATGCTGAAAACAAATGATGATATAAAGAAGTTAAAGCCTAAGTAAGCTTATAGATGGAATTTAATGACAGAAAAATAATGTATCACAGAGTTCTTTGTGTGGAATTATCTTAATGCAAAAAATCAATTGCATTGTAGCTTTCAGTTTCAATGATGTTGGCTATGATTTCTCTGAGTAAGCGTAATTTTGTTTAGTATCCTGGGATCATAACAGAGGCCAGACATTTGCTGTCAACTTAGAACAGCCACTGAATCTTTCTATCTGCTACTAATATCTTGGGCATCCTCAAGCTGATTTTTACATCTCAGGTTTCAGAAAATGAGATATTGCATCCTCATACCCTTTCTCTTCAGCTTTATAGAATGTAGTGAATTACTTAATAGGTCTTGTTCTGCCCTTTGAATTTCAGGTCTGAATTCTCTGCTGAACTATCTAAGAGTCTTAAAAATAAATTCTCAATGAAGTCACAGCTTGCATTTGTCTTTGAACTTTTATACAAATGTCACAATGCCCTATTATACAAAATTAATTCAAAACATAATGTTACATATACTTTACCCTTTAGTTAGCTTTCAACTTCAGTGATTCCTCATTGCCATTGTTATGAATTTCAGAGACATAGGAAAATGGACTTAAGGGAATTACCAATAAAAACACAATATTTAACTCTATATAGTTCTTTCTGAATAATGAGCAGTACACCATTTCTAGAAAAAAAAAAAGAGAGAGAGAATAGGTCTTGATTATGGTTTTATCCTTTCAGTAGTACTATTTCAAAAATAATTAGTCCAGCTTTGTGATAGAAAGCACATAATCAAGCAATAAAGCAAAATCTGACACCACATAATGGAGTTCTGGAAATAAAATGGTGGTAAGATGAAATCCATAATATTTAACAGCATTACCAAATTATATGTGTAAGCCATATTTTTATTTCTTAAGTGCAAGTTATATATCTTTGAAATTATGCAGACAAAATATTATCCAAATGATCTGAAACAAATAATGATAAAAACAGATTCTGTTATAATAAAAATGTAAGTTCATAATAAAAGGCAAGGTTATAATAAAAACAGAGGAAAATAGAGAGCTTATATAACTTTTCCTTGTAGATGTGACTTTAGAAACAAAGTCATTTTAAAATAGGAAAAATATATCTCAGGAAAAGAAAAAAAATTGCATAAGTCATAATGCTATAAGAACTAGATCTAAGAACTCCTGTTTCTTATATTGTATCAAATACTAAGCTAATGTCATTCAAGAGAAAATCATTTATTTTTCATTGGCAGTTTATTCAATTCTCTTTAGTTGTTCTTTTTTGCTATAATTAAATAATGCATAAACCATGGCTATAATATGTACACGATAAAATTCACCTGTAAATTTTGAAGCTAGTTTTCTCTTTTGTTTTATATTCAATAAATATTAGTGACATTAGGTTCATGTTTAATTAGGACTGCATAAAAGTTACACTTGCAAAAACAGCATTTAAAGGAAAGAGAAAGATAATTAATTAGAAATGAGAATAAGATTTGGTACTGAGAAAATGACAGAAAACTAATATGAAAGGGAAGAAGAAAATAGCAGGGTATGTTGAGTGTGTACAAAAGAGAAAGGGGTAATTGTGTTCCCAGTTGAAACAATGATTTTTTAATGCAATATGTACACAACTATATACTTTCAAATTTCAATGTGCTCTCAAGGGAAAACATCTTTTTGAGTTAGACACTTGGTACATTTCCTCGCTCTTAGTTTGTTGTTGATGTCCAGTTGTTGGAATATTAGCCCAAAGCTCATTTCATCAGTGATCTCTCATACTGTTATACAGTATATTCTTTTCTAGTCTACATTTTTTTCAATACACATTGAAGCAAAGATGTGTCCTATTATAGCCAGAGATAAGAGAAACAACCTCTCATTTTCCAACTTTCTCTAAAACTTTAAATTCTTTGCCTGATATAGTTTTTACATAAAGACAGAGCTGGAAAACATTTGATTTAACTAATCAAAATAAAGCATTCAGGGCCTTATTTCAACGGGAGAAATAGCTGGGGGGAAAAAAACAACAGTAAATCTATTTTCTGTGGTTTATTCATGAGAATAATCTAGGAAATAATTCAGATTGTTAAACTGAAGGATATCTAAGATATAAATATTTATTGGGGAGCTATTATATACATGCTCTGGGCACTAGATTTGCAGAGGTGAATAAAGCGGATGTGGTCTCTCTCCTCCCCATGCTGGAGATATAATTCCAGATAAAAGCATAAATTGATTAATTTCATAACTGTGGTAAGTGCCATGAAATCATGTTAGAGGGAAAACTGACCAACTTTCTCGAAGTGAGAAACAGTATTGCAATAGGACAAACATCTAAAGACAAGGTGAATTCACAATAAAGATTTATAAAGAAAAAATAAAATAGGAGGAGGGATACCCTGGTGTGGTCCAATGGTTAAAACTCTGCATTTCCAATGCAAGAGGTGCAGATCTGATCCCTGGTTGGAGAATGAAGATCCCACATGCTGCCTAGCAACTCCCACCCCACCCCCACTGAAAAAAGCAACTATGCTCCAATGAAATTTAATATAAAAAATATGAAGGATTAAGAGAACAAAGAGATTGAGAAGAGAGGATTTTTAGAACAAGTAGTCAAGAACTTAGACTATGCCTTCTTGTCAGGATATCTTGTTCTATTTATCACTGACTACTGTTAGATTAAATGATAAAAATTCAATATGTGGGGTGACCTAAGTTGGATACTTGTCAAGGTCCAGTTTTTCAGTCCCCTAGTCTACTTACACATATGGTAAAAAACAAATTGCTTTAAAGTTGTTGTCGTTGTTGATGCATGTGCTACTACAAATAATGAATTCTATTTAAAAAGTATATGTTAAGAGATCAAAATAAGTCAGCATTATTAGTTTTCAAGAAAGAAAAACATATGAAAAGTTAAATGTGTTTTATGGATCTTTTAGTAAGTAATGCTTTATGTTGGACTTGGTCACTACTGACAGGTAAGAAAGAATGATTAATCAATTTGAAGGGAGAAAATAAGAAAAAAAATATATAGAAAAACAGCCTGCCTATTCTGGAGTTCCTCCTTTTCTACCCGATAAACCATTTGGATAAAAGTTCACTAGCGTGGGGACTGACCAGTGATTAGGACTTCGCCTTCCAATGCAGGGAGTGAGAGTTTGATCCCTGGTTGGGGAGCTAAGATCCCCAAGTTTTCTTGTGGCCAAAAAAACCAAAACAATGAAAAACAGAAGCAATATTGTAACAAATTCAACACTTAAAAAAGAAGTTCTCTAGCGTGAAGTTGGTGATTGTCTTTCATATGCCTGAACACTGATCTCAAAGATTTCATCTATAAGATCTTTAAGAATAATATAATTACATGAATAAACACAAAAGGGTCAATTAATGTATTCATAAAAGAATGTCTATAAATTATCTTTCCCTATCCACCTTAGAGGCAAGACCTTTAAGTCTTTGGATAAGATAGCAGTTATGGAACCTACATTATTTTAGGGGTTTCAGATTTTCCGTCATCTGATTAAATCTACTGAAAAAGACAACTTTCATTTTTCCTAATGGATCATGCAAGAAAGAAAAGAATCACTTCTCTTAGATGTTTTTTCCAACTATGGTTGAAGGAAAAAGAGAGACCCACAAAGCAAGCTTTCTGATGGATCCAAATCTTGAGATTATGTGGTTTTGGATGGTAGTCATGTGCTTACCTTTGCTTTTACTTTTTGTTACCTTTCTCCTTTTATATTTACTGATACAAAAAGTTGGCTAAGTTTAAATCAAGTCTAGACTTATTGATTGCAACTTGCCATCGAATTGTACTTCTGTTATCTAGCAATAACAGGAAAGCATTCTGAGATGTTTCCATGAAGGATGTCATGCATAGCAAATATAAATGATGGATGGATGATGTACTAGGTTTTTAAAAGTATTAGCTAACATCTTACTAAACCACTTAGGATTTTTTTTTTTTAAACTTAGGATCTGGGGAGACGAGGAGCACTGTAGAGAAACAGTTGCTATATTGATTATTTTTAAGTTAAAAAGAGTGATCTCAAATCACTTAAAAGAAAGATATCAATACTTAATAAAATAATGGACCAGATATTCAGAGAGGAAATGTTAAGTCCAGAGGCAATAAAATCAAGAACAATAAAAATGATGATTTTTCAGGTGAAAATTATGACAGGTTATCAACATTAATTCCCAATAGAAAAGGAAAAAAAAAGCAAGTAGAAGAAAGAAAAAAAACTGTGCATGTGCATGCAATTCTGTTAATAAGAGGTCTAAAAAGACTGATGATTTTATTAAGCATTGTCAAAGTTATATTCAAGAACACTTTGTTCATAGACTAAACCAGTACTTTTTGTTTATACTTTTAGCTTTAGTTCTTATGTGCTACACTGAACTTTAAAGATTATAAGCCAAGTAGAGAGCTCTTGAGAGAAAATATATGAAAAGAATGTCATACAATATTAAATTTCACCATCTCCTATCTCTATTGAGAGACACTGGGATATAAATGTATCATTGTAGATATTAGACCCATGATACCTTGGTTAAATTTTGACCCTTCTGATATTCTAGCTATATAACCAAAAGCAATCTGCTTGATTTTTATAACATCAATGTGTCATTCATATAAAAGGGGTTATAATACATTCTCGGTTTTTGTGAGTATTGCATGTAAAATAACTAAATTATAATAAGTACAATGTCATTGGTAGTCTTTTTTAAACAAATCATTTAAGTGAATCATAGAAATTCTTATCATTTTAAGAGCTGTTGTTGAGTAAAGCATTTTAGTGAAGAAACTGCTTAATTCCAGGTCCTCTGCTAGGCACTGGGAAAGTAATAGGTAGGGAGACATCAGATATTAAGCTAGTAAGAACTTGACTTAGTGAAGGACTCAGACTTAAAATTATAACAAGGATAACAACAACTCAAATAAACAAACCAAATAAATACATAAAACGTGTGCTTCTGTTGACTTAGAAAAATCTTTATATGAGCTTTGCTTTTAAAGTCATGATCTTTCTTTCCCTGTCACCTGCTTTCTTAAAGATTCTGGCTCCCAGACCTTTATAGGAGAATCCAGTTCGATATTTTCAGGAGAGTATTCTATGAGTTCAATTCTTGCACATCCTCATGTCTACAAAACACTAATATCAATAGTGGTGACATCTGCGTTTTATGACTGGCAGCAAGTCTCTGCCCAAATGTGTGCTTGAGTACCTGTTCCCTCCTTCACTAAAGTCATATGTAACCCTGACCTTTCCTGCTATCTCTTTGGAGCAATTTCTCAGAGCTATTTCAAATCCTCTGGGTTATAGTCCTCATTTTTCCCCAAATAAAACTTAGTTGATAATTCTCACATTGTACTTTTTTTTTTCAGCTGACATCCTTATTAATTGGTACTTATTTCATAGTAAATGAAATCTTACTACCAACTAAAGGGGTCCAATATTTATGTGAAGCTTCTCTAACTTCATTATCTAAGTGATCTTTCTCAAATGTAAATCAGGGCACATCACACTACTCTTTAGTATCTTTCACAGCTTTATTTTTCCTTCCTACCTTAAAGACTACAAACTCTGTAGTCAGTCATAGTCATGCTCAACCAAGTGCAATTTTGCCCCCAGGGAATACTTAGAAAGACCTGGAGATATTGTTGACTATCACAACTGGAAGAGTGCTACTGACATCTAGTAAGTAAAGCTCGGGGATCCTGTTAGACATCCTAAAACACTCAGAGCCATAACTCACAGCAAATCATTATCTGGTCCAACATGACTAGAGTGGTAAGGTCGAGATCTTCTGCCCTAAAATATCTCCAGTGATTTGAAGCCTTACTATCAAGAAGAGTTTTTACTATTCTGCTCTCTTACTCAGTCCACTTGAGTCACATCAATTTTCTTTCTGGTTCTTTACATTACCATGATATTTCCTACCTGATGAAAAGTTAGTCTCACAGTCATGTCAGACTCTTTGTGATCCCATGAACTACTGTAGCCTGCCCAACTCCTCTGTCCACGGAATTCTCCAGGAAAGAATACTGTAGTGGACTGCCATTTCCTTCTCCAGGGGATCTTCCCAACCCAGGGATGGAACCCAGGTCTCCTGCATTGCAGGTGGATTCTTTACCAACTGAACCACTAGTTAAAACTAGCCACTACCTGATGGACTTTGACCATTATTGCTGCCTAAAACAGTTTCTCCTAATTTCCGATGGAAAGAAGTGCACTGTAATGCATACACAAATAGCATGAATGGGCCAGGGCTCAAGTGTGAGTCTAGAGTGTTAATTTAGAGCAGTATTAAGTGTGGTAGAGTTGAAATTTTCACATAAGAATAATGGAAGTCAGGGATCAAGCGAGGAGATAGCATAAAGATAATTCTGTTCTAATATAACAATAATGCTTAGAAGAAGTAGCAGTTATTGATTATATTTCAAGATTCAGGATTTGGGTATTTTGATAAAGTTTGTATATCATATAACCTTCCAATAGCTCCATGGTAAAGTGAACATAACTATTCACATTTATAATTAAACAAAAATAAAGAAAAAGCAATTAAGCCCAATTTCTTCAGAGTCACCCAATTTCTGAGATAGAATAGGTGGGATTCAATCCCACAATTAGTCTGATTACATACTTAGTGCTCTTACCACTAAGGAGTTGAACCGAGGAAGAATGAGACAGGCAAAATGAGACAGTGATTTTGTGTTAACAGTTAGGGCTGGGCAGTTTGAGAGGTATTCAGAATATGAATCCAGAGAATGAGGAAATATAGAGATTTAGATAGATTTAAGGGAAAATCAGAACATGCAATTGATAGCACTTGAAAAATGAATATGAGGGTGAGGTGAGGGTAAGGGAAAATTCATAACTGAATTGGTTTCAGGATGGTTAGCAGGATATATGGTGATATTATCCTTTAATTTTTATTATTAATAAAAATGACAGTGGGGGATGGTGAACGATTAGTTAAGATAATTTTAGTTCTGTGATTATGGAGCAGTTAAATAGCTATATATATGATTCAGGAGAGAGGTAAAAGTCCTTTGAGTTGGGGTTAGTCAAACCCAATACACGGTAATAGATTCAGTGCTTGGATGACCTCCATCAGGAGGATTTTATAGAATGAGAAGGAGAGGTTATAATCCAGAGGAACCTCAGTAAGTGTGAAAGAAGAGGCAGATAACTCTGTTATGCAATTCTAATGTCTTGGATGTAAAAGAGAATTTAAAAGCGAAATAGATGAGAAATGTTTAGTGTTGTAGTGCTCAAGTATGCTGCCGCTGCTGCTGCTAAGTCGCTTCAGTCGTGTCCGACTCTGTGCGACCCCATAGACGACAGCCCACCAGGTTCCCCGTCCCTGGGATTCTCCAGGCAAGAACACTGGAGTGGGTTGCCATTTCCTTCTCCAATGCATGAAAGTGAAAAGTGAACGTGAAGTCGCTCAGTCGTGTTCGACTCTTAACGACCCCACGGACTGCAGCCCACCAGGCTCCTCCATCCATGGGAATTTCCAGACAAGGGTACTGGAGTGGGGTGCCATTGCCTTCTTCGCTCAAGTATGATCAGGACTGAAATGGTAAAATTTGATTAAGATGTGATCCTCAGTAAGAATCTAGATGAAAACAGTTTCTGTACAATAGTGGAAACAAAAGAGATATTAGAACAGGTTGAAGTGAAAAAAGAAAGTAAAGATAAGTATATGCAAAATGAGGATAGACTAGGAAGGAATCTGTAACAAAGAAAAGTCTCTTAAAAATTTTTTTTCTGGGAGTTGTATTACAATCAAAAAAAGAGAGGTTGAAGGCATGGGAGAGAGAGAGAAAATAGATCCACATTCTGACTTGACAAAGTAGAAAGAGACAGTAACTGTAGTAGATACAACAAGATCAGGTTAGAGGAGGGCATGGATTTTTCTACTTAATCTGGAAATAAAAGAGGGAAGGCAGATGCACATGCAAATGACTGAAACTGTGGAGTCAGTTATAGAATTTTTAAAGTGTGCATCTCTGAGTGTCATTATTTTTTCAGTGCTGTGAGTGCTGAAACCATTCTCTGAAAGCAAGAGTAAGGTAGGGAGTTAAGGCAGTGAAGAAGTGGAGAAAGTGTCTGAAACACAAAATTGTAGCAGATGCTAAGAGAGCAAACTAAAGACTGCAATTGTTGGACTTGTGGGATGGTCCAGCATGCACTGGAGAAGATGCTAATGTGTGGGGGATGGTCAGTTTTCTCTAGCAGTGCTTCAACCCCTGAATATAAGCCATATCCCCCTGGAGAAGGAAATGGCTACCCACTCCAGTATTCTTGCCTGGAGAATCCTGTGGATAGGGCAGCCTAGTGGGCTACGAGCTTCCCTTGTAGCTCAGTCAGTGAAGAATCTGCCTGCAATGCCAGAGACCTGTCCACGGGGTCACAAGGAGTCAGACACAACTGAGCAACTTAGGGCACAGACTAAAACAAGGCAGAAATTTGAAACTCTTAAGGCTGAGGAGCTGTGAGAAAGTAATATTGAAAAAATAAATTGTTGACATTTACCAATTTGATTATAAGCTGCAGATGGAAACAAGATCTTGTTGAGGTCAGAGTAGATTAATGAAAAAGCTAGAAGGATAAGAGGATATGGTTAGGTATCAAAATGTCTGAATATAGTGTTTTTGAGATCAGCAGATTTAGTTAATGACTAAGTTCCTCTATGGTCATGAAGAGAAGGAAAGGGTAGAGTAGATATTAAAATCAAATAAATGTAAGACCAAGTGTAGAAAAGTTATCCATCCATTGGTCCTTGACTTCACTCTGGATGACAGAAGGACTTATACAGAATAGCAGGTAGATGTCAGGGATTTCTAGATATTAACTCTGCCTATGACCTTGCCCTCTCTCCTTACTGCATCTATCAACTTCTCTCCTTTGTATTTGATAATAGTTTTATATATTTTTATTTAACTGCATATATTCAAACTTTTTCATTAAGAAATGCTCCTACTTTCTTCACTGGATTGACTGAAAACATATTTATATCACAAAAACTCTTTAAACTGATGTAAATTTTAGACAATTATGATATGAACAATCATTGGTTTAATTATATATAATTAACCTATGTATGCATATATATATATATGTTGTGTATATATATATATGTGTGTGTGTTAAAAGCCCTCTTGACACCTTTGAAGAATATTGATGATAGGTTTCGCACTCAGGATGTTTCAGAATCCATATAGCTTACCACAAACCATAGTTTTGCAGTAGCCATTTTTTTTTTTTTTTAAAGCACTTATGGTCTAGAATAAGCCTACCAGGGTCCTCCATCCATGGGCTTTTCCAGGCAAGAATACTGGAGTGGATTGCCATTCCCTTCTCCAGGGCATCCTTCCAACCCAAGGACTGAATCTGGGTCTCCTGCATTGCAAGCAGACACTTTACTGTCTGCGCCACCAGGGAAGCATGGTCTAGAATGGATACATGTGTATGTATAGCTGAGTCGCTCTGCTATGTATCAGAAACTATCACGACATTATTAACTGGCCATGCTCCAATATAAAATAAAAGGTTTTAAAGAATAAAAAATGAAAAAAAAAGGAGTTACTTTTCTTTATCTATAAAATGAATATTCAGTGTTTATATATTGGAGATAACATTTATTCAGTGAAAATATGCATTAAAAATTCTATCCTCCTGAATAAAAACATAATAGGCATCAAATCTTAGTTAACAAAAATTAATATTTCCTGCAAAAAAAATGAACCAAAGGGAGACAAAGTGATCTTTAATAAACAGGTGACTGCAAAAAGATTTGAAAATCAATGAGGCAAAATTGCCTTCCTCTTAAAATGAATTAAGTTCAAATCAATTTATTGCCAAACCATGGACTATGATTTATATAATTTATTTAACCAATACCTTCAGGATTCAGTGGACCCAAGCATTAGCCTTGACAGATTATAGAACTCAGAGACTTTGACAGTTGTCACCAAGGACTTGGTGTACTTATTAATAGGGAAGACATAAAATGAGAGTGATCCTAGGCATTCTCACTGATACAAATATGTTTTAGGAGAATTTCAAATGATATATTCAATCCTGGGTTGAAAAATAGGCTTTATCCTTTCTTTTCTTTTTAAATAGCATAATTGAGATGTAAGCATGTACAATAAACTGTGTATTGAAATTGCAAAATTTTATATTTTGACAAATGTACACATTTGTGGAACCATTGCCAGGATAAAAATAGTGAACACATCCTCTATTCCCAAAAGTTTCTTTGTGTCCCTCAATAAGTCTTCCTTCCTCCTCTTCCCACCCACTATTCTGTGTAAAGCCCTGAACTAAATTCTGGTTAATATAAATTAACTTGCATCTTCTAGAGTTCTATAAAAATGATATCACAAAGTATACACTCATTTTTTTCTGAACTTTAAAAAAATCTGTACAAAAACCCATCAATATAATTTTCCAGGTCAAAAAGCTAAATAAAGACAAAAACTGAAAACAGCACTGAAGTCCACCTATAGATGAAAATGGACAAAATGTGATTTATCCATACAATGAACTACTACTTGTAAAGAAAATTGAATGAGCTAGTGATAAATGCTACAAAATGTGTTAATCTCAAAATAATTGTTCCTATTGAAACAAATTCAGTTATATAATGCATGACTTCTCTTTTAATTAAATTCTAGAAATATTTGCAAATAATAAATCTGATTATTCTTCAGAGTTTGTTCTTAGTTAGGCATGGTAAATGTTAATGACATCTTATTTTATATTATGTCAGGAAAAATTCCAATCATTCCTATTTTCCTACATGTTTTTGAATTAGGCAAGTATATTTTGAAATTTGTCAAATTTAGTGTTCATTATTATTATTTTTTTAAATGGATACTTTATTGGTATCTTTTGTCATTCAGAAACTTCTGAAATCTAGAATCTATCACAGAATCTACTCCGGAATCAAGTTGTGACAAGTTATTTTTTAAGGTATTGTTAAATTTTATTTCCTATTATTTTACTTGAGAACTTTGCTTTAATTTTCTGGGCTTTTCATGTTTTTTTTCTTGTTGTTGATTATTTGTCAGTTTTTAGGTGTGATATTATAGTTTATAAGAAGAAATATATATTTGGTCCTCATCCCATTCCTGACACAGAACTTCTAATTTCCTAAGTGATAAGAGCTATAGGAGCATCTCTTGTTATAATATTTGATATTCTGTCCTCAGATTCTAAAACAGATATTTGCCAGTTTGAAAGTCAGAGACACTTTATCTCTATAATTAGATTAGGAGAAAATGAAAAGCATGCTGGTATAAGGTATGCTTATACCTTATAAGCGTATAAGTATTTTCTAAGGTCTGGCATTTAATGAAATAGATACTCAGTTACTGAACAATGTCATTGTTTGTCCATAGTAGATTATACGACAAAGACTTGGGAATGGGCACACATGAACAGATTACTCCTATGTTCTGTAACTTCGATGCTTGCTGATTGCAGGGCTGTTGTTGCCAACTGGTAGTTAACTGTGCCTCACACCTAAGTGGCTCATACATATGTAGGTGAATATATATATATACCTATATATGTGCATACATGCGCACATACATACACACACACACACATATATATGTATATATCAGCAATGAATTTGTGATTCCAGTAACTAGTAAATAGTGGCTAATTATTACTTTAATTGTGTAGAACTTTCATCCATTTATCCATCTGGACCTGGTAAAGTGGCATATAATATTCTTCATCCAGAAATCAATCACATAGTTACAGTTGAAACTGGCATATTAAGAATATAGTGATGGGCATATTACCCAGGCTTAGCTAGTACCGACTGGCGGTATACAGATGACACTGTTATACACTATTCATTTATAAATTAAATTATAATTCTGAAGCTACAAGTGAGCACTTTTATTTAATGTAGTGTGGAAAAACAGAGGAAGTGGGCTTATTGAATAACAAAAATTGAGAGACAAAAGGGGACATAAGACAGCATCAGAAAAAAGAAAAGACAATACATTCCTAATGATAATTGAGACAATGGATCCAGTTTTATGAGTTCTTATAGAATACCTGACCTTGAAGTACATAAAACTCATCAATATATTGGCTGAAATTGTGTTTATTTACTTGGAATTCTTAGAGAAATAACTAATCTACTATTAATATCATTTTAAGCCAATATTCTTGAAGAAGGATAGGTGATGTAGATATAAAAATCATAAAACAAACCCCTCTATTGCTTTCAAAAATGAGATATAATAAGAAGATAGGAAATACAGAAAAAAATATTTCAGCAAACTCTCAAAATGAGATAAACTGAGCTGTATATGCAAAAATATAAGATTTAGGAATCAATTCATTTGCTGTACCACACCTCAGTTATGGTGGAAGGGATGAAAAGAAATTAAACACACACACAAAATCATAGCTTCCTTTTGGAGTAAAGATGAAATATGTACTCAAGGGTACAATCATCACAACCTTGATGTTAGCCAGTTCTTTTGGTAAGTGAACTATTACATATGATTATACTATTGTGAAATAAAATGTATGCTGTACATAGTTATCTTTAATGTATTTGATGAAAAAAATCAATTCCCTTTTTTTGTCAAGATAAATTGGTATATTTAAGACAGTGCCTGGAATTGCCTTCTGCTTTATTGACTATGCCAAAGCCTTTGACTGTGTGGATCACAACAAACTGGAAAATTCTTAAAGAGATGGGAATACCAGATCACCTTATCTGCCTCCTGAGAAATCTGTATGTATGTCAAGAAGCAACAGTTAACTGTACATGGAACAACAGACTGGTTTCAAATCGGGAAAGGAATACATCAAGATTGTATACTGTCACCATGCTTATTTAACTTATATACAGAGTACATCATACAAAATGCCGGGCTGGATGAAGCACAAGCTGGAATCAAGATTGCCGGGAGAAGTATCAATAACCTCAGATACGCAGATGACACCACCCTTATAGCAGAAAATGAAGAAGAACTAAAGAGCCTCTTGTTGAAAATGAAAGAGGAGAGTGAAAATTTGTCTTAAAACTAAATACTCAGAAAACGAAGATCATGGCATCTGGCCCTATCATTTCATGGCAAATAGATGGGGAAACAGTGGAAACAGTGAGAGATTTACATTTCTTTGTGGTCCAAAATCACTGCAGATGATGACTGCAGTCATGAAATTAAAGGTGCTTGCTCCTTGGAAGAAAAGCTATGACCAACCTAGACAGCATATTACAAAGCAGAGACATTACTTTGCCAATGAAGGTCCATCTAATCAAAGGTATGGTTTTTCCAGTAGTCATGTACTGATGTGAGAGCTGGACTATAAAGAAAGCTGATGCTTTTGAACTGTGGTGTTGGAGAAGACTCTTGAGAGTCCCTTAGACTGCAAGGAAATCAAACCAGTCAATCCTAAAGAAAATCAGTCCTGAGTGTTCATTGGAAGGACTAATGTTGAAGTTGATGTTCCAATACTTTGGCCACCTGATGCGAAGAATTGACTTACTAGAAAATCCCCTGATGGGGCAAGATTGAAGGCAGGAGGAGAACGGGACAACAGAGGATGAGATGGTTGGATGGCCTCACCGATGTGATGGACATTGGTTTGAGGAAGCTCCGGGAGTTGGTGACGGACGGGGAAGCCCGGCGTGCTCCAATCCATTGGGGTCACAAGGAGTCGGACAGAACTGAGTGACAGAACTGAACTGATGATCATAATTATGCAGAATTGTTGAGTGTTTTTGTAACGGAATAATGCTTTAGATAAATACAGGACATTTTGAAATATATACATACTTTTCAATATCTTAAAGTAAAATGAGTTTTCCTCTTGAAATAAGAATATATTACTTGATGCATTAACAGATTAATAGTTTTAATGAAACAGAAAGTAAATGAACAAAGCTTACAGGTTCAGGACAATGCTTCAACATTCATATTTTCCCTATTATCATAAACTTTTTAATAAATTTGCATTGAAAGCAGAGTTATCCAGATGCATTCAAGGGGTCAATATGTCAGTTTGGCTAGCTGCAATTTAGACAACTTGGGAGAATTTATGAACTCTTTCAAACTGCATAGGAACTATGTATTCATGTAGATAACAATTTGTGTCCACTTATAATATTAAGAAAGGATAATTTGTTTCTGAGAAAATACTCATATTTAAGGAGTAACTCAATTTGCAGTATCTGGTCAAATTAACTGTTTTATATTCTACATATCATCCAATTTATTCACCAAGGACATTGACCTTTCAATCTTGTTTGGATGTCTTGTGAAATAGTTCTGTCCAGTCAATTATGCAACATTTGGTCATGTAAGGCAAAAGAGCCCTATAAATAACAGGCCATGCAAAGGAAATACTGATGAGCTGCTTCTATATTGCTTTCTTCTTTGATGTGATTCTAGTAATTTTGTGTCTGTGTTTAAGATGGTTAACCTGGCACTTATTATGATAACAGCATATGAGAATAAAAGAATAAATTACAAAGTGCATGATTCCTATTGATGTAAGCATTTGTTCCCTATCAGGAATGTGCTTGGTAACAACAGTCAAACAATGCTCTTTACCTTCCAAATTGAACACTGCACACTGCCTGACTTTAGATATAATTACTTCACATAATTGTTTCTGTCAAGAATAAATGAAGCCTTAAAAGAACAATGCAATCATTACAAGTGGAGCATCTTAAGATATATATTATGCTGGGCCTCTTACCCTTAGTGTTTTCTTTCCTGATATTAATGACTAAAGATGCTTAAAGCATGCATCTTTGGGCACCAAAAGCAGATATCTGAGCACTTGAGGTATTCTTGGGTAATTTTAAATACATTCATGTTGCTCAGTGAAAACCTAGTAAAAGCAGTATTTGTTTGCAGTTAATTTGTTCAGCCTGAGTGAAAACATGCTGGCAGTGCAGGGGCAGAATAAAACATGGAGACAACATCCATATTTTTAACACTAAATAATGTTTCCTTTGCAGTGCCTAAAGAAGTGGTTTCTTCCCATCATTGAGCTTTACCTTAGAATTTCTGGTTTGCAAAGTCAATTTAAATAGTCCATTTAGATTAAAATGTATTGAATGGAAAAATGCATAAGGTAACTTACATGCAGGTATAAATCTGAGACAGTTAATTAATTAGCCTAGTAATGCATGGCACTTCTACAGAGATAAGATTCCGAGATCATCAATATTTATCATTCCTGATGGCATTTCAACTGTATTTACTATAAAATAAGAAAGAGACCATACTTAAAATTGTCAGGGTCTCCAATACAAGGCATTTCTATGCCATTATCATTATTATATATATATATGTATCTTATGTTTTTGGAAGAATTTGTGGATTATCTCTCATTATTCATTCAGTTTCAGTTCAGTTCAGTCGCTCAGTCGTGTCTGACTCTTTGCGACCCCATGAATTGCAGCATGCCAGGCCTCCCTGTCCATCACCAACTCCCGGAGTTTATTCAAACTCGTCCATCGAGTCAGTGATGTCACCCAGTCCATTATTTACTACTTTATGCTATTAAAAAAAAAAACTACTGGGAACGGGACTTCATGACATTTTCAGTCTATTATATAAAATACGTATTGAGTAATATCTAAATGTAACATTCATTTAAGTGTCATGGAATAAAATAGAGAAGTGCTCTGAATGTTACATAACAAGCTTTGGGTGGGGCTTGTTGAAACTGCAAAATTGGTTAGGAAGCAGGAGATGGGAAAGTTCAAAGGTCAGTCTTTGAGTAAATGTTTGCTTGAAAATGTAATAATTGATGACTGTAATTTATATCAAGTCAGAGAGCTGATAGTTAGCATCTTGTCACTATGTCCCACAGCCAGTTATCCCAATAGTTTCTTTACACTTTCTGTAAAAAAACAAAAACAAACTCTCCTCCAGAAAAATCTCATACTAGATTCAAAATGTCATCATCATTCTCTCCTCATAGGCTAGCCCCACAAAAGGAATCCAAGCTGAAACCCTTTATATCAGAAACAGTGTACACCTCTCCTCACACACATACAATTGCAACCACCTACAAATGACAGTATTGAATATGAAAAGTGAAAGTGTTAGCCACTCAATCGTGTCTGACTCTTTGAGACCCCATGAACTGCAGCCCACCAGACTCCTCTGTCCATGGAATTCTCCAGGCAAGAATACTGGAGTCGATTGCCATTCCTTCTTCAGAGGGCCTTCCCCACCCAGAGATCAAACCTGGGTCTCCTGCACCATAGGAAGATTCTTTACCAAATGAGCCACCAGAAGTCCTCAGATTATAGTCACCTCAGTTTATAGTCACAAATGATCCCTAAAGTGTGAGTTTTTAATGCCTAGGACATATCCATGTATGTAGCAGATAAATGATTCTTACATGAAAAAGTCATATATTTATAACCTCATTTCAATACTTGATTCTATTGATCTTTTCCTCTTTGAAAAGTTCTCTTCTACTTGTGTTTTTGTAACTCTATTTTCTCTTTCCTCTGTTACTTAAGTTCTCCTTCCATGGATGCTCTTTTTCTGACTTCCTAAAAGTTATAAAACTTCAGTGATTTATCTGTGGCCCTCTCTTCTCTTAATTCACCTCTTTGGTGATCTCTTTTATTCCAATACTGTCAGATGTTTCCTGTACATAAATGAGAACCTGAAGATGAGGGAACAGTGGTATAAAGAAAGGTACTTGGGTTTGGCATTATTTTATGGTATAAAATTCCAACACTTCTGCTTCCTGACTATCAGTAGAAAAAAAATTATTCCCAAGCATCATTTCTCTTTTTAATAAAACATATATCATATTATAGTGTGTACAAATATCATTTATATATATATATCCATAACATTGTATGGATTTTCTGATAACCTTAAATGGCACCTAGTGGACATTCAAGGAAGAATTTGTCTTATTACTAAACCAGCCCATCCTTAACCAGAATGCTTATGGATTCCAGATTTATATATCCACTTATTTTTTTGATGTCTTCATCTGGGTAGATAGGCAAATCATAACTCATAGCTTTCCTCAAACTAACTCCCCTTTCTGGACATAAGTCTTGCTTAACTGCATGCTTATTTCCCATTTCCTTTCAAGTTATCCAGGCCAGAAACCTGAAACATATCTTAAATTTGTTTAACTGATCAAACCCAAGTCTAATCAATCATCTTGTCCTACAAAGCCAACGCTCATATGTATTTTCAGTCCAGTGTCATTAACTTGTTGCTTACTGCACCCTCAAATCTCTCACCAGTCAGACTATCACAATCAGACTCCTGGCTGATTTGCCTCTTCCAGCAGTATTCCTTAATGATCTACTTACTGTACTTGATGCTGCCAGAATCATATCTCTGAAACCATAGATTATTTGCACATTCCTTTGCCTGGAAAATCCCATGGATGGAGAAGCCTGGTAGGCTACAGTCCAAGGAGTCGCAAAAAGTCGGACACGACTGAGAGACTTCACTTCACTTCACTTTGCTAAAAGGTAGTTCTGCTTCCTAATATTCTAAATCAGGTCATTTCCCTAACTTCAAAACTTCGTTCTTCTAAACCTTAAGTTATCTCTAGTCATACTGAAATATGTGCATTTTCCTGATCACTGTGTAGGCTCTTAAGTTCTGTTTTTTGCATACAGTATTCATCCTCTCCACTCACTCTACTCCCACCCATTTATGACTCAAGTCAAATATCACCTTTGCTGATTCATCTTCATTTTGGTTAAGATCAAAACCATTGTATTTCTTTACCAGTTATATTGTTCTGCACTACTGATGCTTCTTTAGAAGTTATCTTTTTCTTCATTTTCTTATGTTGTCTTCAATGTTTTGATTTTTAAAAAATTAATTCATATTGAAGTATAGTTGCTTTATAATATTCTGCTCATTTCTACTGTACAGCAAAATGAATGATTTTTTACTTTCCTTGCAGTTAGATCATCACTGAGCACTGAGTAGGTTTCCCTGAGCTGTAGAGTAGGTTCTCATTAGTTATCTGTATTAGACATAGTATCAACAATGTGTGTCTGTATATGTATGTGTGTGTATGTATATATATATATATATATATATGTAAGTCCTACCACTGGAGGAAGGCATGGAAACCCACTCCAGTATTCTTGCCTGGAGAATCCCCATGCACAGAGGAGCCTGGAGGGCTATAGTCCATAGTTTGCAAAGAGTTAGACAGGACCTAAGTGACTTAGCATGCATATATGTCAATCCTAATCTCCAGATTCATCTCAACCCACTTCCCACCCTGACCCTTGGTGTCTATATGTTTGCTCTCTATATCCATGTTTTTATTTCTATTTTGCAAATAAGACAACGAAAGGGTTGACTGATTGGATACTATCCTGATGCTGGGAAAGACTGAAGATCAGAGGAGAAGGGGGCAGCAGAGCATGAGATGGTTAGATTGCATCACTGACTCAATGGACGTGAATTTGAGCAAACTTTGGAAGAGAGTAAAGGAAGGGAAGCCTGGAATGCTGCAGTCTATGGGTTCACAAAGAACTGGACACAACTGAGTAACTGAATAAAAAGAACCAAAACATCATCATTATTCTAGACTCCACACACGTGTTAATATACAATAAGGGCTTTTTTTCTTTCTCACTTACTTCACCCTGTATAACAGTCTCTACGTCCATTCATGTCTCCATAATGGCCCAGTTTCTTTCCTTTCTATGGCTGAGTCCACTTCATGGATCAGAGCCTTGTCATGACAAAAGGGCTTGTGTAACTCAATGAAGCTAAGAACTATGCCATGCAGTGTCACCCAAGATGGACAGGTAATAGTGAAGAGTTCTGACAAAATGTGGGCCAATGGAGGAGGAAATGGCAACATACTCAGGATTCTATCCTAGAGAACCTCATGGAGAAGATGAAAAGACATAAAGATATGACACCAGAAGATAAGCCCACCAGGTTGGAAAGTGTCCAATATGCTACTGGGGAAGAGCAGAGAACAATTAATAATAACTTCAGAAAGAATGAAGTGGTTGGTCCAAAGGGGAAAAAGCCTTCTGCTATGGATGTGTCTGGTGGTAAAAATAAAGCCTGGTGCTCTAAAGAACAACACTGCATATGAACCTGGAATGTCAGATCCATGAATCAAGGTAAATTGGACATTGTCAAGGAGGAGATGGCAAGAATGAACATTGGCATTTTAGGAATCAGTTAACTAAGATGGGAACGGGCAAATTTAATTCAGATGAGCATTGTATTTACTACTGTGGGCAATAAAGGAATTCCCAGGTGGCACTTGTGGTGAAGAACCCACCTAACAATGCAGGAGACGTAATAGGTATGTTGTGTTTTTTTTCCCCCTGTGTTGGGATGATCCCCTGTAGGAGGGCATGACAACTCACTCCAGTATTCTTCCCTGAAGAATCCCATGGACAAGGGGCCTGGCAAGCTATAGTCCAGTCTCAAAGAGTTGTACACAACTGAAATGACAGCACACATGCATGCATGTGGACAAGAATCATTTAGAAGAAAAGGAGCAGCCCTCAGAGTCAACAAAAATGTCCAAAGTGCAGTACTTTGGTGCAATCTCAAAAATAACAGAATGATTTCAGTTATTTCCAAGGAAAACCATTCAACATTATTGTAATCCAAGTCTATGCCCCAACCACTAATGAAGTTGAATTTGGCTAGTTCTACAAAGACCTACAAGACCTCCAAGAACTAATACCAATTAAAAAAAAAAAAAAAAAAAAAGATGTTCTTTTCATTAAAGAGTATTGGAATACAAAAGTAGGAAGTCAAGAGAGTAACAGGCAAGTTTGGCCTTGGAGTACAAAATGAAGCAGGGCAAAGGCTAACAAAATTTTGTGAAGAGAATGCACCAATCATAACAAACAGCCTCTTCCAAAAACACAAGAGATGACTCTACACATGGACAATACCAGATGGTCAATACCCAAATCAGATTGATTATAGTCTTTGCAGGTGAAGATGAAGCTCTATAAAGTCAGCATAAGTAATACCTGGAGCTGACTGTGACTCAGATCACCAGGTCCTTATTACAAATTTCAGGTTTAAATTGAAGAAAATAGGGAAAACCACTAGGCCATTTGGGTATGACCTAAATCAGATCCCTTATGACTATACAGTGGAAATGATGGATAGATTCAAGAGTTAGATCTGGTAGACAGAGCACCTGAAGAACTATGGATGGAAGTTCATAACACTGTGTAAGAGGAAGTAGCCAAAGTCATCTCAAAGAAAAAGAAATGCAAGAAGGTAAAATGGTTGTCTGAGGATGCTTTACAAATAACTGAGAAAAGAGGTGTAAATATCTTTTAATTTCATGGATATGGTCTCCATCTACAGTGATTTTGGAGCCCAAGAAAATAAAATGTGTCACTGCTCCCACTTTTTCCCCTCTATTTGCCAAGAAGTCATGGGACAAGATGCCATGATCTTAATTTTTTTTTTTTTTTAATATTGAGTTTCAAGCCAGGTTTTTCACTCTCCTTTTTCATCAAGAGGCTCTTTAATTCCTCTTGACTTTCTGCTATTAAAGTGGAATCATGTGCTTCTCTGATGTCATTGATATTTCTCCCAGAAATCTTGATTCCAGCTTGTGATACATCCAGCATGGCATTTCCCATGATACACTCTGGAGATAACTTAAATAGGCAGAGTGACAATACACAGCCTTGTCGTATTCCTTTCTCAGTTTTAAAAGCTGTTCCATGTCTGATTTTAGTAGTTGCTTCTTGATCTGCATACAGGTTTCTCAGGAGGCACATAAGATGGCACATAAGAAGGTATTCCCATCTCTTTAAGAATTATCCACAGTGTGTTGTGATGAAGGAAAGCTATGACAAACCTAGTCAGTGTATTAAAAAGTAGACATTAATTTGCCAACAAATGTCTGAATAGTCAAAGCTATGCTTTTTTCCAGTAGTAAGGTGTGTATTTGAAATTTGGACCCTAAAGAAGGCTGAACACGAAAGAATTGATCCTTTCAAATTGTTTTGCTGGAGAAGACGCATGGTAGTCCCTTGGACTGCAAGGAGATCAAACCAGTCCATCCTAAAGGAGATCAACCCTGGAAATCCATTGGAAGGACTGATGCTGAAGCTGAAGCACTACTACTTTGGCCATCTGATGAGAAGAGCTGACTCACTGGAAAAGACGCTGATGCTGGGAAAGATTGAAGGTAAAAGGAGAAGGGGGTCACCAGAGGATGAGATGGTTATATAGCATCACTGACTCAAGGGACAGAATTTGAGCAAACTCTAGGAGATAGGAGGACAGAGGAGACTGATGTGTTGCAGTCCGTGAGATTGTAAGGGGTAGGACACAGTGTAGAGACTGAACATCAACAACATGCCTGAGTAATATTTCATTGTATGTATGTATCACACCTTCTTTATTTAGCCCTCTGTTGACAGACTTTTAGGTTGCTTCCATGTCTTGACATTGTAAATAGTTTTGCAATGAACATCCATGTGTCTTTTTGAACTATGGTTTTCTAGGGATAAATGCCCTGCAGTGGAAATATATTCTGTCATATAATAGCTCTTGTTCTTAGTTTTTTGGGAATATTCATACTGTTTTCCATAGTGGCTATGTCAATTTACATTTCCATCAACAGTGCAAGAGGGTTCCCTTTTCTCCATTCCCTCTCCAGCATTTATTGATTGTAGATTTTTTTAATGATACCATTCTGACTGGTGTGAAATGATATCTCATTATAATTTGATTTGTAGTTCTCCAATAATTAGTAATGTTGAGCATCTTTTTATTTGTTTATTGGCCATCTGTATGCCTTCTTTGGAGAAATGTCTGTCTGGGTCTCCTGCTCATTTTTCATTTGATCTTGAGTTAGTCTTCTTGTTTAATGAATTAATGAATAAACAATCAATGTGCCATTTTTTCTTAAAAAAATGCATAATATTACTCATGTGAATATTCTTTCTCATGATGTTAGAGCATTTCTTCATCTTTACTTTATTTTCACCAGTTGTTGACTATATGTGTTACCCTTGTCAAGTTATGCAGTATGTTTATATCTCACTTTCCTTGTGTATAGACTATAAATAATAAACTTATGGATGCATTGTGTAAATTTTCTCTAACAGTTTTGGGGAAGAACTTAGAACATTCAATACCCAATATGTATTATTATTGCTAGTGTCTTCAATATTGTTGCTAACAAAGTAGATGCTAAAAGTGATGTTGTTCTCAAAATTTTACCTTTCATCCAAATGCAAAATAAATAGATCTAGTTATTTTTATATTTTATACATTTATATTGATCTAGTTATCTGATAAATTTTCATCTAAATAACAAAGGACATATTTACTAACATACAGTTATTGCCCATAGTTGTCTTATCAGTCAAAACTCCATAATAAATAAGAATATCTTGAAAATATATCTAGTGTTATATAATTTCAGTCTAAGAATTTTCTCTCATAAAAGAGAATTCATATTTCCAAATTTTTTCAATAAATTTAATTAAAACTTAATCCAGGCATTTCTAGCCCTTTTATGATCAGGTTGTTCTACCTACCTATGAGATACAGTGAGTTTAAAGAAAACTACTCTAGATTCACCATCATTGTTCTTGAATATTTGAGCTTTTACATAAGCAATGATTTAATTTTACATCACTCCATCAATGTATATGATCATAAGGGATGATAATTTTTTCCATAATAATTTTTAGAAATATTAGCACAATTGCCCAGGAATTTCTTTAGGGAATAAGCAATGTGTTGTATACTCAACTGTTTTGTAGGGTAAATATAATTTTCAAAATTAAAGTGAGCCAAGTGCTTAACTGTATGTTATATTTGACAATTGAAATACCTGAGATATTTCATGGATGCACAGAATAGAAGAGACCCACTGTTCAATCCTTATGTAAGAGATATGATCTTTCCAATGCCTCAACTTTGAAAATGTAGTTGATATACAATCTGTTACAGATAAATTATCCTATGAAAAAAGTATTTTCCCAAATCCAAATTTAGACATGTAGACATTCTGTTTTGTCTTATTCTTAGAAAAAAGTCAAATGACCATGCTATAGGTAGAAATATACTACTATAAACAGACCATGAAGATGATCTTTATGTCTGACATGTCTACAACCACTGACTTGCATACTAATGTTTGCTTCTAAATTTAATTAGAATGACTGGTATATAATACAGAGTCTTAAAGCATTTCCTGAATATTGTTTCTATCTAACCTTATTGCAAAGCTGCCTTCATGTTTTGAATTGTCATTGTGTAAATATAGTCAAGATACAATTTTATCTTAGTATAAAATATAATTGACCCTGACTTTTAACAAATGGCATCTGTAATATGAAATTTGCAGAATTAACAAAACTACCTAACAAATAAAAGATGAGGTGGTCTTTTTACAGAGTTGCACTGTTAACTGTGTATTAACAAAATAATATTAACACTAATTTTGGAGCATTTCAAGAGGAAACAGCAATCACCTTTTCATTTAAAAAACAACAATAGGGCTACTTGGCTTTGGAATATGATTATTTTTTGAATGCCAGAGAATGAACCCTTCATAATTTAACATTTTAATCATTTCAAGGTGATTTGCTTTTACTGTGAGAAACCCTGTGTTGGCACTTTCTCCACATGTTTCCTAGGCATAATCACATATTAGTTGCAATTTTCTTTGCAAGATAAGACAATTATGCTAAAGAAAAATGCTTCTTTTTTAATAAAAGTTGTAAAATACCACAGGTATCCAGTTTGAACTAATACTCAGACTGGAAACTCATTACCCCTCAAAATGTCAGTTCTGATGAAGCATTTTAAAAAATTCCAAGAATCAAATTCAAAATGTCTTTACTAAGCTGTTTTATGGTAGCATGTACCATTGGAAATGTGATGAGTCTTCATGTAAAAATGCTGATTTGAATTAGATTTAGAATGTATGTCATCCTCAATTAGCCTTTCCTTCATCAAAATGATCTCGCAAACACGGAGAATGAATCTTTATTTCCTCCTTTGCACATGGGAGGTCATTTGTCAGATTTAATATACTTCTACCTATGTCTTCCTACATGCTTGGAGTTCAAGATGGATGACCATAGACTTTCAGAAAAAGTTTCTAGCTTAAAACTTAAATTTAATTTTAATATAATGCCAAAACTGTTCATATTGAGGCTGAAAATTAAAATAGCATTTACTAAAATAACATTGATTTGCTTCAATTTGAGAGGATAAAACATATATTTTAGTCCTTGTCCCTCCTATAAGAGCAAGTTCATATACAAGTAACTACTGAAATCAGGACAAGAAATGTAAGTGCTGTTGTAACTTATTTTCCTTGAATCATTCAGATAATTTTATGACCTAGATTTGAATTAATACTACTGTCTGTGACATTACAGAAATGCAATCACTTATTTTATGGCTGTTTGTTTAAAATCAATTAACCTAAGGTATTTTATGAATTAATATCCCAGCATTTGAACAATTACAGTGATCTTATAATATAGATATCATTTTAGAGATTATGAGGCCCATGAAAATTACAGTTTGGTTATACTAGTGGTAGAAGATTCACACACTGAATGGTATCCAAGGGAACCCCCAGTATAGGATTATGGCTATCCTCTAAAGAGCGTTAAATCCATTGATTAATGGGTTATTTGCAAAGTCTAGTGTTCACAAGGTCAGTCCTTGAGGAGTTTGTTTATGAGAACATTTCAGTTCTTGTGATTATAACTAAGAACTTTACTTCTGCTATGGAATATTTGTACCTTGGCAAAGCGTTAAAAACACCTATGCTGGTTTGCTTAAAGAGGGAAGCCTTACTTCCTTTTGCAAGACCTCATTGATGTCTTGGTTTTTAGGCTTATATCACCTTCTAGATGAGACTGTAGAATGACATGATATGAAAATCTTGGTTTCCACTTAGACAATAAAAACTATTGCTACAAATTTGGTTTTGTACAATAACTGCTACTCACCACTCAAAAGTAGTTAGAAGATAATGCTACATACTGCACATTAATGAAGCATTTAGTTTTGTAACACCAATAAAAATTTATAAGAAATTTTAGCATGTTACAACACAATACTTTGGAAAGTTCAGTTGAGGACTCAAAGGAAATAAAAATAAAAGACCGTTTTCTCTATGGGGGTAGCAAAAGGGTACATGGAAGTATATGCATATATGGTTTTATCATTCTTAAACAAATAAACTTTATAAATATGAAGGTAAGAACAATTACTTTCAATAAGCATTTTGATTAGATTAGGATTATAATGTTTATGGAAATTCCTTTTTAAAATTTCAGGTGAAATAGAAAAGAACCCCAAAGTACCTGTTCTAACAAGTAGTCTCTTAAAATCTATTAAACTCCAGTTGCAGTTTAGGTTTCTCTTTGAAGTTAATGAAAAAATGAACATTGTGCTATAATTTGTATTTCAAACTAATAATATTATTATATACCGTTAATAATACAACTTCTAGAGAGTGCAGTTATAGTAATTCCATGATTGGGGTCATTGTTTCTGGCAGTGAAAAAAATGTATTTGAGTATAGCATATAATAAAAAATGGTCATTGATATTATATCAAGCATAATGCTTTCTTCTGAATTATATCACATAAAATAGAAAGGAAGACTTTCTATGCAGTAGATAATTATATACTTAAGTGTGAAATATGCCATTAGAGGTCTTAAATTAAAATTTCTAAATTCAAGTTTGAAATAAATTCAAGTACTTCCCTTTCAATATACATATGAGAGAATCCCATCAAATAGTTCATAATCCAAAACCCCACCAACAAGAGAAATCAATATTGTCTCAATACTAGAAACAATTCTTAGACAATGCAAAGGGAGATCATGAAGACACTTGGTAAAGGGAAATATTTGAAGTTGAAAGTGAAAAAATGAAAAACAAAATTTGCTAATTATAATTTTTAATTCCTCATGATATTTATGAGAACAGGGACTGCCTCAGTCTTGTTCACTCTCACACCCATTTTGTAGCATCTCTACATCATGGAGCTTATATCATAGTCAGGGGGAGAAGGAGCTGACACATGAAATAATCCATAAACATGATAACTTCAGTAGAGAGAAGCACTATTGTGAAAATAAAACACAATAGAAGGTAAAGGATGAGTTTCAAAAGTAGGCAGAGAAGGCCCATGTGGAGGTTACCTTTACACCAAAACCGGAAGCAGTCACGGACGAAGCCATGTAAGAATTGCTGACCGGTATCCCAGACACAGAGCACTGGGACATATGGGTTCTGAGAGCAAGGAGCTTGGCATGGGAGAAGGAAGATCCATGTGGCCAGAAAGAACAGGAGAAAGAAGATGAGGCAAGAGGCAAGCAGAGCTCGAACAGTCATGGTAGTTAACAAAGACAGTTCTAACATGCACAGAATACTTGATACGTGTCAGCCTTGGTTTTCATGTTTAAAATGCACATTCTGTTGGACTTTATCTCTTAGGTAAGACTTTTAGTTTTTATTCAAATTGAGACAGGAAAAACATGTCTTTATGGGATATTCTTTGCAGTTAGCTCTTATGAGGTAAATTGTGCTATAAAGCAGAGGAAATAGAGGAAAACATGACTTGAGGGAGTTTTTCTTTTGTTAAAGAAAGATGATCTATTTTAAGGTATTTAAATGAAGATAGATGAGAAAAAAAAAAAAAAAACCTCCTGAAGCAAAGGTATAGTCCGGTCTTTTCATCATTAAAATGGAGAAAATTTTAAAAAAAAATGCTTCGCTGTGAGAAATGAATAAAATTTATGCATGTATGTGTGTGTTACCTGACTTGTAGTAAGTAATCAGACAGTGGCTACAAAGATGATGATGACACAGCTGATGATGATAAAGAAAGAGGAGGAGGAATATCAGAGGAGAAGAAAGGAAGAAATTACCATCACAAACCCTCGGATAGAAGTGAGAGTACGATTTACTGTCACTATACATCTTTGTAATCTGAAGAGAAGGGAAAGCAAATAAGAGAAAAATATCATGACTTTGATCATGCAAAGTTGGGTCAGTGCTCACTTAGTTGTATCTGCTTTTACGAAGATGTAATTTTCATACTCAAAAACCCTACTGAATGAGAGAATGGAGTGTCTGAGTTGTGAAAAGACACAAGGATGCTGAAATAGTCATATTATAGTGTGGGGAATCCTTGTGCTAGGGAAACAGGGAGGCTGATAATGTTGAGCGCCTTTGTCTCATTGTTATTAAGGTATTTAACACTTAGGACTGTCTGTCATAAAGCCAAATCATTATATGTAATTGATTTATTTCAAGTGGTGGCAAAGATACTTAAAAGAATTCTGTGTGTTAGGGTTCCAGAAAGAGTAAAAATAGACAATCAACCAAAACAAACCAACAACAACAAAAACAAAAACCCTGGACAATTAAAAAGATATTTGTCCAAATTAGTCAAATAACCTAAAAATTCTTTCAGCATTATGTTCCTCAAAATATATGCTTTACATTGGTACCTTGCTTCCTGTTCCACATCTACAACATCAAAATATAAGCATCTATTTTATAACCTTAATAAAATATATTTTGTTGGGTAGAAGAAATCTATATCCATTGACTGTATGTATCTTAGGTCTCAGAAATCAAAAACTAGACATAATGTGCCTCTGACTTCCCCAATAACATGAAAAAGAACAAAAACTGAAAAAGTCAAGCATTGCTACAGTCATATCTTCAACTAAGCTGCAAATGCAAAATGTCTGGTGTTGCGGTAAGATTCTAAGATTTCTGACTTAAAAATATAATCACATGTGGTGAAGTGGAGGGCTTCCTTGGTAGCTCAGCTGGTAAAGAATCTGCCTGCAATGCAAGGAGACCCTTGCTCATTCTATTCCTGGGTCTGGAAGATCCCCTGGAGATGGGAGAGGATACCCACTCTGGTTATTCATGGGCTTCCTTGGGGGCTCAGCCGGTAAAGAATCTGCCTGCAATGCGTGAAATCTGGGTTCTATCCCTGGTTGGGAAGATCCCTGGAGGAGGGCATGGCTATTCAGTCCAGTATTCTTACTTGGAGAATCCCCATGGACAGAGGAGTCTGGCGGGCTAGAGTCTATGGGTCTCACAGAGTGGGACACCCCTGAGCAACAAAGACCAGCAGAGCAGTGGTGAAGTGGGCAACATCAGAGTTATTAGCAAAAGAAGGACAGGCACTTAAACTATATAAGTATGGTTTGTCCCTACCAAATCATGCCATAAAATTAAACAAAGAAACAAAAAAGAATCACATTAAGTAAGACAGACAGCAATTTCTTCTGATCGATCTAGGAAGAGAAGCAGATTAATGAAGAGCAGCAAATACAGCTTTTCTGAAAGAGTTATGATTCCTCAAATCTGATTTGTGGTTTGGCAAAATATGATAATATGTGAGTTACTGAAATAATGTGCAGAGATCTGAGTCATTGAAAACTATGTTAATTTGATGATAACTCTTAGAAAATACGAATGTAATATGTTTATCAAGTAACTTGCTAAACGTTTTCATTGAAGTCACTATACCAATATGTAATAGCAGCTTGGAGAAATGACAAGAATAAAAAGAGAGAGACTACAGCCAACAGTTTTATATTATGATTGGGTTGGATAAAGTCACAGAGTAACTTGAAAATCATAGTTTCCTCCTGCCTGCCACCTATCTTTTTGGTCATTGTTACTTCACTAACATGTCCTCCTTTGCTTATCTTCTGTTGTGTTTAGATTTCTCCATAAAAAGGACTGGAGGTAGATTTGAAGACAGTGGTAAAGTTGTTTCTTCCAGAAAACTGGATCATGGAGGGATGGGTGAAGAGTGGTCAGACTATCCAATTATGAGTAACAAAGGCATTATGAAAAAGACGTTGTGTCAAAGACGAGATTAGCAGTGTTCTAACATCAGTGCTGTTGGTAACTGAAGCAACTGCTTAGAGTGTATGGCATAGATGAAGAAAATGAGACTTAACCTAAAAGGATAGTCAGTCAGTACTCAATAAAATTTGTTGAATACAGACCATGTCTACTAAGTGATTTATAGTTGTAATCCTTGATACACATAACAGTCCTCTGGCAGTTATTACTGCCATCATTTTTCTGATTTGGAAACTAGAATGGTAAAGCAATCTCTCCTAAAGTCACCCAGTTAGTAACTGGCACATGTGAAATTCACCCTCAAGTCTGTCTGGTTCCAAAGGCCGTGTTTTAATCATTCAGTTCAGTTTCTCAGACATGTCCGACTCTTTGCAACCCCATGGACTGCAGCATGCCAGGCCTCCCTGTCCATCACCAACTCCCGGAGTCCACCCAAACCCATGTCCATCAAGTTGGTGATGCCATCCAACCATCTCATCCTCTGTCCTCCCCGTCTCCTCCTGCCCTCAATCTTTCCCAGCATCAGGGTCTTTTCCAATGAGCCAGCTCTCCACATCAAGTGGCCAAAGTATTGGAGTTTCAACTTCAACATCAGTCCTTCCAATGAATACCCAGGACTGATCGCCTTTAGGATGGACTGGTTGGATCTCCTTGCAGTCCAATGGACTCTCAAGAGTCTTCTCCAACACCACAGTTCAAATTCTTCTGTGCTCAGTTATCCTTACCGTCCAACTCTCACATCCATACATGACCACTGGAAAAACCATAGCTTTGACTAGACAGACCTTTGTTGGCAAATAATGTCTCTACTTTTTTTTTCAATCAGAGTCAAGCAAAAACAAAAGCAAAAAAAAAAGCCCCAAAACAAAACACAAAATGCCATACATATTAATTTCATCACAGGTGAATTATATGACTTACCATTAGCATAAATTAACACCAAATGATATTTAGCTATAATAGTCAACAGATGTAAATGCTGAAATTAAGTGAAAAACAAATATACTGTCTTCACTCTAATTAATAATAAAAATGTATAGATTATAACTTAAGAGAAGTCTTGTTTCACCTTTAAGCAGACAGAGTGGAGATGGAAAGGGGGTTACATTTCAGATTGATATGAGTAGTTTTTTCAAGCCATTACTGGTGTGCTTGTCCTGTTCTCACCAGATTAGAAGCATATTTAAGAGAGTTAACTTTACCTTTCCACATCTATATCTGCCTAATAAACATTAACCAAAGTCACTTTAGTTTTAGGTTATAGGAGATTTTTCAGTAGAAAACAGCTAAGGAATGCAACTATGAAATACAATAAACTTGAATTTCATTTCTAGCTTCAACACTGATTATTTTCTTGATATTTGGAAACTAATTTAAACACTATGGTTCTCAGATTCTTCTCTGTAAATGGAGGTGATAATTTCAGCCTCCAAATATGCCACAGATTAAATGAAATCATATGCATACATCAGTTAATGCATTTATAAAGTTTAGAAACATTAAGAAGATTCAAATTTTTGCAATGCTCTAAAAGTTTACTTACTATTCTCTCTATTGATTCTCTAAAGGAGGATTTATTAGGGTTTTTAAAGAAAGAGTTACTTTAATTTCTTGCATGTGTGCTCAGTCCCTAGGACATGTCTGACTCTCTGTGACCCTATGGGCTGCAGCCTGCCAGGTTCCACTGTCCATGGAATTTTCCAGGCAAGACTACTGGAGTGGGTTGCCATTTCCTACTCCAGGGGATCTGCCCCACCCAGGGACTGAACCTGCATCTTCTGCTTTGGCAGGCAGATTCTTAACCACTGAGTCATCTGGGAAGCAATTGGAGGATAATAGAATACCTATGCAGAAGTTCAGCGATGATTATTCTTACTCTTCTTAATATGAATGAGAGGGTGATAATATCTGGTTAGGCAAAATCCTGGTGGTTTCCATCCAGGGAGCAACATTGAAGGGAACTTTCTGATCGTATGCCTGACAACCTTTGCTCTGATGAGTTTTGAAAATGATAAACAAACAGAATTGCAATACTTTCTCTTATTTCCACATGATTATTACATGACAATGATACCCTATATTCAATGAACATTTATTTGATATTCACATTTGCCTTTAAGGCATTTTTGTGACCCACCTAAATGCATTATGCAACTTAATATTGATTCTTATTTTCATATGACAGAATTAACATTAAGGCATTAGATATTCAGTAAGTTTTCTCTTTTCTTTCCAGTATTGAAATTTTCTTTCTATGTCTGTCAATGATAGAGTTTAAATCATGATTTTTGAATGCATGGCATCCAAAATACCTATTAGCTAGATCATTGACAAATACTGATTAGCTAGACAGCAGTCCTTGCTAAAGCAATCAATGTCAATCATAGCTGAAATCAACATTAAGAAATTTAGGGGTGCTTACTTATTTTGCAAATCTTCATAAGAACAATTCATTTGCTATCACTGATATGGAAAGAGAAGAAAGGCAAGAGAAAGAGGGAGCAAATAAAAGAGCAAGTAAAATGAATGGAGAATGAAGAGAGAAAAATAGAGACAGACAGCAAACTCCCAATTATCCACAGAAGAAAAACACAGCTTGTAGTCATACATTCATGAGTTACCTGGCTGATAAATTTGGTAGCACAGGCAGATACACTCAGTTCCACTCCTGTCCATCCTGTTTCTTAAAGGACTCACAATATCCTCCTTTGTACTCTGCCTGTTAGTGGGGAGGCCTAATGAAGGGCTTCCTTTCCCTGGCCCGAAACACTGAGTACTTCAAAACTGAGCATGAACTGTTTCTCAACTGGTGCCCTATTTATATGTGGAACTGACCTATGCATTGGAGGACAGTTATCATTCCTAAATCTCAAATAACAATAACATCCTTCAGTAAGTATGACAGCATTGAAAGTCCTCTTCCCACATTTCCGAAGACTCTGCAGTTGAAAATCTTAATACCATATTTTTTTTCTTTACAAGATGAAATTTGCATTAAAATGTAGACAATGTTCACAATTTGATTAAAACATATTACTTGGGACCAAAAGATATTATGAATAGATCTTTTTAATCCACATAAAAAATGTCATCCAACTTTAGATTTATTAGTGATAATGCTAATAACTGTGTCTCCATCAATGTACTTCCTGGATCATCTGCTGACAGGTTCTGAACTTGAGGAAGAGAGCTCAATAATACATTTGTAGACCAGGGTTGATTTCTTCAAGATAATATATTTTTAATAAAAAGAGATCTGATGGCTTAGAAAGAGTATCTGCTTTGAAGTAAGAGAATTGTTTTTTAGTTCATTCTCTTCTAAAATAGCTTTGTGATGATTTCACAGAGAAAAAAATATTTGAATAGAGTGAACATGGTAAATATTTAACTTTTATAACACTTTTTCTACCTAATTTCTATCAAAATTAAAATGGTACATATTAAGACACATTTGGCTGACTTAAGAGTTAATAAAGACTTAGAATCCACCAGCATAATTAATATTCAAATAACTGCATTGTCTCTAAGGCACCTGAATATCAAAAAGGAAGAGGAGATTTTATTGATCTGGGAAATGGCAGCAGGTTATGCTTATTGTATATAATAAAGATTATTGATTTTTTAAGCAGAAAAATGGCACTTTAAAAGGCCCATTTTATATCAGCTGCAGCTGAATGATTCTTTCTACCAGACTAGAATTTTTCAGAATTATTTTTATTGGACCAAAATGTGTAATTTGCCAGGAGCCTCCTTTATACCAACAGAACGGGAGCTCATTGCTATAATGAATGCTTTCCCCTAACATCTGAATTGAAACTGTAATCTATTCAACTGAGCTAAAATTGTAGGCAATGTTCTCACTGCAATAAAAGGACATTACACTAAAAAATAATTTCCTTAGCTTATACCACCTAAGGAATTTGAGAGGGAAAAGATTCCTTCCTAAGCAAATACAGATATGTTCAAAAGTTGATAATGATACTTAAACATAAAGCCAATACACGTTATTTCAGTAAGTTATAACTATTTCAGTGAGTAATAAAACCTAAGCTGTAGGTTTAGGAGAAGATACTTCAAACTACTACTGAATCATGTTACTGATATTTCATAATGTGCTGAGGGAGGTGACTGAGCTTGCTACCACTTTTATACAATACTTTTGAAACAAGACTAACAATTTTTGTGTAGTTCCATAAACTACTGAGTGTAATAGTACTTTGCTTTTCTGCATTTGTTTTATAATTCACAGAATTATCATAGAAAAGCTATTGGTAGATGGGTTCGCAATTTAGTATATCACTTAACTCACCAAAGAAGTGGTTATCTCTGAAACTAACCTCAAATTCCACCAGGGACATAGCTACACTACACGGTGCAGACTCATTTGTCAGTAACATATGACCATATGACAGATCCAGCCAAAAGAATATGAGAAAATATGCCCATTTCAGGATTGGGCCACCAAATATTTCCCTATGTACTTACCCATGCTCAGACACCTTTTCAGTTGGCTACAATAGAGATTGGCAAGATAAAAGTAAAACACAGATGATGAAGATAGTATAATATTCACCTTTCTTAAATTCCTGATTGATGACAGAAAGGAGACCGTCCCTCATCTGCTATATTTTTTGCTCATTCAGAAATACTATATCAGCAAGAAATATACTCACTATGTTGGAGCTATTTATATTTAACCAGCTATTTATAAGAATAGCTAGTACTATCTTTACTAATATAGAATGTGCTATAAAAACAATCCTAAGTTATGGATGTAGATTTGTATTATGCCTTTAAGGACAGGCAGCAGATAACAAGGAAACAGATATAGTAGATTGGAAAGCTTGAGTGATTTGCTAATCTCTTGTAAAATATTTGCTAAAATTGAGGTTATGGATAATTTGAAAGAAAAACAAGCGCTTGCCAATCCTGTGGCTCTGGAGGAATAGGTTGGGTAGAACCAGAATGATACTATATATAGTTTTTACTGTTGTTCAATATTAAAAGAGATAAATGACTAAAAATGGAATTGTCTGGATTGCAAACAAAAAATGAAAGGGAATAGAGAACATACGTAAAATTGGGAACTCCTAGGGTTAGAAAGTCAGCAGTTTCCAGATCTTAAATAGTAGGATATAAGTCTAAAAAGAAGACCCACTTTCATCTGTGGGTCAGAATGATTCTCTGGAGAAGGAAATAGCAACACACTCGAGTATTCTTGCACGGAGAATCCCATAACAGATGAGTCTCGTGGGCTACAGTCCAAGGGGTCAAAAAGAGATAGACATGACTGAGTGACTAACATAACTCTAAAAAAAGTTTTAGATCAATATGTCACATAAACACATTTCATCTTAAAAAGAAATACAAAAAATCAGCCCTGGAGCAACTATCGTGTGCTCAGTGAAAAGTTGGTTACTTCCCACTAAAGCCTATTGCTACCAAGCTTTAAGAAAATAAGATGAGACAAAAGAATCAGAGAAATTAAAATATAAATATATATATTTAACAAGTAGATTAAATTTAAAAAATTGGATTCCTTTACTTATCTTAGAACTTCCTTGAAGCATACTGGTCAAAAGCATTCTAAATACTGCAGGAAACTTTATTTCCTTGATTATGCCCTGAGAAAGTCTGTGTAGGTGAATCAAATCTTGGATTCCCAAACTCTCCTGAGAAAAAAGAAAACTATATAAACTGGAAGGTCCTTGAGAATGTATTCCCAGGGATTTCTCTGATGGTTCAGTGTTTAAGAATCAGCCTGTCAATGCAAGGGACACAGGTTCAATCCCTGGTCTGGGAGGTTTCTATATGCATTGGGGCAACTAAGTCAGCACACCCCAACTACTGAGCCGTTCACTCTAAAGCCTGCATTCTGCTCCAAGAGATGTCACCACAGTGAGAAGCCTGTGTACTGCAGCTAGAGAGTACCACCCACCCCACCCCACCCCCACCCCCCCACTGTCCCACTTGCTGCAACTAGAGAAAGAGAGTGTGCAGCAACAAAGACCCAGTGTGGCCAAAAATTAATTAATTATTTAAAAAAAGAAGAGCATTGTCCCATGCCTGCTTCAGATGTGGCCTTCAAGATAGGCCATCAAAATGAGCTAGGACTTCCCAGAAGGTGAACTAACAGAGAAAAACTGGGGAAAAAGTTTATTCTAGATGCAGAATCATCACGGTTACAGTTAGAGATGAGAAAACATCTTTTATCTTGATTTCTGCATAGTTTTGAGGGGAAAAGCTTCTCTATCTGCCTAGGATGTTACATGAGTAAGAGGAACTTCTAATATTTGTAGAGATTAAAGATTTATGAACCAGAATTTTTAAGCATTTAAGATTAATCTAATACCAATGTTCCTTGTTTTTCTTCTACAGAAAGGTACTGCAAAATATAAAGACAGAAAAAAAATACTTGTAAAAATAAAAATAATAGAACTCAAATATAAAATTGCTATCTAATGTTTAAACTTCTACTTCAATTAAGAAATAAATTATAAAGAGAAAACAATAGAACTATCAAAACAGCCTAAAATGCCAAATGATTTTACAAGATATACTTGTAATTCAGAATTTGGGGGAAATTTTGAAATAAATAGGAAATTTTATATATGAAAGTATGTATATTTTATTTGCTTTATATTGGAATCTCATTTTTTTAGCTCTGTA
Organism: Muntiacus reevesi; assembly: GCF_963930625.1. Classification (NCBI taxonomy): domain Eukaryota; kingdom Metazoa; phylum Chordata; class Mammalia; order Artiodactyla; family Cervidae; genus Muntiacus; species Muntiacus reevesi. The sequence continues at coordinate 42,643,115 of NC_089259.1, forward strand.
ACACATTTAGTAGATTTTCTTCCCCAAATTTTAAATTATACTTTTTTCCTGTTAGTTAGTTATTTCTAATTTATGCTGCTATAGAATACCTTTTACAGTTTTATGGAAATACTACCTAGGAATCAGTTTCATTGCATTCATTGGATATTACAAACATTGCTTGCTAAAGTGCATTTCTTCTCAGTCCAGTTTGAATAGATTAGTTCCATGATTATGCCAGCTAAGCTATTTATATCCTCCTGAACTTCACTGGCAATTTGTAACTTTATATCACTTTATACTCTCTGCTGTATGTTATAACTATTTGCATTGATCTCTTTATTAATTAATATTATAGAAAATTCTGTGAATGTTTTCATTCTTTGTTCATCCTTTATGTTCAAGTCTCTATAATAAATTAAAATCAGAAATTTTGCTTTGCTCAATAAAATAATTTATGCTAATAGACACATTTATTCCTTTATCAGGTCACTATGCCAGAATATGATTAGAGCTAAAACTTTGAGACTATCACTGCAGAACAATCACAAAGGATAACTTCTGTGTAATGATTGGCTGCATCACAGCTATTAACGTGGCTTACCTCGGCCTTAGGTTTCTATCTAATGTGAAGTTTGCATGTCTGTTACCACTGGCTCCCTGTGGCCTGTCCAGTCTAAATTTCCACTTGGCTAAATGTAATACGCAAAATGAAAGCATATTTCAGTTTACTAAGCATAAGCGCCATTTATAATCAGTACAAAACTGTTTAAAGTATTTGTATATGTAAAGGATAACCAAAAAATGGCAATACACTTGTTTTCCCTGCTTTTAACAAGTCTGATATTACTTTAATTTTAAATGTAATAAGTACAGTTCTCAAGAAATCAATAGCTTAAAAACAAACCAAAAAACCCATGAGTCTTTTTGAAAAAGAGTGCAAAACTGAACTAATTAAACAAAAGTAGCCCTTGTTTTTGCTAAGAGGATGCACTTAGAGTCAGATAAGGTGGGTTTACAGAAAGAAATTAACTTTTTTGAGGAATGGGACTTCAGGCAAATCTGTCTCATAATTTATCTCTATAATATGTAGTATATGTAATTTTATTATATATATATAATGAGTTATGCATATATATCTATTCATCAGTGCTTTTCAGAATTATTAGTAGAAGCTGTCAGTATATATTCATTATGATCCTCAGAGAAATAAATATAAATAAACATATTTGCCTTTTTATAGTTCAACATTTGACTATTACAAGGCAATAGCTATGCTTTTATTTCTAGAAACCTTTTCTAAAATTAAGTAAAATCTACTAATGGGTATCTTATAGAAATAAAGCTGGTGAGGGAAGTAGATAAAGCAAAAGAGGCAGGAGAGGAAACTGGGGGTCATGAAGAGGCATTCATCACTCTGGCACCAATGTTAGTGGATGGAAACGGTTGATCCCTTTCTCGGTTTCAAGAGAAAGAACATTTTGTGCAATTATGTCCTGCGCTGAATGTATTGTTGGCATTCAACCAATTAATAATAACAAGAATGAGAACAACTCTGTCTGCGATAAGAATAAGACTTCCAATATTAGTCACAGTCTGCTTAGCTTTAGGTTGGCTTAGATAAATGTAGTAAAGACAAGGAAAACATCCCACTCCACACTTTTTGGTTAATTTAATATCTTTGCTAAGTGCTTAGGTAGTACAGTGACAGACACAAGAAAAATGCATGAATTGATTGCACTGATAGATAGAGTCCATTTTAGCACAAAGAAAAACCCTTATAATTAGATGTGAATACCTGGTTTCTTGCCATCCATCACATGTGCAAGTTTAGAAAAGTATTTTTGTAATGAATTAGAAATGAGTAATATTTCATAACACTCACCATGTATTATACACATCTGCCATAAATGGCTCTGTCTGTACTGACTACTGCAAGATTCAGAAATGGCTCAACTATCTTTAAAGAACTTTCCACATAGTACTCTGCCAAGAAGTCTTGAACAACTTAGCACTTTTAAAACACCTGAGTCATCCAAATTTCAAAGATGTTTTGTAAAACTTTCCTGAGGCAACTACTGAAGTCCTACACAAGTTCCTAGCAAACAGAAATCCAATGAATATTTAGTCCATCAATTTAGGAGATATAGACCACGTTTAAATGCTTTATGGCTCTGTGTAGCTAAATAATACCACTAAAAATAAGCTAATAAGGCAAAGTGTGTGTCTTAAGTAGAGTTTTGTTTAGTGAAAAAGGCAACCATATGCATTTTAGTTTATACCCAGACCCTAACAATGAGCTGAGAGCAGAATCAAATAATTCCACAGTGTGATTTCTAACTTTACAGGAAAGAGAAAACATGAAGAGAGAGAGAGGAGAGAAAAGAGAGAGGAAGAAATTAGAGAAAGTGATAAGGAAGAGAGGGTAGGTAGACTGAAGGTGGAGAGGGAGCCTAAGATGTATTGAGATGATTAATTCCACCCGGATTTGATCAGCATGAGAGATACAGGTCAGGTACACCAAGGACACCAGAGTCAAATGATGAGTGGAACAAATAAGGAAAAACCTATAGTCTAAAGCAAGATTGAAATTTTATTATCATTCCAGGACAAGGAGTGACTAACTTTAAAATTGTGAAATAAAAATTATAATCTCTGAGCACATATAAAGGTGGAGAATAAGACTGGCTATTTTCTCTACGCCTGGCTGTAGCCTCTTAAGTTTGTTCCACAGAATAAAGGAAAGCAAAGAGCAATTTTACCACAAATGTTTGGGTTTTTTTCTTAAATATTCTCACCCGAGTTCCAAAGCAAATGAAGCTAAATGGCAATGACGACGATGTTTAAAAATAAGAAAATAGCAGATAATAGCGAAGAAAATATATTTAATACAAAGAAAACAATTTGCTTGCTACATTTCCCTAAGCTTATTATAACTATCATCAGAGCCAGTTAGTATTCTTATTGAAGTCCTGTTTGTAATGTGTTCATTTCTTATGAAGAATGGATAAAGGCAATGTGCTTATTTTTATTCAATTTCACAAGGATTTGGAGAAATGTGTAAAAGATTGAAATGTTTTTATTTATAGTTTTTCTTTACCTTTAGGAAATAATTACTAAAATGACAACAAAAAATAATTAATGAAGCTGGTGCATAAAATTATTAATGAATCTAAATTGCGTCATATCGTTATAACTCCTTGCCTCAGGTAAACATTTGACAATAAAAATGAATAAAATACATTTGGACAATTAGAAAATAATGAAAAACATTCAAGAATGACATTTGACAAAGGCAGATAAGGGGATATTGTAGTTGAAAAAATGAGCACTTATAGATCGGCTGCCCCTGATGTGATATATCATAGATTATTAAGAAAATTGTGCACAAGTATATTGAATCACTTGCAATTAGTTTGGGGGCAAAAGGAAAATGGACTATACCTAATTAATGATGACAGTGAAAGATGTTGATTCAATGGGAGATCTTTATAAATTATAAATGAGATAAAAACATATAAAACCAAGAAAATAACTCTGCATTTATCATAGACGGATAAGCCAAGCAAGGAAGCAATTATAGAAAGACTATTATTGAAACAAAAAAATACATTGAATAAAGAGAAAAAATGTATAACATAGAATGAGCTATGAAGAACATTTAGAGGCAGCGTGTGAAGTATCAAATGACCAGGTGTGCTCTGCACATCAGTAACCTTCAGAGTAACAAAGAGCTGAGTTTAGAATCCCACTTGCTATTTTGTAGCTGCAGGAAAGTCTGAAAACATATCCATTTAAACAATGCATACATATTATTATGATTAATTAATTGTAGCTCTTATATACATTTAAAATATTATTCAAAATTGTAAAATTTAAGAATGGCTAGAGAAGTTACTTTGTAAATGCAATTAAGTTCTTTAAGATGATTTTAAATTTGTCTTGGTTGTGCCTATACCTTAAATATTATTTCTAACGATAAGATGTATTGTTAATTATTTTTCTTGATATTAAAAAAGTCTTCCAGTTCAATGGATAACAGACTTCCTTTAATACTTTCCATGAACAAAAGTTAGGCTTTTTCAAGTGATGGTTATTTTTCCTTTGTAATATCTACCTGTTGATTTCAAAATTGTTTATTTGTTTGTTTCAGGTCATTAGTTTTAGAAATAATATTTTAAAAGACCTTTGTGAAAAATTTTCAAAAGAATGGAAAAAAGCAAGAATACATTGTATCTATTTTGTTTTATTTATAATAACATATTGCATTAATTGTCTTTGCTCAGATAAATTGAAACTGGTTCAATTTCCTCTTGTCATAGAGAAGAATATAAATGTGGTGCAATCAGATAATTGATTTGGATGATTTAAAGGGGCTCTTTGGTAGAGATAATTTAACAAAGTTGGTGAAATTGGTAAATGAATATTTTCATGGCATTTGGAGATTTTTCTTCTGGAAATGCTGAATATACAAATGGTCAATGTTAAAATGGTCAAAGATTTTTCTCACAAAATATGTTCCTCAAAGCTTACTTCCTATTTACAATGTTCAATTCAATTCTTCAATTTTATCTTCTCATTTGGTGTTGCTTCATTTAAAAAAATGAAGCATGAAGGAAGGGCATTGATACGGATGTATTAAACAGAGAGAAGATTGTTAATAAATTAGTTAAGCTTCACTATTAATCCTTCAAAACCTATTCAGATTGCCCTTTTGGGTTGTCGCTTACACATTCTTGAGAAAAAGAATAAAGATTACTTGATGTCAGGAAGTTGAAATAATAACATTGCTGAAATTTATTGATGTGTCACATATCTTATTACAATAATGCATTAAACAAGGGATCTCATATACATAAAATTTCTTCTGGTTTATCACTCTCATTTTGTTTGTATAACCACATATAGTTTCACTATGTCTCTAATAATAATATTGAGAAAATAATAACCTTCCAGGCATCAGATGAAGTCTCTGGTGATGTCATATTCACTCTGACATTTATACTGACTTCATTTATGACAGACTTAAGGTGATGAACAGGTCCAAGCAAGAGGTCACCTTGTGTCAAGACTGGTATACAATCTGTCAACTTCAGTGACTGTGAGTCTGCTAATGAGGAATTAACTAGACAGAATGTTGCTATTTGACTGTTTTCATGCACTCCAAACCTGTTAAACAATGCTAATCAGGTGTTTATTAAGTGAAACCATTATGCCAAACTTGCTGCAAACCTTACCATATGTCAGAGAGGTTGTAACATATTATTCATCCATTTTAGAGCTAGATTAATAAGAGTCATTCACTGAACTTTTCTTTTCTTAGCCTTTGGCTATGCCTTGGAATCAAGGTTACACTTTTGTTTCAATTTTTCTTTAAATGGACACACAATTCCACAAAACTCCTTTGAGCTAGACTGTGCCTCTTGGTGTAAAACTCTGTTCATTTACTATTACATTGAAAATCAGCTCTTTTTATAAGAAGAGTAAAAGAAAGAAAATGTCAACTTAAGCAAAATTTGATAATGGACTAAAATAATAAAATTGTTATTATACAGAATGATACACTTTACACTCAAAGTGAACACATTAGTTTTTTTGAGTCTTCACTTTACAAATGAGTTGGGAACAAGCAGGCAGTTGCAAATTATTCCTGAATTGGGTACAACTGTACTTCAAAATGTTTCTAGTCTAATATTTTATGAGCTAGCATTTCCTTTACATAAAGGGCATTAGTTATGAGTACCCTTGTAAATGGATACAAAATAGATAAAACATTTCCCTCTTTAACTTTATAGTATATTCCTGTTTTTAAGACCAGTGTTAATACTTACTTATTCCACATGAATACTTTATTTATGTACTCTCTGAATTTTACTATTATATTTTCATTTTATGAGAATGGAAAGAGCCTTTAAGTCAGAAGATCGGCAGAAGCATCATTCTATCAGTCATATGATCTTGAACAAGTCATATAATCTATCAACTATCAAATTTGAATCAAAATATTTTCCCTTTATGATTTTTGAGTGAAGCAAAATGATACATAATGCAAATTTTAATTTGATATATAATACACATTTTAATTTAAAAGTATATTAAAGTTAAAACAAAAATAAAAATTCATGTTAGTGCCTATCATAAATGTTTTAAATGTGTGTGAAAGTATTTTATATTTGCTTATGCTTGAACAATATCATTTTTTTAAACTGACATCATGATCATACTCCTCCTCTTTACTACTATCCTAACCATCACATATGCTCTATGTGCTTAAATATTTCTATCAAACTAGATATTAAGCTGAAAGTAGAAAATACATCTTCAAAATTTTTTCTATCAAAAATCACCTGAAGTAATGATGTATTATTTACAGAAAACAATAAATAATATTTAAGCTGTGACCAAACTAGACAGATTATTAAAAAGCAGAGATATTACTTGCCAACAAAGGTCCAATTGTCAAAGCTATGGTTTTTCCAGTAGTAATGTATGGATGTGAGAGTTGGACCATAAAGAAAACTGAGGACCAAAGAATTGATGCTTTTGAACTATGGTGTTGGAGATGATGCTTGAGAGTCCCTTGGACTGCAAGGAGACCAAGCCAGTCAATCGTAAAGGAAATCAGTCCTGAATATTCATTGGAAGGACTGATGCTGAAGTTGAAGCTGTAATACTTTGACCACCTGATGTGAAGAATTGACTCATTGGAAAAGACCCTGATGCTGGGAAAGACTGAAGGCAGGAGGAGAAGGGGACGACAGAGGATGAGATGGTTGGATGGCATCACTTACTCAATGAACATGAGTTTGAGCAATTCCAGGAGTTGGTGATGGACAGGGAAGCCTGGCTGTGCTGCAGTCCATGGGGTCACAAAGAATCGGACATGACTGAGTGACTCAACTGAACTGAATTGATACACGTAGAGAAGATTTAGTGTCTAACTTAGCAGCCTCAGCATTATTTTTTCAGACTGTTGAAGCTTCCAGAAGAAAATTAACAATTTTTAGGAAACTTGCAAAGACTCTTGCAGTTTCAAAATTGGAATCAAGTGTTCTTAGTATGGATTCCTATAACATCGTACTTATTTTATTAGAACATTTTGAATATATTACTAAATAAATATAAACTCTGTGATAAGTAGGGGTTATTTATATATGATTAGCCTAGAACAAGGAGAAGGCAATGGCAACCCACTCCAGTACTCTTGCCTGGAAAATCCCAGGGATGGAGGAGCCTGGTGGGCTGCAGTCCATGGGGTCACTGAGAGTCAGACACAACTGAGCGACTTCACTTTCACTTTCACTTTTCACTTTCATGCATTGAAGAAGGTAATGGCAACCCACTTCAGTATTCTTGCCTGGAGAATCCCAGGGACAGGGGATCCTGGTGGGCTGCTGTCTATGGGGTCCCACAGAGTCGGACATGACTGAAGCGACTTAGCAGCAGCAGCAGCAGCCTAGAACAATAGCTGGAACATAGTATGTCTTCAATATAAACATTCTTTAATTTGCTGATTGAAAGAGTGATTGATGCCCAATTTTTACAGCTACTGGAAAGAAATCATTGAACAATTTAAACTGGAAAAATAAAGCAAGATAAGAATGTGGGCAATGGTTTCCTTTTGGTTTGGCTCTTATGCACCCTTCTGTTTGATAATGATGGACAGAGATCCTCCTTATTCATGCTTCCATGCTTTCCAATAATTCAGACATTGGAGTAAATCATAGATTATGTAAATAATCACAGACTTATAAGAACAACCTCAAAATAATTTAACTATAAAATGGATACTTTTAGAGAGCCATAGTTTTAAAGGCAATAAAATATGAAGGTCTATCTACCTTAGCTTTCAAAATGTGTTACAGTTATTTATTTCATAGAAATTGCTAGAAGTGGATGCTAATTTTCTGTTTGAATACTTCTACCACTGAGACATTCATTCTTTAGAAAGCCACATAGCATTTCTAAGTTTTGATATTTAGAAAATAATTTTATTTTGAATTTAACTGTATCCCAAAGAATTTTATCCATAAAATATTTCTACTATCTGACACAAAGTAAGGATTTTAATTGTGTCCCATGAGAGCACTTCCCATACTTAATCATAGCACTGTCAATCTATTTTCTCAAACCTTAGGTTTTTCAATAACTCTGAGCATTGTATATTTTAGACCCTTTCAATATCATTGAAATATATATACATACCTCAGTGCATATATATACACATTTAGATATATACCTGTATCTGATGCAAGTGTCCTATTTCTTTCCAATTGTTAACTTTCATTTATTTGAGTATATAATAACTGCTTATCTAGAATCATAATATTTCTGCTTCTACTAGGTTAAGATTACTAAATGTATGGCATTCTTTTGAATTCATGTAAATTCTGTGTTCTCTCTTTCATCTTTAGAATATATCTTTTCAAAAATCTAATTTTAACATAAGGGAGAACACTGCAATTTAATAAACCTTCCTTATATGTTAGCTCCTTTACTTAAAACAAATCTTACTTATTTCTCAGCCTTAGCTTTCAAAGAAGGTGATGTTTCCTCAGTTGAGCACTACTTGAGGTAGTTAATTTATCTTAGGAGCCAAGTTGTATCTAAACAGACACATCAACTAACCAAACAACTGAAAACTAGTACCTAAAAAGACAAACCCAAAACAATAGTGATCTTCAGTATGACTTCCCTCAGCTACAATCATAGACTCTGAGTTACTTTGAGAGGGAGAAGAAAGAAACTCTCGTTGCTTATTTTCATGGTTTTAAAATATTTTAAAATATTTGCTTCTGAAAACTATTTTTTCTTGACTTGTTAATTTTGTTGTTGTTGCTGTTTTGCTTGCTTTATGTGACTTTTGCTTAACAGATAGAGTTGAATTCTTTGGGCCAGTGCACTTGTAAGGGGAAGTTATTACATGATTTCTCCTCACTCCACAGTATAATTTGAAATGCAGGGAAAAAAATCTGAGTCAAATGGCTAGATTTGCATTAGTCAAGTACCTGCACAACTATAAATAGTGTATGGAGTTACTGGAAGGAAGAACTCTGAGTTAGGTACTTTTGTGAATTAACATATACCTACTCCCAAACTATTTCAGTGAATGAAGACATAAATGAATCCAGGAAATCTGAATAAATTGGGAGAATGAAGAAAAAAAGAGTACATATTTGAAAATTAAGTGAACCCTGGAGGGAAATAATAATAGCTTCCATTTATTATTTGTTTTTAACTTGCAAGGCTCTTTTCATACACATCCTTTAAGCCATTTATAAATTATATAAAGCTAGGCAAGTTGAATATTAATATCTTTACATTCAGATGAAGAAACTTTGTTTTTTCTGAATTTGCACAGCCAGAAAAGTTTGACAGATTCAAAACCAATAGTAGTCTTTGATACTAAGATCTAAGCTGCTTATATTCTGATACCTTGCTCCTCTGAAAAACTGGTAAATGGTGAAATTTGAAATCCGTTTTCATAATAGGCATAGGAATTGGATATTTTAAAGGAATCTAACTGAGACAATTTCAACTTTTACAAACTGTGTGCTTTAGTAAATGGTAATTCTTTATAAATGATATCTGTATGGTTGGAGCCTGTCATTGTTATTTCAAATAAGCACTGAATTAACAGCTATTTCATCCTATCCAAGTATTTTCTATAGATTCACATTCATGAATATACTCTAGTTATATATGATGATATAATCTGTGATAAATGTTAAACATGTCGAGCAAGATATCATCTATCACTGCCATATTTTAGTGCTGAACACCCATTCCATCAATTTCTAGCCATAGTAAAAGCTTAATAAAAAATATCTAATTTACTTGGGTTAATATCCACGTTCTTGCTTGGATTATGACCATGATAAACCATGAGGATTTTAATGTATCTGTTTATTTTCTCATTTCTTTTTATATTTTAAATACTAATTCCTGTTTATTTCCATCATGTTTAGTTTGTTTTACTGGGATCGTGTTTGTCCATTTGAATCTAATCCCATTGTAATGACATCATGGCCTTTTCAGTAAGACCCATGCTTTCTTTATTCTGCCTCTATGCGTATATACAAACACACTTAAATGCACATGTGTGTGTAAAATAAAATGATGAAGCTTTTAATTCCTTATAGGCTTTCCTATATACTATTTCTTTTAAAGATATCTTTAACATGGATAAGATGTGAAAACTGGAAGCTGAATTGAATTTTAAAAATTATAATCAAAATTTTATAGTCATTGATAAATTCTGAGTGTTTTATTGTGTATGAAAATTCAAGCAGCTTTATACAAGTTCTTTCACACTCTTTGTAGCATTGTGTTTCTGCCTTATAAATACAGGAGTGGGACATCTTCTATTTTAGGTAATTCCTATCTTAAAAAAATTGAAATTCAGACTAATTATATCAAATATTTAAATTTTAGAGTTTTGAAAAAATATATAATTATGTGAACATAGAACCCATAGCATTGTTCAGGCCAAGGCAATTGGAAGTTACTGACAATTAAACTTTGTTTATTTTTTTTTTTTTACAATTAAACTTTTTAATTGTCAGTAACTTGTGATATGTTAAAGCCTTATGTGTTAAAGCTTTCTCCATTTGTTAAGATTGTGGCATTATGATGTAATGGAAAATACATGGGATTTAAAGTCTGGTATACTTGAATGTAAACTGCAGGCCTCACAGTTGGGAACTGCATGAAGTTCTAAGTCAAATCTTGTTCCTGTCCACTGTGGTAATTTGTCTAATGTAAGAGCCTCAGGTTTGATCCCTGGATCAGGAAGATCCCTTGAAGGAGGGCATGGCAGCCCACTCCTGTATTTTTGCCTGGAGAATTTCATGGACAGAGGAGCCTGGTGCACTATGGTCCATAACATCAAGAAGAGTTGGACACAACTGAACAATTTAGCACATATGCCTATATGCATATATGCATATAGTTCTTTTATTTTCAACAACTTTTGTCAGTTCAACAGGATTGTCCATTATAAATGAAAAATTAAACTGTCTTTAACAAAATGCTTATAGAAATGTGGAGACTTTCATACATAGAACTTTATTGTTCACTATTAGAGCCATTCTATTTTTCCTATTCCCCTGAGCACTTCACTCAACTGAAGTTATACACTGATGAATAATTAACATGATTATTTTTCACATATTTCAAGGTTCTTTGTTTTTACTAATATTTCACAAAGGTAAACGTGTTGCTTACACTATAGGTCTCTTTGCTACTCATCTTGCACCTGTTTCAAAGTGAATATAAACAGGATACTTTCTTTTAAGTTAGTAGAAACTCAGTGACCATACAGATCCTCTGAGTATAGAACAAAGAGAGACAGGCTTTTGATAGTTTAAGGGAAAAGCTGATAGAAATTTAGACAACATAAACTGACAAGATACTAGAACTTTATACCCCAAAGCAAAAATATTAAAAATACTTCATTTTACACATGTTCATAACTTCACAGTTATGGTACAAGAGATTAACTGCATGTAGTCTTCTTTCTGATTTACAAATTCTAGTTCCTTAATTGCTATATTAGTTTGATGTTAAATTTTTATTTTATTTTCAAATGTGTAAACACATGCTAAATATTTTTTGTAGAAGTAAAATTGCAGTTACTGGCTTATTATTAAACATATTTTCTAGAGATGTTAAATTGACATTAGCATATTATGATCTTAATGTTTCCAAAATCAGATATTTTTGTAACAGGGTAGAAAATAAAATGATTTTTAAACAAATTTTCATACATTAGAGATGTAACAATTTAAACCTGAAAGTTTCAAACTGAGTTTCAATTTTTCTACCTGGGTTTGGAAATTTTATCAGTGCTACATTAGCATGAATTTGTCAACATTTAAACTGCTATATATTTTTCCATTTATTTAGCTATCATTTTATTCAAATTGTTATCTGCACATTCATTATTTAGGGGAGAGGTCTAGACACAAAAATATGATCATTAGTACAATCAAGAAATTTTTTTAAACTTTTTAATGATTTATGTTCATTATTTTTAAAAATTTATACCATTTCTGAGAAATTACTGAGGGCTATATGGAGGAGGAAAAAGGACCAACTTAAAATCTCGCATTTTCTGCTGAAAATGTATCTGCCTGCCTGGTTTCCATTTACAATTTTCTGAAAAAAGCTTCCAGTAATGTAGTTATCAATGCAAATAATAAATGCTAAAAAATTTGGATGAAAGCCAAATCCATCAAATACTCCCTCCAAAAAATAACTTCCATCGTCCATCCCAGATGACAGTGCCTTGAACATCTTTAACTTTTCCATCAGAACCATTTAGCTTTACTATGCTTCTGTGCAGCTGGAACATCACTACCATTGTCACAACCAGGCAAACAAATTTATGATGATGTTCCTGGGAATATGGAACTAATGCAAAGGGGATTTCTCTGCAGTTCTTCATTAACATTTTATTCATTACAACAAGGGAGTTTTAAGAGTTTCCTTTTAAGCAAATTAGGTCACTGGATAAAAAACACACAGCGTGGAAACACAGTGTATTACTACATAGAACAAAAGATCTGGTTAATAAATTATGATAATGGGATTAGTCATTTGCTCATGTTGAAAGGCACATTTAAATATTTTGGAATTAACTTATAGAGAGAATGATATTTTTTCATGTACTATTTTCCCTTGTCTATATTTTTCATGATTGTTTTTGGCCATTTTTTCTCTGAGTGTATGTATTGCTTTTTAGATATTTTAAATCATTTAAGAGGAGAAAAAATATTTAAGTAGCTAGTGTATGTGTTTTAATTCTTAAATAGAAATAACTAAAATGTTGAGGAAAGTTGCACAAGTAGGTTGAGAAATAGGCTCTAGTAGGTGGTTTTTTTTATCTTTTTCATGAAAAGTCTTTTTTTATTTTTCACATAATTGTTAAAAGATAGGTTAAAGATGGTTTTCCCCCAAAATGAACATTCCAGCTTTCTGTGTATCTACCTGCATCTAGATGTAGTTTTGTTTTTTCATCATTTTTTAAAGTGCTTTGAAATACTGGACACTCTAGGTGAAAGCATTGTCATTTTCTCTTGCTTTATGATGTTCCAAGGTGCTCTGCTTGCTCCGAAGTTGTTTCAGTATTTATTTATCAAGTAGGTTAAGAAGCTTAGGAGAAAATAAAGGAGGATGAGGGGAGGGCTGCTAATTCACATAAAACACTATCTTAGGTTGGGTTCCCCAAAAGTAGACCCTGAGATAAGGGTTAAAAAGCATGTGTTATATACAAGGCCTGATCTTAGGATAAAAGGATTGAAAAAAGCAGAATAGAGAAGCTCAAGGAACTGCGTACAGGTTGTAACTCCACATGTGCATTTCATCTCACCGTCTCACCTTGAGGCAAGGAGACCCCGTATTTTGCTCCCTTTTGTCCATCAGTCATTGTATGCAGGCTGGGAGGACCATGTCTAAGCTTCCAAGAGAAGGTTTTCTTGTTCAGCCCGAAGGCAAATTTTCAGAGACAGGAGCAGGCAAGGCTACCATTAGCAGCCAACATTCATAGTGTATGGGGTGTGGTACACTGACCATCTGATACTCTGAGGCTTTAAAGAGGACACCAACATAGCGATTACACAGTGGTACAAAGTGTAATATGAAATAATCATATTATACAACTTGATGGAAGGAAGGCGACAATTAGAAAAATGACGCTACAAAAACAGAATTTCCAAAGCAAAACTTTGGAGAGTGAAAGAAGAATTAGCATTCCTGGTATCTTAGAGCGTGTCCAGAACAAAAATGCTCTTCAATATGTATTTCTGAATGAATGAATTACTCATTTTAGACAAGTAGACAAGAAAACTAAAACTCAGATGACACATACCATGAAGCATGTATGTGAAGAAATAAGGGTTTGGCTGGGATGAGATATAAGAGATAGGTAAGGGTCATACCATGATGGTTAGCCGAGAGCATTGATTAATTTCTCTGTGTGTCGAGGCAATAAGATGTTGAAGTTCTCTCAGGGAGAGAGTATCATTTCAGAGTTTGATTATATCTTATAGGTCACCTAGACAGCATAATAAACAGCAGAGACATTACTTTAGCAATAAAGGTCTGTCTAGTCAAAGCTATTGTTTTTCCACTAGTCATGTATGGATGTGAGAGTTGGACTGTAAAGAAAGCTGAGCGCTGAAGAATTGATGCTTTTGAATTGTGGTGTTGGAGAAGACTCTTGAGAGTCCCTTTGACTGCAAGGAGATCCAATCTGTCAATCCTGAAGGAAATCGGTTCTGAATATTCACTGGAGGGACTGATGCTGAAGCTGAAACTTCAATACTTTGGCCACCTGATGCAAAGAACCAACTCATTGGAAAAGACCCTGATTCTGGGAAAGATTGAAGGCTGGAGGAGAAGGGGACAACAGAGGATGAGATGGCTGGATGGCATCACCTATGCAATGGACATGAGTTTGAGTAGACTCTGGGAGTTGCTGTTGGACTGATAAGCCTGGTGTGCTGAAGTCCATGGGGTCCCAAAAAGTCAGACACTACTGAGCGACAGAACTGGTCAGTCTGGTGGCTTTTTGAGATTAGCATAGACAAACAATGGGACTGAAGTCAAACATATTAGCAAGAAAGTTGAACCACAAAAACCCAGTACAGATCATCTGAATGAGGTCAGGGGGTGATTAATTAGAAATGAGTGAATATAGATGATAAATGTTTGAAATAAAAATGACAAACATATTTTAATTCAAATGCAAATAGTCATTGATGGAACTACAATGTTGATTGGCTAGTGATCTGAGTCTTGGGTATGGTGGCGTCTCTACATTTATGGATCTTGATTTAGAGGTTTCATCTATGTGCCCCAGTTTTTATATGATGGGCGAGGCACAGAGTGGGAGAAATCAAGATTGATGACATAGATTTATGAGCTACATACCTAGATGCATGAGAGTTTGCCATTTGAATGCAGACATGTAAAGACTGAAGGATGGAAGAATAATGATTCCAACTTCAAAAGTCATAGACATTTAATATCTGTGAGAAATACTTGTATGATTATAAATACTCTGAGATGAATTTCATATGCATGTAAACTTATGCTAAGTGCTAAGCAAAATGTAAGTGATTTTTAAAATATAAGAAAATGAACAATTCCTTAGTGCCTATTTCTCTTGACAGGTGAGGGAAATCATATAGACCAGTGCTTTATATCTCTCAGATACAGAGTATTAAAGACAGCTCTGCCTCACTCTTCTAGAACAAGGACTCAAAAATCTCCAATCCAAGGTTTTGGGAAACTCCTAATAATCCTTTACAGTGAAAACATGATTTGAAACTGGTTTGACATTCCTGGTCGTTGCTACATCAATTTTTATGACAACAAAGGAAAATTGTTATATAATACTATTTTTTTCTTGGTGAAATGTGTTAATATATACAGTTTTTATTTCCATAGGCAAAACTACATGTATTATACATATAATCTACACATAGTATATGTACATGTGTGTGTATATATATACACAGAGAGAAATAGGAAATGTGTTTTTGTGTATATAACATGCATATATACATATGTGTGTTTGCACATATATATCAGAAGATATCCTTTAAATAAATAATAAGTATGATTAGAATACCCAATGCAGAATCACTTCACAATGAAAGCAAAGACCTTTTACAATAAATAAGGCAGATGGAAGCTAGTTTGGAAACAAACTAAGAGTATTAATTCTATTGGGATTATGTATTGTTTCAATAGTTTTTTCATTCTTTCTCACACCCCCTGCTGTTTTCCCTGATCCCTACCATCTCAAACATACTACAAAACAGCCACTCATGTGATAGAAACCCCACAAAATCATGCAAGCATACAAAATAGATAGCAGGGCCACAGGTTCCATCATTTATGCTGTTGCTGTCTCTTAAATAAATCAACCTTACTTTCAGGTGAAAGAAAATCCTTTGAACTCACTCTATTTTTGACAACTAGAGCAAATGAAATTTAGAATATTACTAAGATAACTAAAACTAACACTGCTTTCTGTAATCTCAATTTTCTACTTTCATGTAAAAGTGCTTTTCATCTTAATTGTCTGAATTGACACAGTCAAAGACAAAGAACCAAACTCACAGGCAAGGTTCCTATCAGCTTTATTAGAAAATGGACTTTATTGTCCAACACAGAAAAGATTTGTTTAAGGGAAAGGGTGGAACAAAAGTTCCCAACATGGTAAGGTCGTCACTTCCAAAAAAAAAAGTTCCACAGCCTTATCATAAACAAAATGAGTCACATAAGAAACAGAAGTACAGAAACACATAATTTGGTGATGCTGATCATCAGAGGCTAAGCACATGTCCTTTTGATATAGTGCTTTATTATCCTGTCCTATAGGCTAAATTTAATTTTTAGCCTCGTTATTTCTACAACCTTTAAATTTGTTGTTTAAAAGCAAAGTGGCCTGTGTTAGTTTAAAATCTGTATCCTCAGATACATTATATTCACACAAATTATATAAAATATGTATGTATGAAAATCCTTCACATGGATAATAGACAAATTTTAATAAAATACAAATACACATAAATATTATAATAAATACATTTATTATAATAATAAATGTACTTATTTTTACAAATAGCATATGTAACATAAGGAAAATAATCTCCCAATTCTTACTTTAATCTGAATTATTAAAATTTAAAAGTGGATCCAATTTTTTGCAATTCAAAAACTGAACCTCTACAAAATCATTTACTAAGAATTTTAATATTCATTATGTGGATTTTCAGTGATAGAATATCCCTCTTTATTCTAGTTTTGTTCAAAGTTTAAGAAATTTCAACCAACTTACATCACCTCAAGTGAAGGAGAGTTATATTCTTTAATAAATGAAAGTCTTTGGACTTAATTTGGATTCAGGGACTCATCAGATGTTATATATTTTCTTTACCCTCTTTGCTCCCCTTCTCTTCCTCTTCCACCTCTCTTGCTCACTCTCATCCTTTTATTCTGCTTCCTTCTTGCTATTTTAACTCAGAGAAGTTCAGAAACTTAAGAAATTCTCTTTTTTTTTCAGAAAATATGCAGGCTTAATTCTGATTGTGTCATGATGCCATATGTGAATCAATCACCTTGGCAAAATGAAGGTGATTCATGAATTACCATTCGTAGAGTTTGTAGCAACTCCTGAAACCAAGGGTAGAAGGAGCTCCACTGAACTTTCATGGACAGGAACTGAGGAATTAGAGGTGTCCCATCATATATGTGAGTGGTATAATGAAACCAAGATATTGGGCAGGCAGGCAAATAATGTAGGTCTCCTACAAAGGTTAGAAAGTTTGGAATATAGTGAAAAGACATTTTACACACCACTAAAAGCAATGACAAAGGCATTATAATGAAAAACTGTGGACATTTAGGGAAAATAAAAATGATAAGAAATCCTTAATGAATGAAGAGTTGACTATGAGTATGGACTATGGAAAGGAACTTAGCTACTCAGAGAGAACAAAATAAAGGTAGGTTAGGCCAGATCGTAAAGGACAGTAAATGCCAGGCTAAATATTTGAGAGTGTAAAGCCATTCAATCTTTAAAAGAAGGGACAGCCTTGATCTAACCTTCCCTTAGGGAAGTGAATTTTCAGTGGTGGCATAGCTATATTGTAGCTGTAATCACTAGGGTCAGGGATATCAATTAAGTGACATTAGGCTAAAGTAAATAGAGATCTGCAGTTATGATTGTGATGGATTGTGACGAATGCAATAAAAGTAAACATTATTAATAAAAGGGTAATTATGGAGATGGCAAAACAAGAGAAAAAATGCAACAGTGATCAAAGATTTAAAATCTCAAACTATGAAAATGGTGGAAACATCAGCCTAAATGATAAAATACTGAGTCACTATTCTGTACATCTGAAATTTATATAATATTGTAAATCAAATATACTTTGATCAAAAGAAAATATAAAACAAACAAATTCAGCCTGTGCTCAGTAATGTCTGAGTACATCTGTATTTACTCATTAAATGGGACTTCCAATAGTGTTTTAAATGGCAGGGGAAATAAAAATCCTATTCAAGTTCATTAGAATAAGTAATGATGTATGCAAGAGAATATGGAGCATGTTGGCCTTCAAAGCTACTTACAAGGAATTTATTCTTCTTAGTAAACTAAGTGAAAACCAATGTAGAAAATACATAGGGACTGCAGATGGTGATTGCAGCCATGAAATTAAAAGATGCTTACTCCTTGGAAGGAAAGTTATGGCCAACCTAGATAGCATATTAAAAAGCAGAGACATTACTTTGCCAACAAAGGTCCGTCTAGTCAAGGCTATGGTTTTTCCAGTGGTCATGTATGGATGTGAGAGTTGGACTGTGAAGAAAGCTGAGGGCTGAAAAATTGATGCTTTTGAACTGTGGTGTTGGAGAAGACTCTCGAGAGTCCCTTGGACTGTAAGGAGATCCAACCAAGCCCTCCTAAAGGAGATCAGTCCTGGGTGTTCATTGGAAGGACTCGTGTTGAAGCTGAAACTCCAGTACTTTGGCCACCTCACGCAAAGAGTTGACTCATTGGAAAAGACCCAGATGCTGGGAGGGGTTGGGGGCAGAAGGAGAAGGGGACAACTGAGGATGAAATGGCTGGATGGCATCACCGACTAAATGGACATGGATTTGAGTGGACTCCGGGAGTTGGTGATAGACAGGGAGGCCTGGAGTGCTGCGGTTCATGGCGTCGTGAAGAGTTGGACACGACTGAGCGACTGAACTGAACTGAGCTGAACTGAAGCTTAATTCCATCAAGACTATCTGTTGAAGCTGTAAACAACTTTCAGTGTTGAAATACTAACTCTGCAGTTTATTGGAACAATATGAGTTTAAATTTATGATAACTGTATGCAATTATGTTACTCTATAAATGTTTGATGACTTTAAAATCCACATTTAGATGAAAATGAAAGAATCACACAGCAGAATAAATATATTTGCTTTCTTCCCCTTCCCCCAAATTTACTAAAATCAGTAAGAATTATGTAATATATATTACACAAATTCAACACCTAATGTACAAGCATATTCCAGGTTTGATATATCAACAAGATCAATAAAGTATCTAAGGATAAGTCAAATAAGCAAGGTCTAAGACTTTGGCAAAAACTATGCATCTTTAATGTCAGAAAATAAAAGAATATTGAATAAATGGTAAGAAGAGACCCAACAACATGTAAAAGAATTCAAAATATGACAAAACCCACTGAAATGTTGTGAAGTAATTGGCCTCCAACTAATAAAATAAAATTTAAAAAAAAAAAAAAAGAAAAAAAAAAAATAAATAAATATTAAAAAGAAAGCATGATTAAAATAAAATAAATCTAAAAATTTTTCTGAAGATACAGGGTAGACTATATGTATCACCTTGGAGTGAGGGATGCTCTAGTTAAGTATCCTCAAATTCCTCAAAAGGGAAAATCACTTAACAGAAAATATTGATGAATTGGAGGACATGAACACAGAAACTTTTCTGATAAACAAACAAACAAATAAACAGGCAAAAAAGCAAACAAGTCAATAGAAGAAAAAGTAAGAGTGGCATTTTACTCTTGTCCTTGTTTCTGTAACTTCCACTAAGTGCACTGTAGTTAGAACATCTGGGCTTCCCAGGTGGCATTAGTGATAAAGAATCCTCCTGTCAATGCAGTAGACCTAACAGACTCAGGTTTGATCCCTGGGTCAGGAAGATATCCTGGAGAAGGGTATCGCAATCCACTCCAATAGTCTTGCCTGGAGAATCCCTTGGACAGAGGAGCCTGGTGGGGTATAGTCCATGGGGCTACAGTCCGACTGGCAGAGTCAGACCTGACTGAGGAGACAGAACAGCATAACATAGTACTTCTTGGGCTCAATTCTAGAATATTATTCCCTCAGATATTTTCCAGGTTATGTTTTTATTTTAATCTTTTCTCTGTTCTAGTTTGTCTCCAGAATGTGATCTCTGATTACCCTATCTAAAGTATCACCCTGTTTTTTTTTAAGCCTGACCCAGTTATTTTTCTGTCTGGAACTGAACAATACTTGTACTATTACATAATTATTCATATCTTGAGACCTTCCATATTCAACTGCAAGATTCACTAAAGCTTGGATATCATGCTGTTCTCCACCATATCTGAGGATCCTAGAATTCCTGGCACACAGTAGGCTCTTTGAATATTTATTGAGTGAATTAAAAGATAAATTATTTTTTTATTTTTATTTTTTCATTTATTTTTATTAGTTGAAGGCTAATTGCTTTACAATATTGTAATGGTTTTTGCCATACATTCACATGAATCAGCCATGGATTTACATGCGCTACCCATCCTGAACCCCCCTCCCACCTCCCTCTCCATCCCGTCCCTCTGGGTCTTCCCAGTGCATCAGCCCTGAGCACTTGTCTCATGCATCCAACCTGGGCTGGTGATCTGTTTCACCCTTGATAATATACATGTTTCGATGCTGTTCTCTCAGATCATCCCACCCTTGCCTTCTCCCACAGAGTCCAAAAGTCTATTCTATACATCTGTGTCTCTTTCTGTCTTATGTATAGGGTTATTGTTATCATCTTTCTAAATTCCATATGTATGCATTAGTACACTGTATTGGTGTTTATCTTTCTGGCTTACTTCACTCTGTATAATGGACTCCAGTTTCATCTGTCTTATCGGAACTGATTCAAATGTATTCTTTTTAATGGCTTAGTAATATTCCTTTGTGTATATGTACCATAGCTTCCTTACCCATTCGTCTGCTGATGGGCATCTAGGTTGCTTCCATGTCCTGGCTATTATAAACAGTGCTGCAATGAACACTGGGGTACACGTGTCTCTTTCAGATCTGGTTTCCTTGGTGTGTATGGCTGGGAGTGGGATTGCTGGGTCATATGGCAGTTCTATTTCCAGTTTTTTAAGGAATCTCCACACTGTTCTCCATAGTGGCTGTCCTGGGCATACACACCAAGGAAGATAAATTATTTAATAATAATAACAGATGAGAATATCTAACAAAAATCACATGCCCAATTTTGTGTTTAATAAATATTTTCTTATCTTTCACTTTTACTTTTGTCATGCAGAAAGTTTCAATCTAATAAATAAGAAAGCTGCACAAAAAAACAACAAAAAAAATTCCTTCATTATATCAAGCTATATTTACGTCAACTTTATAATTTCTATGTAATATAATGTTGTAAAAACTAATATTGTAATGAGATAGTAGTGCACTTGCTTCATATTTTTTGATCATAAGCAAAAATCTGTTTAATTGAGAATAAAGCCCAGAATACCTGAACTTTTTCTAATTTTTTTCTAACTTTCTAGTCATTTACATAAGGTCTTTATCCTTTCTTTCTTCCCTTCTTGTTTTTTTTTAAGTTTATGATGCATATCAAAAGAACAATATGAAACTATGGGAATGGGAAAAAAACTCTGTTCTTAAATTCTAAGTGCCACTAATAAGTACTGCACTACCACATATGTTCTAAAAAGAAAATTAAAATAACTATACACAAACGAATCTGTATTTCTATTGCTAATTAATAACCACCATGCTGTGAATAACTGATGATTATGTACTACTAAGAAAAATCAATAAATTTGCACTGAGGTTCAAGGCAATTGGAGTTGCAGAATAGAAAATGATGTATTGTGCATTGATTCCTTAGCAATCTTTTAACTAAAAAGAAGAGAAAGCTAATTACTTTAGCAGGTATCTGAAAATGATAAGATTAAAACAACCTAATTATATGTTCTTGAATAATTATTTAACTTTGATGAAAGTTGAGGAAATGCATATTGCAATTCAGACAAAGAAATGTTATACTTCACTAATGTGGCATAATGCTGCTCTATTTAAAAGTTTAACCTTACTTTAAAGAAGCTAAATATAAAAAACAAACACTATTAAACAGAGATACATAGGATATGTCCATATAGTATGCAAAATAAACTGAAATTCCAAAGATGTTTATATACATAAGGCTTACTAAAAATTTATCAGGTAAAATGGCAAAAAAAAAAAAGTTTTTTTTTTTCCTAATAGCAGTAATTTAAGTGCAATTTTGCTACATAAATGTTTACTTATTTCTGACAATGTAAGAGAAATAAAACTGCATAAACTGATCAAGTTATGAAGATTCATTTATGTAAATACTATTTCAGATTAAGTTTTACAGACATATCCCCAAATCTAGAAGTATTTAGTTTTATTAATGGTTTTTAATTTAAAATTTCTCAGATATAAATATTTGGAATGAATGCTGAAAGTTGTACAGCTATAGAGTTTGATCACATACTGGCTCATTTAAAAGCATTTTTTCCCATTATTACTTGACTATCCTTTTCTTTTCTCCCATCAAAATCAGTATGTGACAAGTTCAACTTGAATCCATCTCTATTCCTCCAATCCATAACATTCATTAACACAAATGCTAGTACTACTAATAATATCACCTAATTTTAAGGTTCATTAAGTGGATTAGAGTCAATATGAGTATTCACCTGGTGTTTATAAATTGTACTGGTTAGTGTAATTATTATAATAAATAAGTTATAAACCTCCTGGCATTCTTGAGACTAGTCAGTATACGTCTCACAGTCAGAGAATGTTCAGTGAATTTGGAAGAGTTCCTGTTTCATTTATCAAGGATCCTTCTTGAGGTTTTTCACAGGCTCCAAACTTCTTAAAATTTGAGAAAAAACCCATATGGGTTCCAAAATAGGGAGTAGGGTTTGGGGCAATATACAAGCCTCTTCTCATGTATAGTTGAGAAGAAAATCAGATCAAGTTAAAGCAGTTTTAAAAACAAAATTCTATACAAAATTTCCATAACACGTCAAAGGAATGCTGTGGGGGAAAAAAAATTGAAGGACATTTAAAATCAGAGGAAGTAGCAAGATGAAATTAAGGAAAAAAAAAAACCAAACCAGGCCAAATAAAAACAACAGTAACAAAAGCCTCAGCAGAAACAACCAGTTTAGATAAAGAAATATTACACAATAAGATTAAATACTGTATGAACTATGCATATTTATAATGCAAACTACATATTGTAGAAGACCATGGATGCACAGTTCACATTTGAGAAATATTAATACTTACAGAATTCAAGTAGCCCAAGAGAAAAAGACAGATATAAAAATTATGAAAAAGAATAGATTTGGATCCAGGTAAAACAATATTTCTGATAAAAAAAGTAGAGTAAATAGAAAAAGAGCAAATCTACAACATGGAAAATTCTTCCTGCATTTAAAAGTGTCCCAAATATTCAGGGAAATGGAGCTATTTAATTTTGTCAAAGTAAATACAAGTAATTCATGTCTATAAACAACTAAAACTTCATGGAATTCTAATATTGGGGGAAAAAGACATGCAAAAGGTCAAATAAAAAAACATAAAAAATAATCCAAACAGAAGTTAATTTTATATTTCTATGAAAATACAGTTCTATAAAATAAATAACAAAAGCAATTATTATAATCAAAGAATCTTATATCTAAATATCTTCAAATATTCTAAGATTCATAAAATATATTTACATAAACCTTACTATCCACCTGAGTAATTTTCTTCTGCTCTCTGCAACCAAGCTTTACCAGCTCTAAATTTCTGGAAATTTTCTTAATTGTTAATGCTCATGTGATATCATATTTAGATCTTTAACATTACTATGAAATATATGTAATCAAAATAAAATGTTCTCAGCCAAAATAAATCATATTTATATAATGAGTTTATCATATATCAATCTATTGTATGACATTTTTTTAAAGTCTGCAATGGTTTAATTTTGCAACTCAGCAAAACAAGTTGAACTTTGCTTTCTCTACAGTATAATATTTTGAGGTTAAATGATATAAGGTTCCCTATCTATTAGACGATGTGAATTTAAACAAGATCTTTTAGGGGGAAGGATTATATACATACATAAGTTGTGAGTTCTTACCAGGAAAATCTGCCAGGAGTTCAACTTGCATAAGGATACAATTAATTCTTGGAAAACAAGGAAGCATTTGTCACTAATGAATGAAATTTGGTACACTATTTCTTTCAAACAAGAGGTCAAGGGAAGGTAGCCCCCTACTTTGTACAGGGAATTCTGCTCTGTTCCATAACATTCAACAAGCACTTGTTGAATATTCTGATATAATAGAGGTCCTGGATATGCCAAGATGAAGAGCATTATTTCTTGCTCTCTGGGAGCTTATAGTCCAGTAGACAAGTGACAGAATATTAAAATGTCGGGTAGAGTGCGTGCGTAACAACTTAGTTTTTCACAGGTTATTATGAGAGGTAGTAGGTGTGATACCCAAACTTAGAGTGAGAGTCTGGGGATTACAGAAATCATGGAAGTTGGCTTACCTCTTTTCTGGCTGCAAACTCTATGCTGTCAATTTTTGTATGCTTGAACTGGGTCACATGATCCAAATCCGGAGCAGAGAGTGTGTGTGTGTGTCTATATACACTCCGTGCTCAGATGCCTCAGTTGTGTCCAACTCTTTGTGATCCTATGGACTGTAGCCTGCCAGGCTCCTCTGTCCATGGGATTCTCCAGGCAAGAGTACTGGAGTGGGTTGCCACGCCCTCCTCCATGGGATCTTCCTGAGCCAACGATGGAACCTGCCTCTCTCATGTTTTCTGAATTGGCAGGCAGGTTCTTTGCCACTAGTGACACTTGAGACACTATATACACATATATATATAGTTACCTTAGTTTTGATCCTGGTTTATTATTCATTTGCTTGTTTGCTAATTGCCTTTAAAAAAATACTATTATATCAAGGTCTGATTGAATACAAAATCTGCACAAATTTAATATATGCAGTGAGTTTGGAGATGAGTGTATACCCAGGAAATCATCACAACAATCTATGCTATAAGCATATCCACGATGTCCTAATTACTTATTTATTGTTGTTGTTGTTGTTTTGTTGCTATTATTTGCTTTCGGTAGAAATTAAACTTGGGATATATACAGTAATTAGTATAATGCATTTCTAAATAATATATTTTACTTTTCTGTTCATTTACCCTTTGTAATAATTTTGAAACTATATATTCGCTGGAAAGCATGTGTAATATTTAAAGTATATTTTTAATAACACATGAAACAAATAATACTGTAATAGTTGCTTTATTGTGAGAACTTATACAGTAAGTGACTAGCCATATAATTTTATAGTAAGACCAAATACTTTATAGCTGTACTGGAATATTTGAGTAAGAACAATTCTGAGGCTTTAGAACCAAAGTTTAAAAGATTAGCAAGCCTAGCTAAAGAACTATATATATATATACATATATATATATATATAATATTATATATGAATAGAGGAGACTGATTAACATGTTGGAAAAAAAGGACAAACAATCCTACAACCAATCAAAATTATATATACATGATATATACATGTAGAACAATTCTTACTGGAAACTGGCAGAAAGATTCCTGTACAACCAAGGCTGTAAGAAGTATGCACATACACACACACACACACACACACACACACACACACACACACAAACAGATAGGGCAAGAAGAAAAGTGACAAAGTCAAGACCTGTGCTTCTGGGAAGGGATTCAGAGGAAACAGAAGTTTACATGAGTGTACACTGGCCCTGGAGAGTGAGTAGTTTGGGCCACAGATAGGGTTTCCCATTGTTTGGGTCCCACACAGGAAAGACAAGCCCCCTCATCTGGTTGGAGAACTGCAACTATGCTAGTGGCTGCCAGATTTCCCTCAACTGCCTTATCATGCACCCCAGCTCAAGTCAAGTGAACTGCCCAGCTCCATTTGTGTCATATTACAGCACAGCTCTAGATATAAGACTGCCACAACTAGGGAGGTGACCTGGTCCTTGGTCTCACACCTTGGTGGGGTTTTGATGGCCATTGTTGGTGCTTACTCAAGTAATGCATGAGAAGGACTCCAGAACTCTGATGTCAGCCAATCATAGCTCACCCCAAAATACATGCCAAGAGTCCATGCAGGTCCTGCTTGCTTTGTGTCACAGATCCACAATGGGAAAGGGGCAACAAGTGTTGGGGGTAAATGATTGGCTGTGGGGCCAAGGGAACTTGGGCCCAAAGCTGCATCTGAGCAGAATAAGGGAAACAATTACTGCTACTTGCACAAGCAATGTATCAGAGACAGCTTGGACATCTGTCTGCATCTGATATGAGCCAAGAGACCACACATGCCCCCTTGCTTTAGCATTCTCCACTTCTGGGACAAGGTTCCTGGTTCTGGGAAAGGGAAAGCACATGCTTAAAAGGAATAGAGCCAAGTTGAACCTAGCCCTCAGGGTTTCTGTTCCAGAAACTTGGAATCTAGCACCACCCTTCATAGAGTATCACTGGCCACAAGTAGAGGGGAAGCCCCACCTCACACCAGCTCCATTTCTGGCCACTCAACATCCAGTCCCATCTTCTATGAAGGTGGTAGCTGCCAATACACCCTCCAAACTCATGTCAAACCCAGTTCTCCCACCAAAGACACTGGGCACACACAGTCAGTATATATGGATGCTTCCACAAAAGGACAGCTCTTCAAGACTGCAATAGATAACTTTCACTGAAGATTAAGCAAAATGAAAAAGCAGGGGGATTAGTCTCATTTAAAAGAACCAGAAAAAAAATCCTGAAAAAAATAAATAATGGGACAGAAATGACCATTTACCAGATAAACAATTCAAAGAATTATTAATAAGAATGATAACTGAATTAGGGGGGAAATAAAAGCAGACGAACATGGTTACAATGTTATCAAGAAATTAGAAAATTTAAAAACTCAGAAATGAAGAAAGTGATAGAGTAGATAGAGTAATGAAGATTACCCAATCAAAACAGCAAAAAATAAATAAATTTAACAAATTAGATCAGTTTCAAAGATCTCTAGGAAAACATTAAGAGTAAACATCCACATTATAGGATTCCTATATACAAAGGAGAGAGAGAATGGTGATTAAAAATGTATTTGAAAAAAATATGGCTGAAAACTTGGCAAATCGGAAGAAGACATATGCAGGTACAAGAAGCACACAGGGTACCAAACAAACCCACACGAAGACATATCATAATTAAAATAGCAAATGTTTTAGCTAGAATTCTAAAGCTAGCAAAAGAAAAATATACAAGGGAATCCATTAAGCCTATTAGCTGTTTTTCTGCAGAAACTTTACAAGCCAGAAGGGATAGGCATGATAAATTCAAAGTAACAAAAGATTAAAAGATAAAATATTGCAAATGCAACTATAACTACAAAAATTTAAAGGATAAATGTGAAGATATAAAATAAGGCATCAAAAGCACAAAATGTAGGAGACAGAGTAAAAATGTGAATCTTTTAGAATGTATTTGAACTTAAATGTAGATACTATTATAAGTCAACATATAGGAACTCCATAGCACAAGTGAAAAATCTACAATAGACACACCAAAGCTAAAAGAAAAAAACAGAAAGCAAGCTACTAAAGTAAATCATAAAATCACAAGGGAAAAAATCAAAGAGAAGAAAAGGAGAGAACTAAAAAAATGAAAAACAAGGAATAAAATGGGATGAATTATGATGATTTTGATAATTACTTAAAACATTAAAATAAACTAAATGCTATAATCAAAAACACAGAGAAGTTAATTGGATTAAAAAAATAGCAAAACCCATCATTATGCAGCCTACAAGAGACTGACTTCAGAGTTAAAGATGCAAACACCTCAAAAGTAAAGTTTATTTTATGTAAACAGAAATGACAAGAATATTAAGATAGCAATACTTAGACAAATTAGACTTTAAAACTATGGCTGGAACCAAAGGTAAAGAATGGCAATACATAAAGATGAAGAGATCAGTAAAGAAGAGGATATTATACTCATTAACATATATGCACCCAATATAACAGCACCTAAGTATATAAAAAAAACACAGCAGGAATAAAGGGAAAATTGACTATTAAAAAATAATAATATGATAATTTTCTTATCAATGGATAGACCATCCAGACAGAAAATCAACACGGCAACAGTGATCTTAAAGACCATCCAGACAGAAAATCAATAAGGCAACAGTGATCTTAAAGGACTTTTACTTAAAAGATACCCAGATGATATACTGGAGTAGGTTGCACTTCCTTCTCCAGGGAATCTTCCAAATCCAAGGACTGAACTGGGTCTCCTGCCTTCCAGGCAGATTCCTTACCATCTGAGCCACCAGGGAAGCACTAAGTGCATGTGAATATTTCAAGTGCACGAGAAATAACCCCCCAAATAGATCACACGCTAAGCCACAAAACAAGTCTCAACAAGTTAAGGAGGATAGAAATTACATCAATCATTTTTTCTGACCATAATGGTATGAAACTAGAAATGAATCAAGAAAGCAAAGTAAGGAAAGAATAAACATATAAAGACTAAACATCCTGTTACTAAAATAATAATGAGCAAATTAAAAACACAAGAAGGAAATCATAAAATAATTTGAGACCAATGAAAATGGAAATAAACTCTCCAAAATCTATGGAATATAGCAAAAGAAAGTCTAAGAGGGAAGTTTGAAGAGACACAGACCTTCCTCAAGAAACAAGAAAATTCTCAAGCAACTTAGCATACCATCTAAGGGAATTAGAGAAAGAAGAACAAAGAAAGCCCAAAGTCAGCAGAATGTAGGAAATACTAAAGACCAGAGAGGAAAGAAATAAAATAGAGATGGGGGAAAAAAAGAATCATAAAAAATATCAAAGGAACCAAGAGTAGACTTTTTGAAAAGTTAAAAAAAAATGATAGAGTTTTAGCCTGGCTTATCTAGAAGAAAAGATGACTGACTAAGATAAGCAAAATAAGAAATTAAAAAGAAGAAATAACAGCACTACAGAGATACAAAAAAGTCATAAAGGAGTGACATGAATAGTTATATGCTAAAAATTTGACAACCAAGACGAAATAACCAAATTTCAAGAAGCATACACCCTGTTAAGACCAAATAAAGAAGAAACAGACCATTTGAACAGATCAATTACTGGTAGTGAAATTCAATTTGTAATAAAAGTAACTACCAGAAAACAAAAATTCAGGACTGGACAGTTTTATAGGGGAATTCTACTAAACATATAGAGAAGAATTAACACCTATCCTCAAAATATTCCAAGAAAGTGAAGAGGATGGAACATTCCCAAAAACATTCTGTGAGACCTCCATTGCCCTGTTACTAAAACTAAACAAAAATAGTACCAAAAATGAAAATTGCAGGCCCAAAACTCTGATAAATCTAGATGCAAATATTCTGAACAAAATATTAGCAAACAAAATCCAACAAATATATTTAAGGATCATATAAATATCATCAAGTGGCATTTATTCCATGAACACACAAATTGTTCAATATCTGTAAATCAATCAATTTGATATACTACATTAAGTTAACACAGGGTAGAAAACATCACAATCCTCTCAACAGATACAGAAGCAGCATTTGACAAGATGCAGTATGCATTAATGATAAAAACTCTTTTAAAAAAGTAAAAACTCTTTTAAAAAAGATATAGATGGAACATATATCAAAATAATAGAGGCCGTTTATGACAAACCCACAGCTAGCATCATATTCAATAGTGAAAAGTTGAAACCTTTCACCATTCACTGTTCCTCTAAATTCAGGAAAAAGGCAAGAATGCCCGTTCTCACCAATTTCTATTTCACATAGTATTGAAAGTCCTAGCCACAGTAGTCAGACAGCAAAAAGAAATAAAGCATCCATATTGGAAGGAAAGAAGTAAAATTGTCATTATCTGCAGATGATATGATTCTTTATACAGAAGAGTCTCCCCCCAAAATTATAAGAACTAATAAATAAATTCTGTAAAGTTGCAGTATACAAGATTAATACACAGAAATATGTTGCCTTTCTACATAGCAATAATGAAACATCAGAAAGAAAAAAACATAAAAACACAAAATTAATCATAAATAATAAAATACTTAAGAATAGACTTAACCAAGAAGGTGAAATGCTTATACTCTGAAAACTGTAAAACACCAAAGAAGGAAATTGAAGATGATAGAAAGAAATTGAAAGATATATCATGCTTTTATATTGGAAGAATTAATATTTTTTAAATGGCCATACTATTCAAAGCAATCTGCATATTTAATTCAGTCCTTATCAAAATACACATGACATTTTTCATATAACTAGAATAAATAATCCTAAAATTTATATGAAACAACAAAAGACATCAAGTTGCCAAAACAATCTTGAGAATAAAAGAATAAAGCTGGAAAAAAAAAAAAAAAAAGAATAAAGCTGGAGGCATAACCTCCCTGACTTCATGGGATACTACAATGCTACAATAATCAATGAATTTGGTAAAGTTTGAAGGTTACAAAATTAATAACACAGAAATTTATTACATTTTTATACACTAACAATAAAAGACCAGAAAGAGAAATTCAAGAAAGAACCCCGGGATTGGGATGGGGAATACATGTAAATCCATGGCTGATTTATGTCAATGTCTGACAAAAACCACTACAATATTGTAAAGTAATTAGCCTCCAACTAATAAAAATAAATGAAAAAAAAATTTTTTAATTAAATTAAAAAAGTAAAATACCTAAGAATAAATGTATCTAAGGAGACAAAAGAACTGTACTCTGAAAATTATAAGATGCTGATAAAAATAATCAAAGATGACTCAAACAGGTGAAAAGATACACTATATTACTGGATTGAAAGAATTAATGCTGTCAAAATCCATATTGCTAAATAGCCAAAGAAATCATAAAAAAGAAAAACAGAACTTGAGGAATCAAGCTTCCTGATATCAGATTATGCTACAAAGCTACAGTCAGCAAACAGTATGATACTGGAATAAAAACAGATACATAGATCAATGGAACAGGATAGAAAGCCTGTAAATAAACCCACTCACCTATGGTCAATTAATTTATGACAAAGGAGGCAAGACTATGCAATGGGGGAAAGACACTCTCTTCAATAAATGGTGTTGTGAAAACTGGACAGCTGCATGCAAAAAAAAAAAAAAAGACAGAAAGAAAGAAAAAGAAATTAGAACGCTCTTTAACACCATACACAAAAATAAACTCAAAATGGGTTAAAGACCTAAATTTGAAATTGAACATTATAAATCTCTTAGAGGAAAACATAGGCAGAACAGTTTGACATAAATAGCAGCAATATCTTTTTTGATTCTTCTCCCAGAGTAATGGAAATAAAAATAAACAAATGAGACCTAATTAAACTCAAAAGGTTTTGTGCAACAAAGACAACCCACAGATGGAAGAAAATATTTGCAAATGTGACCAACAAGGGATTAGCCTCCAAAATTTACAAATAGCACATGCAGTTTAATATCACCAAACAGTCCAATCAAAGAGTGTGTTCAGTTCAGCTCATTTCAGTCACTCAGTTGTGTCCGACTTTTTGCATCCCCATGAACTGCAGCACCCCAGGACTCCCGGTCCATCACCAACTCCCGGAGCCCACCCAAAGCCACATCCATCGAGTCGGTGATGCCATCCAACCATCTCATTCTCTGTTGTCCCCTTCTCCTCCTGTCCTCAATCTTTCCTAGCAGCAGGGTCTTTTCCAATGAGTCAGCTCTTTGCATCAGGTGGCCAAAGTATTGGAGTTTCACCTTCAACATCAGTCCTAGAAGATCTAAGTAGACATTTCCCCAAAAAAGACATACAGGTGGTCAAGAGGCAAGTGAAAAGATGTTAAGCATTGCTAATTATTTGGGAAATGCAAACCAAAACCAAAATGAGATATCATATCACACCAATCAGAACGGCTATCATTAAAAAATCCACAAACAATAAATGCTGGAGAGGGTATGGAGAGAAGGGAACCCTCCTAAACTGTTGGTGAGAATGCAAAGTGGGGTACCCACTATGGAGAACAATATGGATGTTCCTTAAGAAACTAAAAATAGAGCTACCATATAGAGATACTAAGGGAACATTTCATGCAAAGATGGGCACAATAATGGATAGAAATGGCATGGATCTAACATAAGCAGAAGATATTAAGAAAAGATGACAAGAATACACAGAAGAACTACACACAAAAAAAATCTTCATGACCTATATAACCATGATGCTATGATCCCTCACCTAGATCCAGACATTCTGGAATTCAGTCAAGTGAGCCTTAGGAAACATCACTAAGAACAAAACTAGTGGAGGTGATGGAATTCCAGCTGAACTGTTTCAAGTCCTGAAAGATGATGCTGCTAGAGTGTTACACTCAATATGCCAGCAAATTTGGAAAACTCAACAGTGGCCACAGGGCTAGAAAATGTCAGTTTTCATTCCAATCCCAAAGAAATGAAATGACAAAGAATGTTCAAACTATAGCACAATTGCACTCATCTCACACATTAGCAAAGTAATGCTCAAAATTCTCCAAGGGAGGTTTCAACAGCATGTGAACCAAATACTTCCAGATGTTCAAGTTGGTTTTAGAAAAGGCAGAGGAACCAGAGATCAAATTGCCGACACCTGTTGGATCATCGAAAAAAACAGAGTTCCAGAAAAACATCTACATCTGCTTTATTGACTATACCAAAGTCTTTGTGTGGATCAGAAAAAAACTGTGGAAAATGTTTCAAGAGATGGGAACACCATACCACCTTACCTGCCTCCTGAGAAACCTGTATGCAGGTAAAGAAGCAACAGTTAGAACTGGACATGGAAAAAAGGACTGGTTCCAAAATGAGAAAGGGGTACCTCAAGGCTGTATATTGTCACCCAACTTATTTAACTTATATTCAGAATACATCATGCAAAATGCCAGGCTGGATGAAGCACAAGCTGGAATCAAGGTTGCTGGGAGAATTATCAATAACCTCAGATACGCAGATGACACTACCCTTATGGCAGAAAGTGAAGAGGAACTGAAGAGCCCCTTGATGAAATTGAAAGAGGGAAGTGAAAAAGCCTCCTTAAAACTCAACATTCAAAAAACCAAGATCATGGCATCCAGCCCCATCACTTCACGGCAAATAGATGGGGAAACTGGAAACAGTGTCAGACTTTATTTTGGGGGGCTCCAAAATCATTGCAGATGGTGACTGCACTCATGAAATTAAAAGACACTTGCTCCTTGGAAGAAAAGGCATGACAAATCTAGACAGCACTTTATAAATCAGAGACATTACTTCACCAAAAAAGTGAAAGTGTTAGTTGCTCAGTCATGACTGAATCTTTGTGACCCCATGGGCTAAACAGTCCATGGAATTCTCCAAGCTGGAATACTGGTGTGGATAGCCTTACCCTTCTCCAGGGGATCTACCCAACCCAGGAATTGAACCAATTGCAGAATTGGTTCAAAGAATTGCAATTCAAAGAATTGCAGAATTGGTTCAAAGAATTCAAAGAATTCCACATTGCAGGTGAATTCTTTACCAGCCAAGCCTGGTACAAGGGAAGCCCAAGAATACTCGAGGGTGTAGTCTATCCCTTCTCCAGGAGAAATTGACCCAGAACTTGAACCAGGGTCTCCTGAATTGCCAGAGAAGACAATGGCACCCCACTCCAGGACTCTTGCCTGAAAAATCCCATGGATGGAGGAGCCTGGTAGGCTGCTAAAAGTCGCTAAGACTCAGACACGTCTGAGCGACTTTTATTTGGATTAGAGAAAGACATTTCAGCATCTCTTATAAGTATAATGTTCAAATACTTGGCAAAGTATATCAGACTGTAATAAAATTACAATAATTGAAGTCTCATATAAATCTTCCCACTTAGAGCCATGAGATCTCAAGAAATTAGCAGCAGAGTATATTAAAGACATGGATTCCCCACCACCATAGGCTTCCATGGTGGCTCAGTTGGTAAAGAATTTGCCTACAATGTGGGAGACCTGGGTTCGACCCCTGGGTTGGGAAGATCCCCTGGAAAAGGGAATGGCACCCCATTCCAGTATTCTTGCCTGGAAATTCCAGGGCCACAAAAAGTCGGACACAACTGAGCACCCTTCACTTCACTCCCCCACCACCACCGCCACCACCACTGGCTCTCATGATTCTCATTCAGTTGGTCTCAGATGGGCTCTGTCCTGGTCAGCTAGCATTCACGTGGTTGATTCTGAATCAGATGACCCATAGTACATCACTTGAGAAGTAATATTAGAAAGAGCCTCAAAAACCCTTTGAGAATGTTTTTATTTTTCACATTGTGCATATTTATACAGTGGTAAAGAGATAAGATTTAGATGAATTAAAGGTTGGAATGTAGAGTTCTAAATATGATGCGTATGTGTGTGCTTAGTCGCTCAGTCATGTCCAACTCTTTGCGGTCCCATGGACTGTAACCCACCAGGCTCCTCTGTCCATGGGGATTCTCCATGCAAGAATACTGGAGTGGGTTGCCATGCCCTCCTCCAAGAGATCTTCCCAACCCAGGGACCAAACCCAGGTCTCCTGCATTGCAGGCATATTGTTTAGCAACGGAGCCACCAGGATCATAGTCCAAATGAGCAAATATTATTCAGCATCACTTAGATTTGATATATGGATCCTTTATTTTATATAGATTCAACTGGGATAAACACTTTCTCATATCTTCCAAAATGATTTACAAATCCTTGGTGGCTCAATTATAAAGAATCTGTCTACCAACGAAGGAGATGAAGGTTAGATCCCTGGTCAGGGAAGATTCCCTGGAGAAGGAAATGGCAACCCACTTCATTGCTTGTTCCTGGGAAGTCTCAAGGACAGAGGAGCCTGGTGGCCTGAAGTCCATGGGTTGCAAAAGAGCTGGACATGACTTAGTGGCTAAACAACAATAAATACTCTGGTATATTTTTTATGTGTCACTTGCTTTTAACTTTGCTTCCTTTTTTTTTTTTTTTTTTTGGTCCTTTCAAAAACATCTTGCTATTGTCAACATGGGACAGCAGATCTACACATAATAGGGATATGTTTTGGTCATAACTGAGTTATTGACATCACTAAATTATTTTGAGTATTATAAAACAATTTTGCAGCAATACAGCACAGGTAACAATTTGTCTGCTTATTCCTCAGCCTCTTTAATAGCAGTTTTCCTGCAGGTGGAAATGCTTTTTAGTTTGCATAATTTTGTGCTACAATATTGTACCGTATTGAAATATATGAAACTTTTGTTTAAGATGAATAGGTGACAAAGTGTTTTACAAGGTCTATTTTTTTCTATTACTTCCACAATACTTTGTTACAAAACAAACAATGAAAAACATCACCATTAACACACAAAAAAGCACCATAAGTTTAACCTGTTTGCTTTTACTGTGATATACTGTATATGATTTGGCCTTATAACAGTAAAAAGCAAATGAAAACTAAAGTAATGATGAATTTTCTCCATTCTCAATGAGAATCAAACAAAGGAACATAATTTGCACAGGATCTTTGCTAAAATCACTTACTTTGTTATCAAACTAATAGTCTAGGATAGCTTGGAAAACAAGAAAGATAAGGTTGAACATGTAGACTTTCACTTTTCTTCTTATGAATATTCTCCTGATATATTTTTTCACAAGAACAAAATTTTAAAATATTTATTTACATTTTAAAATCTACATTGTAGAGCTCTATTTTTCCCGATATAATTATTTTCAGAAATCTAAGTCTTTGTCCACAAGTTGGAATAGAACAATCAAATAAGAATCTGACAATAAATATTTCTAACATTGCTGCTGTTCAGTCGCCCTCTGTTTCTGACATAATTGAGGTAATTTAAATAAACAACACTTAGAAAAACAAATGAGTCATTGACTAGTCAATGATTGCTGGAAGTAAGCAAATTAACGCTTAGTGTCAGCACTGCTTTTGTGGGACAATGCCAGGTTCTTTTCTTTCATGTAGCCAGAGTACCAATAGGATTAAATTTCAGTTATTGTTGGTATCAACCTACTTGACAACACACACTTTGCTTGTTCTTATATCTTTCCCATCCAACTTTTCCACTTCTCTACCAGTTTTTCCTACACCTCATCTTGTATTTGCTTCTAGAAAATCCAAACAAAAGATGAGAAGCATAGACATTGAAGAAATGAAGAAGTGTGAAAGCCATACTCCTTTGCAAAACATAGAATTGAAAAAAAGAAAGTGATTCAAAAGTCAAGTCAATATAAGTGGTAATGAAAAAGCTAGAGAATTTGGGTGCAAACCAAATAATGATATACTTCATATTTCATACCTAGACATTTTGGTTTTATGTGAAACTCAGCTTACAAAATTTAATAAAGTATAATTGATTTTATATTTTCTAGAAATAGAAAACTGAGAAAATAAAATATATAAATGTGTAAATATAAAATATATAAATATATAAATAAATATATATAAACGTGAAATGGAAAACTGAGAAAATGCTTTCAAATTTTCTTCTTCATATTGCTACACTTCCTCCTATAATCATGTGTGTGATACAATTGCTTTTTTTTTTTCTTTTCTGCTTGCCCTCTCTGATACACTA
The DNA here is from genome assembly GCF_963930625.1 of Muntiacus reevesi. Taxonomy (NCBI): domain Eukaryota; kingdom Metazoa; phylum Chordata; class Mammalia; order Artiodactyla; family Cervidae; genus Muntiacus; species Muntiacus reevesi. The sequence goes on from NC_089259.1 coordinate 42,679,605, forward strand.
AACAATAATTGGTTTTATTGGTTAGTTAGCCAATATACTTGTCTATGGTTCAACAGTGCCAATACAGAAAGAAGATTTGGAGCAATATACATATGCAGAGTATTTGCTTTCATTGTTAAATAACATACCATTTCACCATATTCAAAGGTTTGGGAACTTCCACATATCTTCCTTGGTGTATCATTATTTAGGAACATGCATGATGAAATTGAGAGAAAACACATTTCTAAAATAGGCTATACTGTGGTTTGTTGTTTTTAGGCAGGCAATAAAATTTTGAAATGAATTATAGCTACAATTCAATATAATGCAGCAAGCATATGGAAAAGTATAAAGGGGAAAAATGAATAAAACTTGATCATAGTTTTCTAAGATTTCATAATTGTGTTTGTGTGTGTGTGTCAGGGGGTGATATATGTTCTAAAGTGGGAGAAGAGCAATTCCAATATGCAAAGAGGGAAATGAAATTGTGGTTATTTATCATGTAGAAATAATGAGCTGAAATTTTCTCTCATCAACTAGAGAGAGTATAAGTTACACAAGAGGTAAAAAGTGAGGAGCACCTGTTACTTTTTGTTTAAAAGATGAATACAGAATCCTTCCTCAGGGAATCTGATCACTCTTCACTTAGGAACTCTGGATTGTGAAGAGAAACAAGTATATAAAATTGGGAAAAGGTCCAAAATCTCCAATACAGTGTCTGAAGTCTACTGTTTGGCAAAACTAGAAGCTGTTTTGTTTTGTTTCCTTTATTTTGGTTACTATATAAATCAAACAAGGCCTTAGTGCTCTGTTGGCTAAGTTTATTCCTGGGAACTTCATAATCCATGGATCAAAACCAAAGACTTCACTGTCAATCCACTTCCAGCAACATGAGTGTTAGAATCTGTCCTGCTTCTATGCTACTTAGTCACTGATAACCAGGTTCTTCCATTAAGTTAAAGAAACCATATCAGTTCCAATTTATCAAGTGAGTTTCATTTGGCATGTAAGAAGAGCAAGAAACTGTGCTACAAGTTCTTTCTCTAGTCCATGCCACATAAGGAATTTACTGCTATACACAAATCTCATAATGGAAACGAATGAAAAGGTCAAGGTTTTGAATGATAAACCAGCGTTAAAGCCCAGATTCTGGAGCCTGTACAGACCAGTGGAGAAAGAAATCCTCTAACGAGGATAATGATAAGTAGTTTATATAGCTTTAAAATTGTTTTTTAAAAAAACAGGATGGGGTAGAGATATACATAGATTCTTGAGCAGTAGCAAATATTGTATAATGATAATTGATAAGGAAGGTGGTGAAGGTATCCACAGATGAACACTTTGGAATGGCCCAGAATCTGAGAATTTTTTTTTTTGTGCCATGAATTCTCACCTAATGAAATGCACCAAGGATGATACATATCTAAATAGAAGAATGATTAGGATGACCCATAATAAAAATGATATTTGCCTTTTCTGACAACTTTGCTATTCAGTTGCTAAGTTGTGTCTAACTTTGCGACCCAGTGAACTGCAACACACCGAGTTTCTCTGTCCTTCTTTATCTCCTGGAGTTTGCTCAAACTCATGTCCATTGAGTTGATGATGCCATTCAACCATCTCATCCTCTGTCACCCCCTTCTCTTCTTTCCCTCAATTTTTCCCAGTATCAGGGTCTTTCTCAATGAGTCAGCTCTTCATATAAGGTGGCCAAAGTATTGGAGCTTCAGTTTTATCATCAGTCCTTCCAATGAATATTCAGAGTTGATTTCCTTTAGGATTCACTGGTTTGATCTCCTTGCTGTCTGATGGACTCTCAAACATCTTCTCTAGCACCACAGTTTGAAAGTGTCAATTTTTCCATGCTCAGCCTTCTTTATGAGCAATCTCACATACACATACACAACTCCATACACAACTACTGGAAAAACCATACTTTGACTATATGGACATTTGTCAGCAAAGTGATGTCTCTGATTTTTTGTTTTTGTTTTCTTTAACACACTGTCTAGGTTTGTCATAGCTATACTTCCAAGGAGCAAGTGTCTTTTAATTCCGTGGCTGCAGTCACCATCTACATTGATTTTGGAGCCTAAGAAAATGAAATATGATGCTGTTTCCACATTTTTCCTATCTATTTGTCATGAAGTAATAGGACCAGATGCCATGATAGGATCTGCCAGCCTAGTGGTACCAAAAAATGGATTCAGAAACAGTATCCATGGACATAATGTTTATTTTATTAAATTTCTACCATGTGCCAGACTCTGATCCAGGCTCTGATGATGCAACAATGAAAGCAACAAAATACACCAAATAATAAGGAAGTCTCTTCTCATGGAAATTATGTTCTGGTGGTTAAGGATAGTCTGAAAAAAAATTCATAACCAAGGGTGAGTTCACTAGACTCTTTGATGTTTTAAACACTGAGAACCCCTGAGTTCCTGACATGATTCCACACTGCTAGTCTTTAGCAGACTAATTATACTGGATGCTTCCATCAGGAGGAGGGCATAGTTAGCTTGATTTCCTTACTGTAACAAGCACATATCTCTTATTTGAATTTATTTTCCTCTTTTGTTTTTGCCAAAAAATAAAAATAAAACTCATTTAAGAATGTCATGGAAACCATAGTATTCAAATTACTTCCCAATGTGAGGTAATGGGATAATTCCTTTGAAATTCACTGCTCTTAGACTGCACTTGATTTTCTAATTGTTATCTTGTTTATTTTAGAATCAAATGGTCCTGAAGAATAGTACAAAGGTTTATTCAATACAGCTATTACTAAGGTTGAAAATATCTTATGAGGCTGAATTTTTTTTAAGACATATGGTATATGCTTTGTGACAAAGTATAATATATAATGTGTATCTGATACAGGAACAGATAATAAGGGGTGAAATTGTGGCTGATGTCTCTCATGATCATATCTAGTGACAAGCTTAGAGACTCTTTTGAGTGTCTCAGGGAGGTGGGCCTAATAGCAATTCCACTGAATTTGGGATTAATCAGAATGATTATTTGATGTCCTCTAGTCTGTTTTGGGAGGAGGAAATGGCAACCCACTCCAGTATTATTGCCTACAGAATCCCATGGACAGTGGAGCCTGGTGGGCTGCTATCCATAAGGTCACACAGAGTCGGACCTGAATGAAGTGACTTAGCATGCATGCATGCAATGGAGAGGGAAATGGCAACCCACTCAAGTTTTCTTGCCTGGAGAGTCCCAGGGACGGAGGAGCCTGGTGGGCTGCCGTCTATGGGGTTGCACAACCTTGTACACGACTGAAGTGATTTAGCAGCAGCAGCAACAGCAGTCCATTTTTTTTTAAATATTTCATTCTATAATCATAAAAGAAAAGGAAGTCTATCACAATTCAGTTACTTTCAGTTGATCAAACACTATAATTTGCACATGTCACCTCTCACTAGTTCATATATTGGCTTTGTTTTATTATAAAGAGCTTACACACCATAATGTTCCCACTACAGAGTTGAGTTTGCGTTCATTCATTCACCCATTTTACAAAATTTTTTATACTGATTACCAAAATAAGGAAAGTTCTGATTCCTCAAAAATTCAAATATAAAGTCCTGCCCTCAGTAAACTTATAAAGATTGGTGATAAAAAGGGTGAATTAGAAAATGGTTACAATTAAATGTGGCTATTACATATCAGAAGACGGAATAGGGGGCGGTCCTAACATGGCAGAGGAATAGGACGGGGAGACCACTTTCTCCCCCACAGGTTAACTGAAAGATCATTTGAACGCTGAGCAAATACCACAAAACAACTTCTGAACGCTGGTGGAGGACACCAGGCTCCCAGAAAGGCAGCCCATTGTCTTCAAAGGGAGGTAGGAAAAAATATAAAAGATAAAAAGAGAGACAAAAGATTTAGGGATGGAGACCCATGTGGCGGAGGGAGTAATAAAAGAGGAGAAGTTTCCAAACACCAGGAAACCCTCTCACCAGCGGCTCTGTGGGGAATTTTGGGATCTCAGAGGGCAACATAACTGGGAGGAAAAAATAAATAAACAAAACCCACAGATTAGGTGCCTAACTGCAACTCCCAGAGGAGAAGTAGCCCAGAAACTCACATCCACCACCAGCAAGTGGGGGCTGAACAGGGCTGCATTGCTTAGGGTTAAGACCGGGCCTGAATGCCCTGAGGACAATCTGAGGGAGTAAACTTGAGATAGCAACCCAAACCATGGGATAGCCAGAGAGAGAAAAGGAAAGAGAAAGAGAGAGAGAGAACTTTCTTGAGAAAAACTGTAACCTAAGGCACTGATCAAATGGAATTCCATCACCTCCACTAGCTTTGTTCGCGTTGATGCTTTCTAAGGCCCACTTGACTTCACATTCCAAGGTATCTGGCTCTGGGTAACTGATCACACCATCGTGATCATCTGGGTAGTGAAGACTTTTTTATACAGTTCTTCTGTGTTCTTGCCACCTCTTCTTAATATCTTCTGCTTCTGTTAGGTCCATACCATTTCTCTCCTTTATTGAGCCCATCTTTGCATGAAATGTTCCCTTAGTATCTCTAATTGTCTTGAAGAGATCTCAAGTCTTTCCCATTCTGTTGTTTTCCTCTATTTCTTTGCACTGATCGCTGAGAAAGACTTTCTTATCTCTCCTTGCTATTCCTTGGAAGTCTATATTCAAATTGGTATATCTTTCCTTTTCTCCTTTGCTTTTTGCTTCTCTTCTTTTCACAGCTATTTGTAAGGACTCCTCAGACAGCCATTTTGCTTTTTTGCATTTCTTTTCCATGGGGATGGTCTTGATCCCTGATTCCTGTACAATGTTTCGAACCTCTGTTCATAGTTCATCAGGCACTGTCTATCTGATCTAATTCCTTAAATCTATTTCTCACTTTCACTGTATAATCAGAAGGAACTTGATTTAGGTCATACCTGAATGGTCTAGTGGTTTTCCCTACTTTCTTCAATTTCAGTCTGAATTTGGCAATAAGGAGCTCATGATCTGAGCCACAGTTGGCTCCCGGTCTTGTCTTTGCTGACTGTATAGAGCTTCTCCATATTTGGCTGCAAAGAATATAATCAATCTGATTTTGGTGTTGACCATCTGGTGATGTTCATGTGTAGAATCTTCTCTTGTGTTTTTGGAAGAGTATGTTTGTAATGACCAGTGCATTCTCTTGGCAAAACTCTATTAGCCTTTGCCCTGCTTCATTCCATACTCCCAGGCCAAATTTACCTATTATTTAAGGTATTTCTTGACTTCCTACTTTTGCATTCCAGTCCCCTATAACACGTCTTTTGGGGTGTTAGTTTTAGAAGGTCTTGTAGGTCTTCATAGAACTGTTCAACTTCAGCTTCTTCAGCGTTACTGGTTGGGGCATAGGCTTGGATTACTGTAATATTGAATGGTTTGCCTTGGAAATGAACAGAGAACATTCTGTTGTTTTTGAGATTGCATCCAAGTACTACATTTTGGACTCTATTGTTGACCATGATGGCTATTCCATTTCTTCTAAGGGATTCCTGCCCACACTAGTAGATATAATGGTCATCTGAGTTAAATTCACCCATTCCAGTCCATTTTAGTTCGCTGATTCCTAGAATGTCAATGTTCACTCTTGCCGTCTCCTGTTTGACCACTTCCAATTTGCCTTGATTCATGGATGTAACATTGCAGGTTCCTATGCAATATTGCTCTTTACAGTATCAGACCTTGTTTCCATCACCAGTCACATCCACATCTGGGTATTGTTTTTGCTTTGGCTCCATCCCTTTATTCTTTCTGGAGTTATTTCTCCACTGATCTCCAGTAGCATATTGGGCACCTACCGACCTGGGGAGTTCCTCTTTCAGTAATCTATCATTTTGCCTTTTCATACTGTTCATGGGGTTCTCAAGGCAAGAATACTGAAGTGGTTTTCCATTCCCTTCTCCAGTTTTTCAAATCCTGAAAGATGATGCTGCAAAAGTGCTACAATCAATAAGCCAGCAAATTTGGAAAACTCAGCAGTGGCCACAGTAGTGGAAAAGGTCAGTTTTCATTCGAATCCCAAAGAAAGGAAATGCCAAAGAATGCTCAAACTACTGCACAATTACACTCATCTCACACTCTAGTAAAGTATTGCTCAAAATTCTCCAAGCCAGGCTTCAGCAATATGTGAACTGTGAACTTACAGATGTTCAAGCTGGTTTTAGAAAAGGCAGAGGAACCAGGGATCAAGTTGCCAACATCTGCTGGATTATCAAAAAAGCAAGAGAGTTCCAGAAAAACATCGACTTCTGCTTTATTGACTATACCAAATCCCTTGACTGTGTGGATCACAATAAACTGTGGAAAATTCTTCAAGAGATGAGAATACCAGACCACATGACCTGCCTCTTGAAAAACCTGTATGCAAGTCAGGAAGCAACAATTCGAACTGGACTAGTTCCAAATAGGAAAAGGAGTACATCAAAGCTGTATATTGTCACCCTGCTTATTTAACTTACATGCAGAATACATCATGTCATACGCTGGGCTGAAAGAAGCACAAGTTGGAATCAAGATTGCTGGGAGAATATCAATAACCTCAGATATGCAGATGACACCACTTTTGTGGAAGAAAGTGAAGATCTAAAAAGCCTCTGGACTTAAGTGAAAGAAGAAAGTGGAAAAAGTTGGCTTAAAGCTCAGCATTCAGAAAACTAAGATCACGGCAGCTGGTCCCATCACTTCATGTGAAATAGATGGGAAAACAGTCGAAACAGTGTCAGACTTTATTTTTTGTGTTTCCAAAATCACTGCAGATGGTGATTGCAGCTATGAAATTAAAAGACACTCACTCCTTGGAAGGAAAGTTATGACCAACCAAGATAGCATATTAAAAAGCAGAGACATTACTTTGCCAACAAAGGCCCATCTACTCAAGGCTATGGTTTTTCCAATAGTCATGTATGGATGTGAGAGTTGGACTATGAAGAAAGTTGAGCACCAAAAAATTGATTCTTTTGAACTGTGGTGTTGGAGAAGACTCATGAGAGTCCCTTGGACTGCAAGGAGATCCAACCAGTCGATCCTAAAAGAGATCAGTCTTGGGCATGCATTGGATGGACTGATGCTGAAAATGAAACTCCAATACTTTGACCACCTCATGCGAAGAGCTGACTCATTGGAAAAGACTCTGATGCTGGGAGGGATTGGGGGCAGGAGGAGAAGGGGACGACAAAGGATGAGATGGTTGGATGGCATCACCGACTCAATGAACATGAGTTTGGGTAAACTCCAGGAGTTGATGATGGACAGGGAGGCCTGGCGTGCTGCAATTCATGGGGTCGGCAAGAGTTGGACACGACCAAGAACTGCACTGAACTGAACTGAAGGCACAACTGGCCCAGTCAGAACAGAGGACTGAGCGAACACCAGAGTAGAGACAGCTGGCAGCAGACTGGCCCATCCCCGCCGGAGGCAGGGAGGCAGGCGGGTGGCAGCCAGAACCGTAAGCCAAAGGGCAAACTCGGCCCCAGAGACGGCATCCTCTACCAGCCTGCGAGAAGGCTCCCAGTTGCTAACCAAGTCTTCCTGGGATACTGGATTGCAGACATCTGCCAGGAGGGTCACAGCCAGAGATAAGCTCCCCAGAGGAGACACAAAGCACACCGGAGATGGTGCTCCCGCTGTGCACCCAGGAAACCAAGCGGCTGGTACAGGGGAGGTGATAAGATGCACCATCCCACCCAGGGAGAGTGTGCTCACCAAGCACCTGGTCAGCTGAGCTGCTTGGGCCTGGGAAGGGCACAAAACACAGGCCCAAGCGAGTCTGCACCTTTGTGGAGTACCTGAGAACCTGGACCTGAGTGGCTTAGACCTGGGAAGTGCATGCAACCCAGGGCCCGCCTTAGACAGTTCCCCTGCAGAGCAACCTGGAGCCGGAGCAGTGTAGATTGGGAAAGCACACACGCCATGAGCAGGGGCAAACCCAGTATGGCCCAGACACTGCGAGCGCTCCCCACACACGCCAGAGACATTTGTTTGCGGTGTTCCTCCCTCCCTGAAGCACAGTCGAACAAGTGAGCCTAAATAAGAGACCACCTTCGCCCCCTTGTGTCAGGGCGGAAGTTAGATACTGAGGACACTTGCAAACAGCGGAAACCAAAATAAAGAAGAGGGAACCACTTTGGCAGTGACAGGTGCAATAGGTTAAAACCCTGTAGTTAGCATTGGTTACATTGGAAGGGAGCTATTCACCTTGAGGAGAAGCATAAGCTGAAACAAGGAACTATTTGAAACTGAACTGACCCCACACTGCCTAGAGAAATTCCTAGATATATTTTACTGTTATCATTTTTTAAATTTTTAAAATTTTTAAGTTCTTTATTACTCCTTTAATTTTCATTTTTAAAACTACTACTGCCTTGCAAAAAAAAAAAAAAAAAGACCCTATCTTTAAAGCAAATTTCATATATTTTAAAATAACTTTTGTGATTTTCTTTTTAATATTGCATTTTTGAGAATCTAACCTTTACTCTAGATTTTTTTTATCTTTGCTTTTTGGTATTTGTTATCAAATCTGTACCTTTAAGAATTCATCCTTCAGTACCCATTTTTACCTAGGAGTGTGATTACTGGCTTTATTGCTGTCTCCCATTTTAATTCTCCCTCTTCTCCTCCTGGTCACCTCTATCTCCTTCATCCTTTTTCTCTTCTCCATGTAACTCTGTGAACCTCTCTGGGTGTCCCCCAATGTGGAGAATCTTTTCACCATTAACCTAGATGTTTTATCATTGGTGCTGTATGGATGAAGAAGTCGTGAGGCTATTGTAAGAATAAGATTGGAAGCCAGAGGCAGGAGGCTTAAATCCAATACTTGAGAACTCCAGAAAAATCCTGACTCCAGGGAACATTAATTGATAAGAGCTCATCCAAAAGCCTCCATGCTTACACTGAAACCAAGCTCCACCCAAGAGCCAAAAAGTTTCAGAGCAAGACATACCAAGCTGATTCTCTGACAACACAGGAACATAACCCTGAACACAAAAGTATAGGTAGCCAAAAGTCACACCAAACCCACAGACACCTCAAAACTCACTACTGTATACTTCATTGTGCTCCAGAGAGAAGAGATTCAGCTCCACCCACCAGAACACCGATGCAAGCTTCCCTAACCAGGAAGTCTTGACGAGCCACTCGTCCAACCCCAGCCACAGGGAGGAACCTCCACAATAAAGAGGAACCACAAACTTCCAGCATACAGAAAGGCCACTCCAAGCACAGCAACCTAAAGAAGATGAAAAGGCAGAGAAATATTCAGCAAGTAAAGGAACATGATAAAAGCACACCAAACCAAACAGAAGAGGAGGAGATAGGGAGTCTACCTGAAAAAGTTCAGAATAATGATAGTAAAAATGATCCAAAATCTTGAAAACAAAATGGAGTTACAGATAAATAGTCTGCAGACAAGGATTGAGAAGATGCAAGAAATGTTTAACAAGGACATAGAAGAAATAAAAAAGAGTCAAGCAATAATGAATATTGCAATAACTGATATCAAAAGCTCTCTGGAGGGAACCAACAGTAGAATAACTGAGGCAGAAGATAGGCTAAGTTAGGTGGAAAATATAATGGTGGAAATAAATGAAGCAGAGTGGAAAAAAAGAATCAAAAGAAATGAGGACAACCTCAGAGACCTCTGGGACAATGTTAAAAGCCCCAACATTCGAATCATAGAAGCCCCAGAAGAAGAAGGCAAAAAGAAAGGCAATGAGAAAATACTTGAGGAGATAATAGTTGAAAACTTCCCTAAAATGGAGAAGGAAATAGCCACCGAAGTCCAAGAAACCCAGAGAGTCCCAAACAGGATAAACCCAAGACGAAACACCTCAAGACACATATTAATCAAATTAATGAAGACAAAACACAAAGAACAAATATTAAAAGCAGCAAGGGAAAAACAACAAATAACCCACAAATGGATCCCCATAAGGATAACAGCTGACCTTTCAATAGAAACTCTTCAAGCCAGAAGGGAATGGTAGGACATACTTAAGGTGATGAAAGAGAAAAACCTACAACACAAATTATTGTACCCAGCAAGGATCTAATTCAAATATGAAGGAGAAATCAAAAGCTTTACAAACAAGCAAAAGCTGAGAGAATTCAGCACACCAAACCAGCTCTTCAACAAATGCTAAAGGATCTTCTCTAAACAGGAAAAACAGAAAAGGTTTATAAACTCTAACCCAAAATGACAAAGCAAATGGCAACGGGATCATACTTATCAATAATTACCTTAAATGTAAATGTGTTGAATGTCCCAACCAAAAGACAAAAACTGGCTGAGTGGATATAAAAACAAGATCCCTATATATGCTGTCTACAAGAGACACACCTCAAACCTAGGAACTCATAAAGACTGAAAGTGAAGGGCTGGAAAAAGATATTTCATTCAAATGGAGACCAAAAGAAAGTAAGAGTAGCAATACTCATATCAGATAAAATAGACTTTGAAGTAAAGGCCATGAAAAGAGACAAGGACACTGCATAATGATCAAAGGATCAATCCAAGAAGAAGATATAGCAATTATAAATATATATGCACCCAACATAAGAGCACCACAATACGTAAGGCAAATGCTAACAAGTATGAAAGGGGAAATTAACAATAACACAATAATAGTGGGAGACTTTAATACCCCACTCACACCTATGGATAGATCAACTAAACAGAAAATTAGCAAGAAAACACAAACTTTAAATGATACAATGGACCAGTTAGACCTAATTGATATCTATAGAACATTTCACCCTAAAACAATGAATTTCATCTTTTTCTCGAGTGCACACGGAACCTTCTCCAGGATAGATCACATCCTGGGCCATAAATCTAGCCTTGGTAAATCCAAAAAAACTGAAATCATCTCAAGCATTTTTTCTGATCACAATGTGGTAAGATTGTGGGGGAGCGGGGGAATTATTAAAAATACAAACATGTGGAGACTAAACAACACACTTCTGAATAACCAACCAATCACAGAAGAAATCAAAACAGAAATCAAAATATGCATAAAAATGAAAGAAAATGAGAACACATCAACCCAAAACCTATGGGATTCAGTAAAAGCAGTGCTAAGGGGAAGGTTATTAGCAAAACAAGTTTACCTCAAGAAACAGGAGAAAAATCAAATAAATAACTTAATTCTATACCTAAAGCAACTAGAAAAACAAGAAATGAAGCACTCCAGGGTTAGTAGAAGGAAAGAAATCATACAAAAATTAGGACATAAATTAATGCAAAAGAAACAAAGGAGACCATAGCCAAAATCAACAAAGCTAAAAGCCAGTTTTTTTAGAAGATAAATAAAATAGACAAACCATTAGCCAGATTCACTAAAAAAAAAAAAAAAAAAAAAAGTAGTGGGGGGAGAAAAATCAAACTAACAAAATTGGAAATGGAAATGGAGAAATCACAACAGACAACACAGATATACAAAGAATCATAAGAAACTACTGTCAGCAACTATATGCCAATAAAATGGACAACTTAGAAGAAATGGACAAATTCTTAGAAAAGTATAACTTTCCAAAACTGAACCAGGAAGAAATAGAAAATCTTAACAGACCCATCACAAGCATGGAAATCAAAACTGTAATCAGAAATCTTCCAGCAAACAAAAGCCCAGAACCATCTAGCTTCACAGCTAAGTTCTACCAAATATTTAGAGAATAGCTAACACCTATCCTACTCAAACACTTCCAGAAAATTGCAGAGGAAGGTAAACCTCCAAACTCATTCTATGAGGCCACCATCACCCTAATACCAAAACCAGACAAAGATGTCACAAAAAAGTAAACTACAGGCCAATATCACTGATGAACATAGATGCAAAAATCCCTAACAAAATTCTAGCAAACAGAATCCAACAATGTATTAAAAAGATCATACATCATGACCAAGTGGACTTTATTCCAGGGATGCAAGGATTCTTCAATGTTTGCAAATCAATCAATGTAATATGCCACATTAACAAATTGGAAGATAAAAACCACATGATTATCTCAGTAGATGCAGAGAAAGCATTTGACAAAATTCAACATTCATTTATGATAAAAACTCTCCAGAAAACAGGCATAGGAAGAACATACCTTAACATAATAAAAACTATATATGACAAACCCGCAGCAAACATTATCCTCAATGGTGAAAAATTGAAAGCATTTCCCCTAAAGTCAGGAACATGACAAGGATGCCCACTCTCACCACTACTATTCAACACAGTTTTGAAAGTTTTAGCCACAGCAGTCAGAGAAGAAAAGGAAATAAAAGGAATCCATATTGGAAAGAAGAAGTAAAACTCTCACTATTTACAGATGACATGGTCCTCTACACAGAAAACCCTAAAGATTCCACTAGAAAATTACTAGAGTTAATCAATGAATATAGTAAAATTGCAGGATATAAAATTAACACACAGAAATCCCTTGCATTCCTATACACTAGCAATGAGAAAACAGAGAAATTAAAGAAACAATTCTATTCACCATTGCAACGAAAAGAATAAAATACTTAGGAATAAATCTACTTAAAGAAACAAAAGACCTATATATAGAAAACTATAAAAAAGAAATCAAAGATGACACAAATAGATGGAGAAATATACCATGTTCATGCAATGGAAGAATCAATGTAGTGAAAATGATTATACTATCCAAAGCAATCTATAGATTCAATGCACTAACTATCAAGCTACCAACGGTATTTTTCACAGAACTAGAACAAATAATTTCACAATTAGTATGGAAATACAAAAAACCTCGAATAGCCAAAGCAATCTTGAGAAAGAAGAGTGGAACTGGAGGAATCAACCTGCCTGACTTCAGGCTATACTGCAAAACAACTGTCATCAAGACAGTATGGTACTGGCACAAAGAGAAGTATAGATGAATGGAACAAAATAGAAAACCCAGAGGTAAATCCACTCACCTATGGGCACATTATCTTTGACAAAGGAGGCAAGGATATACAATGGAGGAAAGACAATCTCTTTAACAAATGGTACTGGGAAAACTGGTAAACCACTTGTAAAAGAATGAAACTAGAACACTTTCTAACACCATACACAAAAATAAACTCAAGATGGATTAAAAGTCTAAATGTAAGACCAGAAACTATAAAACTCCTAGAGGAAAACATAGGCAAAACAGTCTCTGACGTAAATCATAGCAGTATCCTCTATGATCCACCTCCCAGAGTAATGGAAATAAAAGCAAAAATAAACAAATTGGACCTAATTAAACTTAAAAGTTTTTGCACAACAAAAGAAACTATAAGCAAGGTGAAAAGACAGCCTTTGGAATGAGAGAAAATAATAGCAATTGAAGCAACTGAGAAAGAATTCATCTCAAAAAATTATAAGCAACTCCTCCAGCTGTATTCCAGAAAAATAAGCAACCCAATAAAAAAATAGGCCAAAGAACTAAACAGACATTCCTCCAAAGAAGACATACAGAAGTCTAACAAACACATGAAAAGATGCTCAACATTACTCATTATCAGAGAAATGCAAATCAAAACCACAATGAGATATCATCTCACGCTGGTCAGAATGACTGCTATCAAAAAGTCTACAAACAATAAACGTTGGAGAGGGTGCAGAGAAAAAGGAACCCTCTTACACTGTTGGTGAGAATGCAAACTAGTACAGCTACTATGGAGAACAGCATGGAGATTCCCTAAAAAAAACTGGAAATAGAACTGCCATATGACCCAGAAATCCCACTGCTTGGGACACACACAGGAAGGAAACCAGAATTGAAAGAGACACGTGTACACCAGTGTTCATCGTAGCACTGTTTACAATAGCCAGGACATGGAAGCAACCTAGATGTCCATCAGCAGACAAATGGATAAGAAAGCTGTAGTACATATACACAATGGAATATTACTCAGCTATTAAAAAGGATGCATTTGAATCAGTTCTAATGAGTTGGATGAAACTGGAGCCTATTATAAAGAGCAAAGTAAGTCAGAAAGAAAAACACCAATACAGTATATTAACACATATATATGGAATTTACAAAGACGGTAATAATGACCCTATATGTGAGACAGCAAAAGAGGCACAGAGGTAAAGAACAGACTTTTGAACTCTGTGGAAGAAGGTGAGGGTGGGATGAGTTGAGAGAATAGCATTGAAACATGTATATTAACAAATGTGAAATAGATCGCCAGTCGAGGTTCAATGCATGAGACAGGGTGCTCAGGGCTTGTGCACTAGGATGACCTTGAGGGATGGTATGGGGAAGAAGGTGGGAGAGAGGGTCAGGATGAGGAACAGATGTACACCCATGGCTGATTCATGTGAATGTATGGCAAAAACCACCACAATATTGTAAAGTAATTAGCCTTCAATTAAATTCTAAAAAAAATTTTTAAAAAGAAGATAGAATAATTGTGGATAATCTGAAGGGTAGCAGGCAGAAATGGAAGACACCATTGCAAATAAGTGAGTTTGAACTGTATTAAAAAATTTATTGAAGATCAAGCATAAGACTTCTGGCGGAGAACATCTGCTTACCAGAAGCATCATATGTCCAAAGACTCAGAGGTAAGAGGGCTTGGCATACTCAGGAGACTGCAAAAGCATACATTGGCTAGAGAAAAGGGGATAGAGATAATATTAATATACTCTCCTGGGTATATGATACTGTGCTCAAAAAATGAATATGTGGGCCAAAGAAGAAAGCAAATACAAAATATCTGAAGATAGTCTTTCCTTCTATATTTACTATTATTCTTGTGAAATAAGGCCATGTCTTCAAGAAAACTGTGACTGACTGATATTAGTTATAAAACATAGAAGACACTTTAATATGTGAACAGTCACTCAAAATTAACAATATACATTTATCAAATTAACTCTCAAACAAGAAAATTCAGGGTTCTCAAGAAAAGACACACAGATGATAGTTTGATTGGGGAAAGAGAAAGGAAGACATTAGGAATGTTCTATTGAGTGAACTATATTTTGGAAGGCCACTAAGACTGAAATGTGCTGAGTGGTAACAGTGTTGATTATCTAGAAATTTAGGACAAATGATGAAGCAAGATACAAATAAATTATTTCTTATGATTGTATTTGACTCTGATTGCAACTAGTTCTCAAAATATAGGCTTGTTTTACACATTTATTTGCCCAAAGCTATTGTGGCAAAAGTCATCTATAGTACCATGAACAAGTAAAGGGATAATTGCACTCATTTAGGAGAAAATGCTTTGCAGCATGTGACTTTTTAATAATTTGTAATTTTTGCAATTTTGTTTTATAGTAACATTTAATTTTTCTTCAAATTTTCTTACAATAGTTTTTAATGTCTTATTTCTTAATTCAAGAAAAGGGCAAATCCATAAACTCAAACTTCACCTTGAGATTTTTATAAGTTTCAGGGCTTATATTCATTGTTCCCCCCAATGGACTAGTGATTAATCAATGCATGCTTATCACCTTTATTAACTCACTTCAGATTCTCTTTAAGAGAGAGAAAGCTTTTAGTTGTAAGTACTAATTGTTTTTCTCTTTAAAACCACACAGCAATCCTTGAACAAATTCAATTATAATCTTTATCAATTTCTACATTATCTGTTGTAAACTGGCCAACAGAATTAGTCACAGCATTAATGTCTCTGGTTCTTCCTGATATGCTGCAATGTCCCCATAGAGGAAATACTTTCTCCTTTCTACAACATGGTTTTAGTTACAAACTTACATTGCTTTCACAATGCATATGATTAGCTTGTGAAATGCCAACTCCTGTAACAAATACTCAAAAAATGTACATCTCAAACACAGTAGAATTTTTTTTTAATCATACGACAATTTTAGACTGCTTAGGACAAGCAAGTAGGTTTCCAACATGTGTGATTCATGAATCTGTGGCCCAAGCACTCTCCAGAAATTAATATAAGCACAGGGAGGTGATCATGCAAACTATCACTGGCAGGGAAGTTGCCTTCCAATACCTGCCCAGAGGTATCTCATTATTACTAACAGACACGGACATCTTTGGGTGGCATACAATTTTATCTTAGTACAAAATATAATAAAAGCGATGTCACCCAACCATCTTACCCTCTACTGTCCCCTTCTCCTGCCTTCAATCTTTCCCAGCATCAGCCTTTTCCAATGAGTTAGTTCTTCACAGCCGGTGGCCAAAGTATTGGAGTTTCATTACCAGTCCTTCCAATGAATATTCAGGACTGATTTCCTTTAGGATTGACTGGTTGGATCTCCTTGCAGTCCAAGGGACTCTCAAGAGTCTTCTCCAACACCACAGTTTAAAAGCATCAATTCTTCTGTGCTCAGCTTTCTTTATAGTCCAACTCTCACATCCATACATGACTAATACAAAAATTATAGCTTTGAGTAGATAGAACTTTGTTGTCAAAGTAATGTCTCTGCTTTTTAATACACTGACTTGGTTGGTCATAACTTTCCTTCCAAGGAATAAGTGTCAAATATATGCTATTTAAAAGTTCCCAAAGATGTAAAAGGGCTTCCCTTGTGCCTCAAGTTGTAAAGAATCTGCCTGCAATGTGGGAGACCTGGGTTTGATCCCTGGGCTGGGAAGATCCCCTGGAAAAGAGAAAGGCTACCCTCTTCAGTATTCTGGCCTAGAGAATTCCATGGACTGTATAGAAGTAAAATATAGGTTGACCACTGTGGGGCTGGAAAAAACTCTTGAGAGCCCCTTGGACAGCAAAGAGATAAAACCAGTCCATCCTAAAGGAAATTAACTGTGAATATTCACTGGACGGACTGATTCTGAATCTGAAGCTCCAATACTTTGGCCACATTATGGGAAGAGCCAACTCATTGGAAAAGACCCTGATGCTGCAAAAGATTAAAGGCAGGAGCAGAAGGGGATGGCAGAGGATAAGATGGTTGAATAGCCTCCCTAACTCAATGCAAATGAATTTGAGCAAACTGCAGTGCTTTTGGAGCCCCCCAAAATAATGTCTGTCACTGTGTCCATTGTTTCCCCATCTATGGACCATGACGTTATGGAACTGGATGCCATGATCTTAGTTTTCTGAATGTTGAGCTTTAAGCCAACTCTTTCACTCTCCTCTTTCACTTTCATCAAGAGACTTTAGTTCTTCTTCACTTTCTACCTTAAGCGTGGTGTCATCTGCGTGCTGAGGTTATTGATGTTTCTCCTGGCAATCTTGATTCTGGCTTGTGCTTCATCCAGCCTAGCATTTCACACAACATGATTTACTCTACATCTAAGTTAAATAAGCTGGGTGACAATATACAGCCTTGGTGTACTCCATTCCCAATTTGGAACCAGTCTGTTGTTCCATGTCCAATTCTAACTGTTGCTTCTTGATCTGCATGCAGGTTTCTCAGGAGGCAGGTAAGGTGGTCTGGTATTCCCATCTCTCAAAGAATTTTCCACATTTTGTTGTGATCCACACAGTCAAAGGCTTTGGCATAGTCAATAAAGCAGAAGTAGATGCTTTCTGGAACTCTCTTGTTTTTTTGATGATCCAACAGATGTTGCCAATTTGATCCCTGGTTTCTCTGCCTTTTCTAAAACCAGCTTGAACATCTGGAAGTTCACAGTTCACATACTGTTGTTCAAAGAACAAATACTAGCTTACTTGAAGTAAAACATGTACCAATAACTGACATGGAAACATAACTCTAAGAAGTTATATAGGACTTTATTAGTGAAATGAGTTAGGAATTAGGCTAAGGATATAATGGAAAAAAATGTCATTATCTCACTTTTGCATTACTCACTAAAGTGTGAGTTCCGTTAGCTAAGTTGTAGGACAAAATATTTAACATTACCTTTATAGGTTACCTGATTCAGACTTCCCTGGGCATCTAGTGTTTAGTACTCTGTGTCTCCAACACAAGAGGTGTGGATATAATCCCTGATCAGGGAACTGGGATCCCACATGCTACACAGTACAACCAAAATATAAAATTAAAAATATAAAGCTTTCCTGACTTGAGTCCTGATGAACTCTCTGATATCTTTCTGCAAAATTTTATTAGTTATAATCTGACCACACTGGATTTTTTTCAATTACTTGAATGTGACATGGTCCCCACATCCCATATGTCACAACATTAATAGATATTTTTCTGCCTGAAATGCAATATTCTTAATTTCCCCAATCACTAGTTAAACTTCAGGTTCTAACTTACTATTATTTCTTCCAGGTATGTAGTACTAATCCCCAGGTTATTAGACCAGAACAGATATCTATGATATAAAATATAACAGCACCTTCTCTGCATTCTTCCATTTTAAAGGTACTAACTAACTTTCTCCCACACACCAGGCATAGGATTTGGGTTTGAGAATGTTTGGATATCTGATGTAATAGATATGGTACCCACTTTTGTGGAATTTATGGGAAGGTAATATTAAAAGTGTCATACTAAACCATGTTAATTTTAGACAGACATGTTGATCTGAAGGAAAGTTCTATGAGAACTTGCAAATTAAATTGGCATTTAAAGGCTTTTTCACAGAGGAAATATTAATAGAGTTGAAATTAGGATGAAGAGGAATGTTTAAGTAGTGTGGTACACAGTTACCTTACACAAGCAGACAAGAGTATGTCTCTTTGTGGCACATCTATTTCGCTTGTCTTGCATCTGTATTCCTGAGTTGGGGGTCGATAATAAAATACATAAAATACAATAGGTTTCACCCAATACCAACTTATTTTGCTGTAAAAGAACAAGGTAGGCAAAAATACAGAATTCATGACAAAGACAAGGTAGGGGTTTCATGGACATCAGGAACACCACACTGGTGATGACTATAGTGTCAAAGAGTAGAAACAGGTGAGTATAAACCACCTCACAATAGAGAATCAGTAAGCCATGATGACCATTGCATTTTAAGTTCTACTGGTCCTGTGCCTCTTGAAGGTAATGTGAGTAGAATCCATCCTCCAGTGCAGATGCATCTTACTAATAACAGGCACTTGTTTTGCAATAAACTGCATAGACAGTAAGTATAGATGCTTACTTTGGAACACAGTGTTCTTAATCAGGTTCTGATTTATCTGGGATCCAGTTTTTTTCTATCAGTCAGTTCACTCACTCAGTCACATCTGAATATTTGCAACCCCATGGACTGCAGTATGCCAGGCTTCCCTGTCCATCACCAACTTTAATTTCATGTTACTATAAGGTTAGCTCAAGAGTGACATCTTCAGGCTTCCATGAAGCTAGAGAAATGGCCTAAGAAATAGTCATTAGAACTTGACTTCTACCCTCACAAAATCTACCAAAAGTATATGGGAAGACCTTGGTGTTGGTGGAAGGTATGGGAAGCAGACATGTTATATTTTTCTAGAAATCAGGATGAATTCCTAGACCCCAGATGTCAAAGAGGAATAAGTAAAGTGGCACAAGAGAAGACTAAAGAGATAAATATGATTATGTTCACAAAAGTTATCTTCGCTTGTGTTAAGAAATTTATTCTATGAAAAAATTGAAACTCATTAAAGGATTTGATATGTGGAGGGTTTCATGATAAGATCTGAGTTTGAAAATGTAAGTCCAGCAGCAGCACAGGTACTTAGATGAAGAAAAGAAAATGCCAGGTTATGGGGACAATCTAATTATGTTTTCTTGTTAGATAAGATTAGGTTAATGGATGTGGTGATGAAGAGACACATATAAATGTAGGAGACGATTCAGTTCAGTTCAGTTCAGTCAGTCGTGTCCGACTCTGACCCCATGGACTGCAGCACGCTAGGCTTTCCTGTTAACCACCAACTCCCAGAGCTTGTTCAAACTCATATCCATCGAGTCAGTGATGCCATCCAACCATCTCATCCTCTGCCGTTCCCTTCTCCTCCTGCCTTTAATCTTTCGCAGGATCATGGTCTTTTCCACTGAGTCAGTTCTTTGCATCAGGTGGCCAGATATTGGAGCTTCAGTATCAGTCCTCCCAATGAATATTCAGGATTGATTTCCTTTAGGATTGATGATTAAATGGTAAAATTTAATTTACCATTTAATGGTAAAATTTAATTTACCATTTAGTGATAAAATTTAATTTACCTTTTAATGGTAAAATTTAATAGGAGATGATTAAATGGTAAAATTGAGAGGACTTGCTGAGAAATTGGATATTAAATGGAAGAGGTATGTGGTAGAAGTTCATTCTAACTGGGTAGTTTGTGTTGTCTTGCTTTCTAAGAACACCATCAGAAAACCAATGTTCAGATGAAAATTATGGTTTTGTCTTAGACTTGCTAGGTTTAAGATATCTTTGAAAAATCCAAGTAGAAATGTCCATTAGCAGGGACATATCCATTTTTGGAGCTCAGAGGAGTTCTGTGAACTTGGATTATATCTTTGGAAGCCATGACCCCATATATGGTAATTGAATGACCCTGGATGACATTTCCTAGAGAATGCCTACAAGAGGAAAATATAAAATAAAATCAAGCCTTGCCAATCTTCACTATATACTGGTCAGATAGCAGAGAATGAATCTGCAAAGAAATGTGCAATGTAGTAACCATGAAGAATTAGGAAAACCTGGAGAGGATAATGTAAAAGAAATCAAGAGAAGAGACTATTTTACTTTAAAAAAAAAATTGAAGCTTGAGTAATGTGCATTGGATTAGGAGTTGTGGAAGTAATCAGTGGTCTTAGTGAGAACTATTTCAGTGGAGTGATATAGAAGATGACAGTTTTGTTTAGAGGCTGGTGAGTGAAAGAGACAGGAAACTTCGCCAACTCTTGAGAGTAGTTTGGCTATGAAGTTTGGAAATAAACAGGAAGCTGGAAGAATATAGGAGAATAAGATATACCTTTTAAAACCACAAAATATAATCAATTTTGTGAAGTTTCTGAAAAGGCAGGAGGAGTTAAAAAAATTTTTTTATTCCATTAAAAGACTACATTTGTATTTGACTGGAGACCATTTTGGATGGCCCTTAGAGCAGAGAGCTGGCTCCATGGAGCTAAGCCAGCCTGCAGAGAGTCCAGGCTTGGGACTGATGTCATCTCTCTTGATAGACAAGATGAGCACCCTATGTAAACAAGATACTTAGTGATATGTCTGGGTATGTTGACCCCTTGATGGTAAGTATCTTTTGTTCAAGTGTCCTCTGACATCTTAGACTCAGTTATAAATATATAAAGCTGTGGGGTTGGACTGGAGAGAGGCTAGGCCCTTCTAGGGGTAACCCTCCCTCCATTGGAGCCTCCATGGTGGCTCAGTGGTAAAGAGTCTGCCTGCAGTGTAGGAGCCATGGGTTCAATCCTTAGGTTGGGAAGATCCCCTGGAGAAGGAAATGGCAACTCACTGCAGTATTCTTGCCTGGAGAAATCCATGGACAGAGGAGCCTTGCAGGCTATAGACCACGGAGTTGCAGAGTTGGAAACGACTGAACAACTAGCACTTTCACTACCTCCATCATGCTCCGCTTCCAGCCTGCTGGTTAAGGCAGGCCCCCTCTGCTGAATCTTAGCCATGACATATGTAGAATATCTATTCCTAGTTTATGTTGAGATAATGGAACTTCATGGGCGCCCAGGCGGCTCACTTGGTAAAGTACTTGCCTGCCAATTCAAGATATATAAGATATGCAGCTTCAATCCCAGGGTCGAGAAGATACCCTTGAGAAGGGCATGGCAACCCACTGCAGTATTCTTGCCTGGATAATCCCAAGGACAGAGGAGACTGGCAGGCTACAACCCATAGTGTCACAAAGAGTCAAACACGACTAAAGTAATTTAGCACATATGCAATGGAGCTTCAAAAGACTGTGTGTGTCCTTAGTACTTCTCTGCACATAAGTTTTACTTTTTTTTCCTAATAAATTCTATGATCTATCTCTAGCACTAGAGTTAAGTGCTGGTGACACTCTTGCAGACACTATTTCATAATTTAACTAAAGCAGATAAAATGGTCAAATCATCTGCCTCATAGATCACTTGCAATTGTTTCATATTCTACAGTATTCCAATAGGCAGGCACCCATAAAATATTTCAAGAAGCCACACACCACCATACACCAATGGCAAAATCTGATAAAGTCTTCAAGTCTTTCTGAGGAATGAGAAGATGAAAATTTCTTACATTTTTATCACCAAAACAACAACAACAACAAAGTAGATCAAGCAAAATCTGTTCTATCTCCCACTTGCTGCCTACAAATTACCCACAGGGAAAAAAAGAATCCCGAGTTATTCTAGAACTGCTTAACAACATCTGTAACACAATTTATGTATCTTCACAAAGTTTATGTGTAATGTTAAGTGTCCACTTATTTTAATGTTTTCTTTTTTTTCCAAGTTAGCAAAATTGTCTCAGTTCTCTCTAGTTCTAGAAGTCTGCCTTTCTGGTTACTTATAGTATATATAAGAAATAAAACAAGATTCATTGAAATTTAAGATAAAATGCCTGACTTTCTGTATTTTCCACCCTTTTATCAGATGCTCTAGAAAGGGAGTTTTAACACATTTTTGAAATAATGAATAATATCATTTTGTGTCAGAGCAATACTGGTAGCCATTGCATGTTTCCACAATCATAACCAGAGTGGAAACATGAATTTCCTTAGTTTGTCCCAAATATTCCAATATCAGCAATGAAATATGCTCCTTTTGATCAAATGCCAACTATGTATTTAGGAATTTGTTGTGAAAGCTGTTAATTGGTATATGATCAGACAGAAATTACTTTTAAAATAATCCCTGACATTTCTGTCATAAATCATCATGTCACATTCCACTCTATCATGGTAGTTTATAAGAAAAGAGCACAAACATGACCCAATTTGTCAATAAGATCTAAGAGTAGAGTACCATATGGTATGACACAAGATTGAAGAAGGAAGTCAACAACTTCAGATTAAAGTGTGATGGCCAATTGCCATGAGAACCTAACCTGACTTTTCTGTGACAATAACATTGTTAATGCTGAATTAAATGCAAACATACTTTAGTAAATACTTTAATTTTTTCAAGTGGAATAAATAGAATGCTTTCCCCTTCTCCCCAAATTAAGAAAATTTAATTTCATATATCTTAGTAATAAAAATATTCCAAAATAGACATAGAAAATAAGTATGTACAGAAATGAACAAAGTGTTTTATGCCTCAGATACCTAAGGAAATTTATGTTTCTTAAGGATATTTTGATTTTATCTCATTTTATCAGTGTGCTCATGGGGATGTTGGGAGGTCAGTAATCACATAGAATTATGGAAAGAATGATTCCAGTCCTTTCATAGTAAAATCCAAAATGCCATGTTTTATCTATTCATTTAGCTTTGCTGAATAAATTGTTCTTTCTTTCTCTTTCTGGCTTAGATGAAGAGCTAACCCCAAATGACATAAAGAATACTAGCTTGTGAATGCACCAGATGTTTGATGCAATATGTAAAACCTGTCACACAAAGTAGGAGAAAAGTTATTTTTAAAAGAATATTTGAATATATAACTCCGATTCATCTGCTTTTTTTTCAGACCATACACAGATTTCTATATAAATTATAAAAGATGGGTCCTTAGATGAAAGCTGTTTATAATTTGTGGAGACCATTTTCTTGTCAACTTGGTAGTCTTTCCCATACAGGGTTCATTATTAGGCAAACCAATTAAGTGTGCTCAGAGTAAGCCACATATGCTAAGTACACAATTTGTATAAAATTCTAATCTGTTCATTACCTTTATACCAGTGATTTTTTTCCCCCTGATTTGGAGTAGTGGGTTCATTTTTTTAATAAGAATTTTGTGTTAAAAATGGCATGTTAAAATGCCTGACATGAGAATTCTCAAACTGTCTTAACTAGATTTTGGCATTTAATAAGCTGTAAACTGCTGAAGCTATTTGCAGATGAAGTCTCATTTTTGTCCATCAGCAGGGGGCTGGAAGCATAATTAATTGAGTGAAAGTTAAAAGACGGACAGCACGGTTACATTTATGCAAATACTGCAGCAGAACATCTAATGAAAGAGAAAAATAGCTTGCAACCAATTGGTTTGGTTTTGGACCAAAATCCACAGGGTCCATTTAAACATTGCAGATTGTGCATCTGACAATTAAGACTTATAGTTTTTTGTTTTTTGTTTTTTTAATACTACTGTGATGGTAGGAAGTGTAGGCAAAAAGTTGAAGTCCAGAGAGACGATTCTATTTCTGCTCTCATCTTTCTTACCTCTCATGAATGTTAAAATATCCTTGCAAAAAAATCAGAAATCAAATGATGCATGTGTGTGCAACCATATGCCAGGCTCTGCTATTTGTTTCTTTTATTCATATCCCAGGCATATGTACCCTTGCACACCAAAGGTTCCATTTAATTAAAGTTAGTTAAAAGCTTAGACCACAGAGATCAGGACAGCTGCTGGAGATATTAACCTCGCTGCTGTTTTGGGATAGCATAAAGCCTTTGCTGGTATTCTCATCTCCTATTACATATTTTGGTGGGGTTTTTCCCAGTAGTTGTTTGCCTCAGAAGACCACTGACTTTTCCTTGAATGCTTGGGAAACATTAGCTTCTCCAATGATCAAAGGAAATATCAAATTGAAACTTTGCGTATTCCTCATTCGTATGTTTTTCCTCATGACTGTAAGGATGTGCATGACTACCTAAGTGGTTTTTGACTAGTTTCTTTGTATGTGTATTTGATTTGTTGGCTATTCAGCAAGACACTGCTTCCCACAGAGAAATTCCTTAAGAACGCTTTTGTTTTTTTCTTCTCATACTTCTGTTCTTAAGGCAGGTCCTGTTTAGGTGGTTGAGATTTAGTTGAGATTTAATTCTAACCTTTTACTTTTTTTTTTTTTTAATGCTACGGAATTTAGATCTGTTAGAAAAGCAGGAATGGTTTCTAAGTGTATGTCATAGAATTTTATATGTGACTCTCTTTAAAGAATCACAAAACACAACTTTTGTAGTAATATCCTTTTCTTCAACTAGAAATATCACTAGTATTTCCTTTCAAAGTTCTATGAAACAAAGTTTAATCTTAAAAATCAAGAATACAATATTTCTGATGTCTGTTTGGGGATGATACAGTATTTAAAACAAAACCAAAACAAAAAATGTCCTTGACATGTTCTCAGTGAATGATTGTGACATGTTTTTAAAATAATCTGAATTCAAAGATGGGTAAGCATTAAAATATGAGAGCATAGAAACCTTAAAGTAAATGAATTCACAAGGAGGCTTTCCAGATTTAATTGAACTTCAAGTATTATTTATGTCTCATGAAATTCTACTACTTATTATAAAATGTATTTTTGTATAATTTCTTCCTTCATTCAAATCATTAAGCCCATGACGAAAATATTTTTAATATGTTGTCATTATTTTTTCATAAACATATTTTAATTAATCCTCAGAAGTTTAATTTCAAATGTGGAATATGATTGCATAACTCCCAAAGTTACCAACACTTTGTTTCTAAAAATAATGTCTCTTTAAAAGTATATAGCTACTGTATATATATTGGGCTTTTTTTGCACTTGAAATACTGAAATATTTTAAGATTTATAAAGATTAATACTGGACAATTTTTATCAGTAATCATTTCACAAATTAGTTTAATCTGTTGAAGAAATTTTAATATGAACACACTTAGCAAAACCAAGTGCATTATACATATATAGAATAAATTCTATATATAATATAGAGAATCTGATGGACCGAGGAGCCTGGTAGGCTGCAGTCCATGCGGTCGCTAAGAGTCAGACACGAATGAGCGACTTCACTTTCACTTTTCACTTCCAAACATTGGAGAAGGAAATGGCAACCCACTCCAGTGTTCTTGCCTGGAGAAACCCAGGGACGGGGGAGCCTGGTGGGTTGACGTCTATGGGGTCGCACAGAGTCGGACACGACTGAAGCGACTTAGCAGCCACAGCAGGAGCATTCAGTATAGATATAAACTACATTAACTTAATTTCAGATTGTCATACCCCGTGAAAAAGTTAAATCCAGAATGAAAAAAAAAAAAAATTCTCATAAATATAAACATATTTAATTGGAAAATGCAAAGAGGATAATCAGTCCCAGGTTTGAAATTCATAGATGTGTTTATTGATTATTCTGGGTACAGGTTAGTTAAGAAAAATACAAGTCAAGATTTCACTAATGCATTGGAATTCGGTCTACGTTTTTCTACTCAGAATAATAGAAATAGTTTGTTCTGTGATGAGTTCCCCAGTTTTCTTTCCTTTTCATTTCTAGCCCTGTTCCCTAAGAAAATCAGTACCTAGAAATCCTAGCTCCAAGCTATCTCCAGTGAAGAATCTGTTCAATTGTACTAGCAAGAGACTGAAATAAGAATAGTGAGCAAATTGGAAAAGTGATCATATGTTTATATGTTACTTTTTCTGGAAAGTATTGGATAAAGAAACTGAGATTCATGAATGACCTAGAGAGCAAGTTCTGGTACTCAAACCCATCTCTTTTTACTTCTAGGCTAATGTTCTATCATGGGAGCCTGAATGAAGCAAAATAAAGCATCTTTACCTTAACTCTAAGAAAATTAGAAGTAATTCTGATACAATGTCCAGCAAATGGAAGGAAATATATACAGTAGAAATGGAGAATAAACATGCAATCTAATTGGGTCAAGATAATAGAATTTAGATATATATAACTGAAGTGAGAGTCTGTGGTATATATTCATATGCATATATATTGCAAATAATATCATAGCACAGAAGGTTTACCATGTTATTTGAAAATGTCTTCTTGTTTTAACAAATGTTCTTTATTTTTCATTTACTTTTTTAATTGACGTATAGTTGATGTCCAGTGTCATGTTAGTTTCAGGTGTACGGTACAGTGATTGAGTTGTACAATAGATAAACAGATCCCTTTTCATATTTTTTCCTTTATAGATTATTACAAAATATTGAGTATAGTTCCCTTTACTATGTAATAGGTCCTTGTTGGTTATCTATTTTATATACAGTAGTGTGTATATGTTAATCCCAACAACTCTTCTTTAAATTGGATTGTTTTCCCTAATTGCTTTGAAGAATGCATAGCAGAGAGTCTCCTAAATCAGGTCTTCATTAGGATATACTCAAAACAGATCTGGCCCCTGTAGGCAATAAATTAAATATGGTAGATTGATTCAAATCCCAGTACTTAATACCTACTCTAACTGAATAAGATTAGCATTTTAGACTTACCCTTTCTATATAGACTAAATACATCCTAAACTGCTGAATAATTCAGTAGAATTTGATGAAATAAAAGCAAATACTTCATTCTAGTTTTTATGGTTAGAGTGGTGTGCTTCTGAACAAAATAGAAAATTGTTTGCAGTCCATGCACAGACAACCAATCTACTGTTGCCTTTAGAAAAGCAGTACAAGATTCAGCATGAAAAGAGCAACACATCTGGTGCTAAGCTCCGATGCTTAAGTCAGTATGCAAGGAATTATTTATTATACAAGGGAGAAATATTGTATGCTCATGGTAAGTGCAGTGTATCAAAGGCCACTGGTGCAAAGGGGTGGGCAGGTATATGATTAAGAAGACTTCACATTCACTGTGAAGTTGTTTGTTTAGAAATCCCTTATCTATTTTTACGACTTCTGTTGAATAATCTGGAGACCAACTAATAATTCCATGGTTCTATAATACTAGTTTCAATTTTCTGACTAGTTTATTCAAGCTTAAATACCCTCCATGGGTTTACATATGAATAACATTGTTCAGAATCCAAAATGGGCTGAAATGAATTTTTCCCCCCCACAGCCCTTGTTGATGTGTCCCAAAGGAGTAAAAGCAAAATTTAAAAATAGAAAAAAGCAGAAAAGAGGATATGATATTATAATAATGAGTTTGCATAAACCACTAAAATTTCATCATCTGAGTAAAGTACTAATTACTACAATAGACATTTTAAGAACAAAAATTGACTAAATGCTACTAGATGCCTGACCATATGTTTTATACTCCATATAGATTATATAATACAATAATAATCCAAACATAGTTTTTATCAGTCTCATTTTGTAGGATACTGAAAGTGAATTATGTATAATAAATTACCAGATTATCCACATTATGAAAGACAAGTGAAACTCTTATCTGTTGCACTAAATCATGTTAAATCTTAACATCATACACAGTTTTATATTTGCTATTTTTCAACATGAGGCATGAAATGGAAGGTGTGGAACTTGTCCTGAAGTATGTACCTTTAAGAGAAGGATATAAATAATCTAGAACAGTGCTGTTCAATAAACTTTGCAAGTGATGGAAAACTTTGGTGCTGTCTACTATGGTAGTCACTAGTCACATGTGACTATTGAGAACTTGAAATATTTCAAGTAAGACTGAAGAACTTACTTTTAAATCCTATTAAAGGTTAATTAATTTTAATGCAAATAGTCACATGTGTTGGACAACACTGATCTATAGCAGTAAGAAATTAGGCTAATTAGGTTATATACCTATTCTGATAAGCACAATAACCATTGGAACAGTGAGAGTATTCCATTGCCTCTGCAACCTTAAAAATAGAAAACTGAGTAAAGGAATTGTACATGATTTATTGTAGTAGAATATTCTCAACTTTTCAAGATGATAAGGTATTATTGAGCAAAAAAATATTAATTTTCCATTAACAAACTAAAGATTGTCATTTATGATACTGTCATTTTTCTCCTGCTAAATATGCCCAAATTTAAAAACACTGAAGCACTTCCATGTAAATAAAATAGTGCATTATAAAGTACTTTTTAATGAATGAGCTCCAATTGTAAAATTTAAAGTTTGTATTTCATAATAAGGATTTATGAATAAGTAGAGATAATATTCATAAAAGGAATATTATTTATATGACATGGTGGATACACATGTTCATATATAGGTAGTATATGATGACACATTTGGGCTATAAGTATAATTAACTTTAAAGGGGATACAATAAATTTGACAAATTATACAGATATTATCCCTATTTTTTGGTCAGGCTATTTAGGCTGTCCAAACAAATTTTTAAAGAAGATAAAAATTGTGTTCTCTATACACTTTACTTAATGTGTTATTATTAGCTAACATAAGTCCCTTCTTATGTAATATCACGTAATTTCATTCTTTCCATATTCTAGGTGAAAGGGCTTATGGATATATTATACAACATACAATTATATAATAGAAAATAACAATAAAGTTACTCTGTCATCTTTTTCTATGACAAATAACATATTATTTTTCTCTGTTTAGAAGCTTACTTGGTTCCAAATAACAAAATTTAAAGTCAATAGAAAAACATTTGTTCTTGCCCTTCCTGTGAACAAAAGAGGCCTACTGAATTTATAGCTGCAGAGGTCAAGCAATATTAAAAATGTGAAACAAATCTTTAAAAAAAGCAAATTCACCAAAGGCAAAGTATTTGAAAATTGTTAAAAGTATTTCAGCTCATTTTAGGGTGTTCTGACAACATTACTCATTTTGATGAAAAATTGAGAAAGTCAAGAGAAAGTTATATATAAGCTTGAGTCTCAATATAATTATAAAGGCATACAACATCTATGAAAACTTTTTATGAACAGTATAAAACACACAAGAGAAAACAGTAGTTATACTGTGTTGATACTTACGTTGCCCAAATTCAAACTGAACGAACTGCCAACAGGACACAGGTGCATTAAAGATGAGCAGGTGAGAGAAATAAAATGTTATTGCGGAAAAAATGTTATCTTTGTCCATTATGCATTTACCTTAGGAGACATTAGCACATCTGTTTTGTATTTACTAGAGATATAGGTTTATATGAACAAGTTTTATTAAGTTATAATTCCAAATCTATATTTTCCCCCAGACCTATGTATGGTACACTGAAGTTATAATATCTGAGTTATGGAAATAAATTCATTCCAGTTAACTGCACTGAAAATTTTTCTAGCCATCTGATATAACAGTGAATTCATTACAAGATTCTTAAGTTGAATATTTAGAGTAGAAAGTGTTAATATATGCTTTTGAAATGATATTGCCATGTTGTTATCATTTTGAGTTTGAGTCTGTGTACTAATCACTCTGTTTGACAACTCTTCTAATCAGTTTTTACAGACCTTAAGGAGAAATGCTATATGAACAAACTAGACTTGTGACCTGGATATACAGCAAACCTTGAAAGCAACTTGAAATGAAATCTAAGTTTTTAAAGGCAGAGTATTATTTTACTCACTGTTTGTTTCAAAAAGTTAAAAAAGTCCTTACCCTCAAGTACTCGGCAACCTAATTTTGTAGGATACACACACACACACACACACACACATGCATAAACATGTATAAACATATATATTTATGTAGGTAAAATCAATTTTTAAAATGTACTTTATTCATATAATAGAATTGAAAAGAGGCTATACTTAAATCTACAGATTTTTATAATTTGGCTGTTTGACCTTGGGAAAGTTTTTTAATTTCTCCACTAGAGCTCTGAATTAGTTGATTTCTAAGAACCACTCTAGGCATGTATACACACATACAAAAACACATGCATGTATTCCATATATATGTACATACTTTTGGTTATAAACTGCATTTTATATTTTGAATATAATTTTAATTAAAGGTAACTGTCTCAGTTTAAATGTGTGTTTATTACAGAAAATTAGGTTCAAATAGACATAAGCAAAGTAAGTTTTAATCATAATAACACTTTAAAATAAAGATTGCCTGTATATATTAGTCATACTTCTGCACAAAAACATACATAAATCTTTAAAAGTGTATACCATAATATCACTAATAAGAAGATTGAATCACTAATCAAAACCCCCCCACAAAACCAAAGTCCAGAACCAGAAAGTTTCATTGGTCAATACCACAAAACATTCAAAGAATTACTACCAATCTTTCTAAAACTCTCCCAAAATTAGAAGGAGAGAGAACACTTCCAAACTCATTTTACAAGGCTGGTATTACCTTGATACCAAAACAAACAAGGATAACATAAGAAAAGAAAATTGCAGGTCAATATCCATAATGGAGATGTGAAAATCTTCAACAAAATAATAACATAATAAGCTAAATGATACATTAAAAGAATCATATACCATGATTAAATGGAAGTTATCCTAAGAATGCAAGAATGGTTCAATATCTACAATTCAATCAATGTGATACACCACATTAAAGTAGTAGAGAATAAAACCTACATGATCATCTCAATAGATGCAGAAACAGCATTTGACAAAATTCAGTATCAATTTATGACTAGCTCTCAACAAAATGCATATAAGAGGAAACACATCTCAACATAATAAGGGCCATGTATGAAAAGCCCACAGATAATGTCATACTTAAAGGTGAAAATCTGAAAGCTTTTCCCCTAAGACCAGGAAAAGGATGTCCACTTTTGTCACATTATTTAACATAGATCTGGAAGTCTTAGAAAGAGCAAATAGACAAAAAAAAAAAAAAAAAAAGAAAGAAAGAAAGAAATGAATATGCAAACAAGGTGGAAAGGGGGAAATTAAATTGCCACTGTTTGTAGATGATATATTATGCATAGAAAACCCTAAAGATTCCACAGACACACACATACAAAAAAAAAAAAAAAACTGTTAGAACTAATAAATTCAGTAAAGTTGCAGAATACAAAGTATATAAAAATCTGTTGTATCTCTATATAATTATAGTGAGCAAGCCAAAATGGAAATTAAGAAAAAATGGTCACATTTACAATTTCATCAACAAAGATAAAATATCTAGGGATAAATTAAACTGAGTGAAAGACCTGTACACTGAAAACTAAAAGACACTGATGAAATAAATTGAAGAAAACACACAAAAAATGGGAAGATGCCTCATGCTCTGGGATTTGAAGAATTAACAATGTTAAAATGTCCAAATTATCCAAAACAGTCTTTAGATTCAGTGTAATAGTTATCAAAATATCAATGTCATTTTTCACAGAAATAGAACAAACAATCCTAAAATTTGTATGGAACCAAAAACACCTTGAATAGCCAAAGTCATCTTGAGAAGGAAGAGCAAAGCTGGAAGCATCCTTCTTCATGATTTCAAACTATGTTACAAAGCTATAGTAATGAAAACAGTATGGTATGCACACAAAACTGTCAAATTAATGGAACAAAATGGAGAGTCCAGAAATAAATCCATACACCTATGTGTTTATTATAATAAGGTAGTTAATGATATACAATGAGGAAAGGACAGTCTCTTCAATAAACGGTGTTAGAAAAACTGGGAAGCCATATATAAAATGATGAAACTAGATGAATCCCACACCACTCACAAAATTTACCTCAAAATGAACAAAATATTAGAATGTAAGACTTGAAATCCTGAAACTCCTAGAAGGAAACAGAAGGTAAACTCCTTGATATAGGTCTTAGTAGCAATTGTGGGGGGGATCTGATTTCAAATTAAAGACAACAGAGGCAAAAATAAACAGATAGGACTACATTCAACTAAGAAAGCTTCTGTACAGCAAAGAGAGTTATCAAGAAAATTAAAAGGCAAGCTACCAAATAGGAGAAAATATTTGCATAGCATCTGTCAGATAAGGAATCAATATTCAAAATATATAAAGAATTCATGCTACTCAACAGGCAAAAAATAAGTAAATAAAAGCAATCTAATTGGGGAAAAAGGGGCAGATACAAATAGACATTTTTCTAAAGAAAGTCTTCATATGGCCAATAGGTACTTGAAAAAAGTGCTCTGCATTCCTAATCATGAGGGAAATGTAAATTAAATGCCACAATGAGGTATTATCTCACAACTGTCAGGATGTTTATTATCAAAAAAGATAAGACATGACAAGTGTTGTCAAGGATATAGAGAACATTGGTGTACTATATGTGAGAATATAAACCAGTGAAATCAATGTGCAAAGTTTATTATAGTGCTTTTACCAGACCAAGTAATCTTAACCACATCATACCAAAATAGTAATTATAATAGTTATAACAGCTTCCTGATCCTGTCTGTAGCTAGTTATTTGGTCCATGCTGAATATCTTACCCAATGTGGGACAATATGTTCTTGGGTAGACTGGGTTCTGGACCAAGAAAGGACTGTATGAATATCACAGAAAAGAAATTGTGAAGCTGAGACATGCATAACTCCCTTCCTTATGTGTATGGGGAAATGGTTTAGAGAGAAAAAAAGACTAAGGGACTCAAAAGAGATTTTTGGTGACACTCAAGAGTCTGGTTTCAAAATTTATTGTTTCTCAGGTATATTTCTGTTCTTGGGGGATGGTGGAGGAAAGGTGGATGGTGGGTTAAAGAGGAAGGGGATAGAAGGTGGTGAGAAATGAGAAGTGGATTTGCATATGATAAATATTTATATACATCAATAGACACTGTGCTTATATAAAAAATGAATAAAACTATATAGTCCAATTTTGGTCAAAATGGGAATGTGAGATCTGTAGGAGAAAAAGCTGAATTTAGACCCAAACTTTACAAAGTGAATTGCATATGTTGTTTTAAATAGTCTTTGCAAGTGTGTTACTAGCAGGAGGTATAATTCATGATTCATAATAATTATTTAAAGTACCACAGGTTATCTTCTATATCATACTTTCAGAGGATGTCTCTTTAAGAAATTGATGAAAAATTCTCCAATCTGTACAAAATTTCCCATTGATTATTTGGAGATTAACATGTAGCCAAAGACAAAATCATGAAGTTCTACTTATGAAATGGAAGAAGGTTGAAATATTTCATCCTATATGAATTTTTAAGAATTGATATTAGAAAGGATGTACTATGATGAAGATACTGAATATATAATTAGTAAATAATAGTAATTTGTTGTTCTAGCTACATGTAAAATTATCTGAAATTACCAATTTTAAAATATAAATTTATAATTATAAAATAATAGAAACATGCCAATAAAAATGGGAAACAAGATGGTGGAGTAAAAGAATGTCCACTTATCTTCTCCTGGGATAATTCCAAAATTACAACTTACTGCAGAACAACCATAGACAGGAGAATGCTGGATCCCACCAAAAAAAGATACCCCACACCAAAGGGCAAAGGAAAAGCTCCTGCAAGATGGTAGAGGGGCAAAATCGCATTTAGAATCAAACTCCATACCCACCAGAGACCCTCAGAAGGCTCAAACAAAGCCTTTTGCTCACAAGGACCCAGAGACCCCACAGAGACTGAATCAGACCTGCCTCTGAGTGTCTGAGTGTCTCCTATGGAGGTACAGGTCAGCTGTGGCCTGCAGCAAGGGTGGGGGCTCTGGGTGCAGCAGACCAAGGTCACACAGCATGTAGCATAAGCCTTCTTGGAAGAGATCACCATTAACCCAACCATGGAGCCACCGAGCAGATGACCCACAAACTGCAGAACAATTACACCAAAGAAATTCTCACACTGTTAAGAAAGTTCTAGGACCCACACAGATTTCCTAACCTGGGGATCTGGTAAAGGAACTGAGAACCACCATGGAATTTGACTTTGGAAGCGAGTGCTATTTGATTACAGAACTTATACAGGACTGGAGAAACAGACTCTTGGAGGGCACAAACAAAACCTTGTGTGCAAAAAGACTCAGCAGCAAGGAGCAGTGACCCCACGAGAGATTGACCCAGGCTTGCCTGTGAGTGTCCAGAAGTCTCCAGTGGAGGCATGGGTCAGCGGTGGCCAGCTGCAGGTTGGGGGCACTGAGTGTGGCACTGCAATCATGCAGAGAACTTTTGAAGAAGGTCGACATAATCTTCATTACCTCCACCATAGTTTGATCTCAGATCAAACAATAGGGAAGAAACATAACCCCACCCATCAACAGAAAATTGGATTAAAGATTTACTAAGCATGGCCCCGCCCATCAGAGTAAGTCCCAGTTTTCCCCACAGTCAGTCTCTTGCATCAGGAAGCATCCATAAGCCTCTTATCCATCAGAGGGCAAACAGAATGAAAATCACAATCACAGAAAACCAATCAAACTCATAACAAGGACCACAGCCTTGTCTAATTCAATGAAACTATGAGTTATGCAGTACAGGGCCACACAAGATGGACAGGTCACAACAGAGCATTCTGACAAAATGGGCTTGACTGGAGAAGGGAATGGCAAATTACTTCAGGATTCTTGTGTTGAGAACCCCATGTACAGTATGAAAAGGCAAAAAGGTATGACACTGATAGATGAACTCCTCAGGTCCATAGGTGCCCAATATGCTACTGGAGAAGAGTGGAGAAATAACTCCAGAAAAAATAAAGAGTTGAAGCCAAAGTGAAAGCAATACCCAGTTTTGGATGTGACTGGTGCTGGAAGTTCAATGCTGTAAAGAGCAATACTGCATAGGAACCTGGAATGTTAGGTACATGAATCAAGGTAAATTGGAAGTGGTCAAACAGGAGATGGCAAGAGTTAACAAAGACATTTTAGGAATCAGTGAACTAAAATGGACTGGAATGGTCAAACTTAATATAGATGACCGTTATATCTACTATTGTAGGCAAGAATCCCTTGGAAGAAATGGAGAAGTCCACAAGTCAACAAAAGAGTCTGCAATGCAGTACTTGGGTGCATCTCAAAAATGACAGAATGATCTCTGTTCGTTTCCAAAGCAAATCATTCAATATCACAGTAATCCAAGTCTATGCCCCAACCAGAAATCCTTAAGAAACTGAAGCTGAACTGTTCTATGAAGACCTGCAAGACCCACCCCCACCCACCAAAAAAATAAAAAAATAAAAAAAAAATATCCTTCTCATCATAGGGGACTGGAATGCAAAAGTAGGAAACCAAGAGATACCTGGAGTAAACGGCAAATTTGGCCTTGAATACAAAACAAAGCAGGTCAAAGGCTAACAGAGTTGTGCCAAGAGAACCCACTTGTCATAGCAAACAGGCTCCTGGCAACAGCATAGGAGACTATTCTACACATAGACAACACCAGATTGTCAACACCAAAGTCAGATTGATTATATTCTTTGTAGCCAAAGATACAGAGAAGGCAATGGCAACCCACTCCAGTACTTGCCTGGAAAATCCCAGGGACGGGGGTGCATGGAGGGCTGCCGTCTATGGGGTTGCACAGAGTCAGGCACAACTGAAGCAACTTAGCAGCAGCAGCCAAAGATAGAGAAGCTCTATACAGACAGCAAAAGTAAGACCAGGATCTGACTGTAGCTCAGATGATGAACTCCATATTGCAAAATTCAGACTTAAATTGAAGAAAGTAGGGAAAACGACTGAATCATTCAGATATGACCTAATTGAGATCCCTTACAATTATGCAGTGGAAGTGACAAATAGATTCATGGGATTAGATCTCATAGACAGAGTGCCTGAAGAACTATGGGTGGAAGTTTGTGAAATTTTATAGGAGGTAGTAATCAAGACAATCCCCAAGGTGGGGGGAAAAAAATGAAAAAATGAAAAATGGTTACCTTAAGAGACCTTACAAAGAACTAAGAAAAGAAGGGAAAGGCAAAAGAGACAAGGAAAGATATACCCATTTGAATGCAGAGCTCCAAAGAACAGCAAGAAGAGATAAGAAAGCCTTCCTCAGTGATCCATGCAAAGAAATAGAGGAAACCAATAGAACAGGAAAGATGAGAGATCTCTTCAAGAAAATTAGAGATACCAAGGGAACATTTCATGCAAAGATGGGCACAATAAAGGACAGAAATGGTATGGACCTAACAAAAGCATAATATATTAAGAAGAGATGACAAGAATACACAGAAGAACTATACATAAATGATTTTCATGACCTAGATAATCACGATGGTGTGATCACTAACCTA
This sequence comes from Muntiacus reevesi, assembly GCF_963930625.1. Taxonomy (NCBI): domain Eukaryota; kingdom Metazoa; phylum Chordata; class Mammalia; order Artiodactyla; family Cervidae; genus Muntiacus; species Muntiacus reevesi. The sequence continues at coordinate 42,716,339 of NC_089259.1, forward strand.
TAATCAGATGTCCTGGAATATGAAGCGAAATAGGCCTTAAGTAGCATCACAACGAGCAAAGCTATTGGAGGTGATGGAATTCCATTTGAACTATTTCAAATTCCAAAAGCTGATGCTGTCAAAGTTCTGTGCTCAAATGGCTAGCAAATATTGAAAACTTAGCAGTGGCCAAACAACTGGAAAGAATCAGTTTTCATTCCAATCCCAAAGAAAGGCAATGCCAAAGAATGCTCAAGCTACCGCACAAAATTGCACTCATCTCACATGCTACCAAAGTAATGCTCAAAATTCTCCAAGCCAGGCTTCAACAGTATGTGAACCATGAACTTCCAGATGTTCAAACTGGATTTAGAAAAGGCAGAGGAGCCAGAGAACACATTGCCCACATGTCAGGAAGCATTTAACAAGAGGTTTCCTGTGTGCTGTTTTGGATCTGTCAGGAACCCTCCGACCCTTATTGATTCCTGAATATTCAGGAATTAAGAGGAGAGGCACACCTTTCCCGGGGCTGAGGAATCCAGCCATTTCTCATTACAGTGATAAGTACCGCCTTCCTTTTTATGAGCCATACAGTAAAAGGTGATTGTTTGCAACTCTCTCTCTTTGATAGAGATCGTCTTATGTTTTGTAAGTCTGGAATTTTAATCTTTGTCTTTGTTGAGAATAACCACCTTGTAAGACAGTATATATGCCCACGCCATGTTGATTAAAACACCTTTGCTCCATCAGAGCTGTGGTCCCCGTGTCTTTCTTTCTTTCTTTTCATTCTTTCTTTCTTTTTTTTCTTCTCTCTCTCTCTCTCTCTCTCTCTCTCTCTCTCGCTAATTCTTTGGAGCGTGCATGCCCGCTGAGCTCAATGTCTTGCCCGGGCTTCTAAGACCCTCTCGAGAAGGCGCACTGTGCCTACGTGCACCAGCGCGAGCCCTAAGAACAGGACTCTATTGGCTTTCTGCCTAAACCAGGGGATATCAGCCTCTTTCTCGCTCTTACTCTCAGAACCACCAGGTTCCTGTCCATTAAAGGACCAACAAATATCATCATAACAAACACAACTAAACAAAGAATAGAGCTCAATGTAAAATACACATTCATTTTTAAATGAGTCATTCGAAATCTCATAGTGATTATAGACACCTATGAATTTTGTCCCCATTCTCAATCTACTTCCCACTCATCTCCCTCCCTGTCATTACACTGGAGTGGGTTGCATTTCCTTCTCCAATGTATGAAACTGAAAAGTGAAAGTGGAATCGTTCAGTCGTGTCCGACTCTTAGCGACCGCCCGGACCGCAGCCTACCAGGCTCCTTGGTCCATGGGATTTTCCAGGCAAGAGTACTGGAGTGGGCTGCCATTGCCTTCTTCGTATAAGTCTACAACATCTGATAAATTATATAGGTATATATTTAAAACTGGGACTTCCCTGGTGGCTCATATGGTTAGGAATCTGCCTGCAATTCAGGACACCTGAGTTCCATCCTTGGATTGAGACGATCCACTGGAGGAGGGCATGGTAACTCACTCCAGTATCCTTGCTGGAGAATTCCATGGACAGAGGAGCCTGGCAAGTTAGAGTACTCTACCATTTGTTTAGAAGTATATATGGAATCGCATCAAGGATGTGGGCATTCTACGAACATACTAGAGCTTGAGAGAAGAGGCTAAGGGGAGGGATTATTATATTTTGCTTCCATACAATGATTATGTAAAGTTGTAAAGGAAAAACTTGTTTTAAGCAATAATTTTTCCTTAAGATTTCTAAATCATTATTCTCTTTTAAAGTTCAGTCTGTCCTCTTAAAATTTGATCTTCTATATAAGATGGATCTATGAGAGGTATTGCCAAGTTCTGAGATCACTTATTCTAACTGATTTCTCTTTATCAACCTTAAGAATCTTTATCAAAAATCAATAGAGATTAGAATGCATCCACATGAAGTCTGGCAGATCAAATGAAACCCAAAACCCTTGTTCATCTTGTCAATGTACAATCTTTTTCTCAATATGCAAAGCTTGTTCTTGGAGAAATCAAATTTTCCCTTGTCTTCAAGGGTCAGAACCATAATTTCTATTTCAAAAACATAGTTGATTAAAATAAGAGTATTAGGTTTTATCCAGAATAGTCAAATGAAATAAGTGTCCAGTTATCTTTCAATCTACTCATTATGTGTATGTACATAGTCTGCATGAGGATACTGTCAAGCTAAACTCATTATTTGGGTTACCTTGAAGAGAATTTACCATTTTGTGAGATGCTATCTCCAAAGTCATGAAAAGAAAAACTTATCATAAAGTAGATTACTAAATGTGGCAATCTGGAAAGTTCTAAGAATAGTGAAAAACAATTTTTGAGTTCTATATGTTATAATATCTTTATCTTTCACAACCATTATGTGTCAATGATACTAACCTTTACTTAATGCTGTCTCTGTTATTTTGGAAAGCCTAAGCAGTGGTAGCCAATAGACTCAATATGTATAATGACTCAAACACAATTGGTGATAATTCTTGTTTTCATGGCAGTGCAAGTACATTTTCCCATTTATAGTGATCCCTTACAGAAATTCTTGGGTCCTTATTTCTTCTGTTTTATAACTTTACTCTGACTATTGTCATCTGTGTTCATTTAGAGTGAGGGAAAAAGTGAACGGGTCACACAGCCACTCTTTAAATGTCTTGGCTTAGAAATGCTACAAACCACTTATTCTCATATTCCTCTATCTAGAAATTGCCATACCTAACCACAAAGGTGGAAGGAACATGCAGTGTAACAGTAAGCAAGATGAATATATCTTGAGATGAACATTTCACAGGATTTGCCATAAACACACTTTAAAAAATACTTTTGTCAAGTAGAATTTTTTGTCTATATTAGTTTTGAAAAGAAAGGTATTATAATATCTTAAATTTATCACTGTGAGATAATTTTTAAATGTGGCAAGTTCCAGTAAGGCTTAATCACAAAAGAAGTAAGCACATATCTGTGACAACATCTATTTTGCTTAGAATTTCACCCGTTTCATGATTGGTGATTTTTTTTTTTACTTTCACTTATTCAGAGAGTAAACAATTATATTAATAATGTTCAATCTAATGTGCATCTCTTATTGCTTAAGATGAAAGCTTTCAAAATATTTTTGCTATAAAGACTAGACTGTATTGACTTCTCTCAGCTTAATTAAATGACAAATCCTTACATAATAAAGGGAAAATTGACCATGTGTCTATAATCCAAAAAGTTGTCCATCCAGATGTATTTATAATATATATTCACAAATTAGAATCTTGATTTTTATTTTAAAATCTGAAGTACCATCCGACTTCTTTTTTGATGTGTTTCATACATCAAGATATATTTTTGAAACTTGTGAATAGAACTGCCCTCATCTAGATATCATTTCAGAAATATTCTCTTTGTGAGCTGAAAAGCTTTTTAAAAAATTTACTTGATTGATAAAAGATAACTTCAGTGGATATTTCAAATAAAATGTTTAATTAAAAAAACCACAACAAAGATGAGACACTATGCTCATTTAAGGTGTGAGGCTTCATGCTGTATTCCATTTGGTTCAGAGTATAGTTTTCATGATTTATTGACAGCTTCTGTAGATGGCTTTTTATTTTCAACTCATCCCAACCCTGGTCAAACAATACAACCCTCCTGCTTTTTCAATATTTTCCTAATATCTCAGCTCATTTAATTCTATTGATCCACTGAAGAGTATAATGGCATTGAAACTGGAATTAATAGCACCTCCCTTTCCTAGTGCTAAGAGCTTTCCTATTGAGTCTGTGGACCATCACATGAAATCATAAAAGTAGACTAAAAAGTAGAGTGACCTTTATCAGCTACTGTTGTACTGTAAAATTCAGCAAACCTCAGAACATCATTTTCAATTTTATGGCACTGTTTTCTTAAATAATAAGAGAAGGGGGGAAAAAAAGGAACAACTGACCCCTGCTCAGCATTTACTTAAGCAGAATTGGCATTAATAGAGTATTCTGTCAAAAATTCAAGCTCAAGAAAATGTATGGCTTTGTCCACAGCAGCAGCTATCTTAGCCGATTGCACTGTCACTGCTTCACACAAAGCGCATTGCAACACCATTAGTGGCCATAAATAATGCACAAGCTCTTATGCAGTACTCAGCTAAGTGCATGGAAACCTTGGGCTCCTGTTGTCAGAAATTCAATGGATTAGTACCTAGATTTATTTTAAGTCTGTAAAGCACTTTGTTCTTGACAGCGTTCAAAGTAGAAAGACTGCTATCCTGAATGTGCATCTTAATACTGTCATTCCTGTCTTGTAAGAGTAGATGATATATGGGCTGCAATATTTCGTTTTAATATTTAAAGTTTTCATTGTGCAGATGCAAAGAAATATATTAATAGTTATCTGCTGTTACTTTATTGATCTAGAAAAGAACAAAGATAACCTGTAAAGTTTCACAGGGAGGTTAGTAAAATGGAGGTATTACAATTATTTACTATAAACAAATTAGAAACATGATGCATCATCTTTAGAAAATAAGGGCCTCTGAACATTGGATTTCTTCGTTCTGAATGAATATTCTATGTTTAGGGGGGGTAACTTAAGCACACTTTAACCTAATTAGATATTATTTACAGTTATAATTCCTTTAAGTGCGTGACAGTGTTGTTTCTTTTTTGAAGGCTAAGTAATTTCACATGGTTAATATTTTGCTGAGCAACAAAATTCTAGATGTTACTTAGAACTGCTTCTTTATAACTTCAGAGGTTGAGGGCAGTTTCTGTCTATAGATAAGTTCAGGATTTGAGCCTGATAATCTCCTATACATTGAAAGGATAAAAACACTCTTGTATAGATTAAAAACATTTTTCTATTGATATTGGAGATGTAATAGAAATATAGAGATATCACATGTGAAAGTCAATCTTTCTCAGTTCTATGAAGATATAAAATCTTATTTCAAAATAATAACAGCTACCTTTCATTCAGCCTACATGGTCCATGAATTTTAATACAATTTGTTGAAATGTCACTCAATGAATTAACTATTCATTATCAAGCCCTCAGAATTTAAAGTTAAATATGTAACCAATGACTGTAATTACATACATTAAACACATTTATTAAGCTACATGCATGATGTCATGTCAAGCTATTCCTATTTGACCATATCTGACTCCCTTAATAAAACATGATTTTTAAATACCAGTTTATTAGACTCATGAAAATGCATTTTATTCCACTTACAAAGTTCGCTGTTGAGTAAAAAGGACATATGTTTATGTTCCATTATTTCAGAAGACAACCCATCAAACATAATGTTGAGAGAGTTGTGATTTGTTGCTCATAAAGACAATATGAAAAAAAGGACTGCTGAAATTAGGTTTTGAAATATATTGAATATACACTTAAATGGAAAGATCATATTCTTCAGAATAAAAAGGATTTAAAGAACTTTATATCAAGGAGATGAAGTCTTCAACCAAGTAAATTCTTTTACTCCAACTGAGTTAACAAAGCTAAAAGTTCAAGGTCCAACAAACAATTTGCATATTCTGATCAATAGGTGGCGCTTTTCCCCTTTCTGATAGTCTTGAATACTGAATTCCGGTAGAGTACAACTTTTTATTAAGTGTTGTGAATTTTCAATACTACCTATAAAATGCCAAATACTTCAACTAGTCGAAAGTTAACTTTTAATCTTTACAAGTTTACAAGGATTTACATTATTGCAAGCTTTATAAAATTACCTTTTGATACATCATCAAGTTTTGCTACCAATAATTGTATTTAAAGAGAGAGCTCTCTGTTATTTTTACAATTCAGAGATTCAGAAAAGAGTGCTCAGTTTCTTTAACCTTTAAATTATTTCCTACTCATTCACATAGGAAATTTCTGAAAAGCAGAATATAGAATATCTGAAACATAGGGCCTCTTAAAATACCACTGTCATGATAACTGTATTTATGACTCTTAGGATGTTTGTCCTAAAAATGAAACCTGAATTTATATTATCATAAAATGCATCTTGAAAATACAGCTAAAATGATAAACATAAGAAATTCAGCAAGAGATACACTGTAAGAGACACATCTTTATATTTTTATAGATTATAAGAGTTGGATTTATTTACATTGAGTATTATTTAATTAAATCTAAAGATTATTGGCCATATAAGGATTTTGTTAATGGCAGTTGATAGTTTTAGGAATTTGAAGCAGAGAAGAATTTATAAAAGTACTTCTTTCAGATAGTTTTTATCTAAGTTTATACTAAAAATCATGTGTCTAAATTGCTTTCTTTTCAATAAACCATCTAGTCATGTATAAATATACAGTAACTAGCTTATACTATCTAGATAATGTATTATAGAAAAATAGTCTCACTTTTGTTATTTAAAATGTGATCAGCTAGTGACAATTAGTTTAAGATATGAGCAATTATTCAGTAATGAATTTTTTTATATACTTAGATCAGAAATTTTCACTTATAAAATATAGCCAGTCAGAAAATTAAGAGAAAGTTTGCATAGTCCTTGTATTCTAAGGAGTCTGACTCCTTTTTACATTATTAAATGAAAGTATATTTGTGTGAATTCCATAGCAAAATTTAAATTTTATTTTCCCCAGAATGTGCAGTGCGACACTCCTAAATACAGTGGAAAAAAGAAAAAGAAGAAAACACACAGACATTTTGCAACTATTTTAGGTTTCTAAAAGAATGGTTTAAGTTGTATCCTCAAATGAATGCTGCCATATAAGAGACTGGAAACAGTTTTGCCTTTTGATAAGTCCTCAGCTCTATTTCCTTCCTGAGCATGACCATTCCCAGATTCAAGGACAGTGAATGGGGAGCAAACCACTCCCCTCCATCCACCCAAGTGTCCTTGGCTACTCAAGGGTTCTCTTATATCTCTATGTCTCATCAAATTTCTCTTCCTCAAGGTAGTGGGAGTTAATATCAAATTCAAAACAACTTTATCTGTACTTTCTTCTGGAATTTAGCCTTTTCTAGAAGATATTGCATTCTGGAACTGATGCTATTTTATTACAATGACTCAGGAAGTTTTGTTGATTTGAGGCACTATTTTTTAAGTATCTTAATAAAGTTTCCTAGAGATTTTTGGGGGAGAAAAGCATATCAGAGTGTAGAGCACAGCTTTAAGAGATTCATTATACACAGGCTAGAGTTTAAATAGCATCATTTTTGTGTGTGTGTAATTATGGGTTGTTCTTATATAGCACTGGGCACTATATGGTAATAGCATAAGAGAATTCAAGCAAAAATTCTATACTCTCCATGTATAAAAGGATCAGTGTTACACTGATAAATGAGAAGTATCAATAGTATAGGCTTAAACAGTCCTGAAGAGACAAAACCTGATATGATAGGCACAGCCCTGCATTATCAAGACAGCAATGATAAAGTACAACACTTAAGAGATTTTACTAACAGTTTAAGAGTTCTGGCACACTACAGCCTGTATAATGAGGCTTCTAAATGTTCAGCTTACAGAACTTGCATTTGGAGAGATAAAATACTCTACAAACTCTATTTCATTAATCTTCACAATATCTCTGTGAAGAATTATGAACACCAATCAACAGATTACAGAGTGACACCACTGAAATACTGAATGAATTGCTAGCCCTCTCAAAGAGAAACTTGAAGGTTCTCCTTACAATAGAAGGGCTTTTTTTGTTTTTGTTTTTTATTTTTTTTGCAAGGTGAGGGGTGGTGGTGGTGGAAGGCATTTTTTTTTTTTAAACTGCTAGTTCTCTAAGACCAAGTTAATGTATGCCAAATCCTGTAAAGTAGCAACATGTTCTACCTTCTTGGGCAGAAGGAAAAGTAGAGAAGGTCTAAAATCTCAGCATTTGGAATTTAAAAATTGTTAAATCAATATTTTAATGTCAAAATACTTGAATACACAGAAGCATATCTTTTTAAAAAGGCACTGTGTGTAACTGTGACTCTTTACAAGGACTATGCTATATTTTGCATTAATGCCAGATAAGAATTTCAAACTTGCAGCAAATTAGTCATCATACTAAATACCCATTCAAGTGACTTCAACAGCACATGGTTTGTATTGTATTATTAACAGCTCTTCAAAGGCAGACAATATTATCACCATCAATAAATAGCTATTGACCACTTACTGTGTTTAACTTGAGTTTTTGAAAGATCATTTTGTTTCCAATTTGTTAAGCTAATCATTTATAGAATTTTTTCATGTTGACAAACCAAACTCAAATCATATCCATAGGGCGAATACTAGTACAGGGGATTTAAAATATTTAAAAGGCGTTTTAATAAATGGATTTAAGAAACTATTCAACTGCTCATTATAATAATGAATGCAAAAACGAGTATAGAGCAGTCAAAACTTAAGCGGGCTTCCCTGCTGGTTCAGCAGTAAAGAAACTACCTGCAAGGCAGAAGCTGTGGGAAATGCAGGTATAATCCTTCGGTGGGGAAGATACCCTAGAGGTGAGCATGGCAATCCACTCCCATTCTTGCCTGGAGAATCCCATGGACAGAGGAGCTTGGCGAGCTACAGTCCATAGGTTCACAAAGAGTCAGACACGACTGGAGTAACTTAACATGCATGCACTCAAGAATTAAATATCACCATGATCTTTCTTTTTTAAAAACATTATTTATTTTAATTGGAGGATAATTGCTTTATAATGTTGTGATAGTTTTTGCCATACATCAATATGAATTGGCCATAGGTATACATGTGTCCCCTCCATCCTGAACCCCCTCCCACCTTCCTTCTGACCCTCTCCCTCCAGATTGTCTCAGAGCTCTGGCTTTGGGTGCCCTGCATCATACATCTAATCCGCAGTGGTTATCTATTTTACATATGGTAATATATATGTTTCAATGTTATTCTCCCAAATCATCCCACAATCTCCTTCTCTCTCTTTGTTCAAAAGTCTGTTCTTTATGTTTGTGTCTGCTTTGCTGTTCTGTACTTAATACTGTTGGTAACATCTTTCTAGATTTCATATGTGCGTGTTAATATATGGTATTTGTCTTTCTCTTTCTGACTTACTTCACTCTGTAAAATAGGCTCTAGGTTCATCCACCTCACTCAGTTCAGTTCAGTTCAGTCGCTCAGTCATGTCCAACACTTTGCGACCTCATGGACTGCAGCACGCCAGGCCTCCCTGTCCATCATCAACTTACAGAGTTTATTCAAACTCATGTCCACTGAATCGGTGATGCCATCCAACCATCCCATCCTCTGTCATCCCCTTCTCCTGCTGCCTTCAATCGTTCCCAGCATCAGGGTCTTTTCAAATGAGTCAGTTCCTCGCATCAGGTAGCCAAAGTATTGGAGTTTCAGCTTCAGCATCAGTCCTTCCAATGAATATCCAGGACTGTCTTCCTTTAGGATGAACTGGTTAGACCTCCTTGCAGTCCAATGGACTCTCAAGAGTCTTCTCCAACATCACAGCTGAAAAACATTAATACTTCAGTCCTCAGCTTTCTTTATAGTCCAACTCTTATATCCATACACGACTACTGGTAAAACCAAGCTTTGACTAAATGGACTTTTGTTGGCAAAGTAGTATCTCTGCTTTTTAATATGCTGTCTAGGTTGGTCATAACTTTTCCTCCAAGGAGCAAGTGTCTTTTAATTTCATGACTGCAGTCACCATCTGCAGTGATTCTGGAGCCCCCCAAAATAAATTCTGTCACTCTTTCCACTGTTTACCCATCTATTTACCATGAAGTGATGGGACCAGCTGCTATGATCTTAGCTTTCTGAATGTTTAGTTTTAAGCAGGCTTTTTCACTCTCCTCTTTCACTTTCATCAAGAGGCTCTTTAGTTTTTCTTCACTTTCTGCCATGAGGGTGGTGTCATCTGCAGATTGGAGGTTATTGATATTTCTCCTGACAATCTTGATTCCAGCTTGTGCTTCCTCCAGCCCAGCATTTCTCATTGTGTATTCTGCATATAAGTTAAAGAAGCAGGGTGGCAATATAAGCCTTGACATATTTCTTTTCCTAGTTGGAACCAGTCTGTTGTTCCATGTAAAGTTCTAACTGTTGCTTCCTGACCTGCATACAGATTTCTCAAGTGTCAGGTCAGGTGGTCTGGTATTTCCATCTCTTTCAGAACTTTAAACTGTTGTTATCCACACAGTCATAAGCTTTGGCATAGTCAATAAAGCAGAAATAGATGTTTTCCTGGAACTCTCTTGCTTTTTTGATGACCTAGCAGATGTTGGCAATTTGATCTCTGGTTCCTCTGCCTTTTCTAAATCCAGCTGAAAAACTGGAAGATCACAGTTCATGTACTGTTGAAGCCTGGCTTGGAGAATTTTGAGCATTACTTTGCTAGCATGTAAGATGAGTGTAATTGTGCAGTAGTTTGAGTATTCTTTGGCATTGCCTTTCTTTGGGATTAGAATGAAAACTGACATTTTCCAGTCCTATGGCACTGCTGAGTTTTCCAAATTTGCTGGCATATTGAGTGTAGCACTTGAACAGCATAATGTTTTAGAATTTGAAATAGCTCAACTGGAATTCCATCATCTCCATTAGCTTTGTTCATAGTGATGCCTCTTAAGGCCCACTTGAATTCACATTCCAGGATGTCTGGCTCTAGGTGAGTGATCACACCATTGTGTCTGGGTCATGAAGATCTTCTGTGTATTCTTGCCACCTCTTCTTAATATCTTCTGCTTCTGTTAGGTCCATACCATTTCTGTCCTTTATTGTGTCTATCTTTGCATGACATGTTCCCCTGATATCTCTAATTTTCTTGAAAAGATCTCAGGTCTTTCCCATTCTATTGTTTCCCTCTATTTATTTGCACTGATCAATGAGGAAAGTTTTCTTATCTCTTTTTGCTACTCTTTGGAACTCTATTCAAATGGGTATGCCTTTCCTTTTTTCCTTTGCTTTTCACTTATCTCCTTTTCACAGCTATTTGTAAGCCCTCCTCAGACAGCAATTTTGCTTTTTTGCGTTTCTTTTTCTTAGAGATGGTCTTGATTCCTGTCTCCTGTACAATGTCATGAGCCTCCGTTCATAGTTCTTCAGGTACTCTATCAGATCCAATCCCTTGAATCTGTTTGTCACTTCCACTGTATAATCAGGAGGGTCATACCCATCTGGTTTAGTGGTTTTCCCCACTTTCTTCATTTTAAGTCTGAATTCAACAATAAGGATTTCATGATCTGAGCCACAGTCAGGTCCAGGTCTTGCTTTTGATGACTACATAGACCTTCTCTATCTTTGGCTGCAAAGAATATAATTAATCTGATTTCGATGTTGACCATCTGGTGATATCATGTGTAGAGTCTTCTCTGTGTTGAAAGAGGGTGCTTGCTATGAGCAGTGCGTTCTCGTGGCAAAACTCTACTAGCCTTTGCCCTGCTTCATTCTCTACTCCAAGGACAAATTTGTCTGTTATTCCAGGTGTTTCTTGATTTCCTACTTTTGCATTCCACTCCCCTACAAAGAAAGGGTCATCCTTTGTGGGTGTTAGTTCTAGAAGGTCTTGTAGGTCTGCATAGAACCGTTCAACTTCATGTTTTTCAGCATTACTGGTCAGGGCGTAAACTTGGATTACTGTGATATTGAGTGGTCTGCCTTGGAAATGAACAGAGATCATTCTGTCATTTTTGAGATTGCATCCAAGTGCTGCATTTCAGACTCCTAGGACTAACTCAAATGCATTCGTTTTTATAGCTGAGCAATATTCCATTGTGCATATGTACCAGAACTTCCTTATCCATTCTTCTGCCAATGGACATCTAGGCTGCTTCCATGTCCCAGATATAGTAAAAACTGCTGCAATAAACATGTGTTTTTTCACTTCTGCTTTCCTTGGACTATATGCCCAGAAATTCCTGGGATTTCTCGGTTGTATGGTAGTTTCGTTCCTAGTTCTTTCAGGAATCTTTATACTGTCCTCCATAGTGGCTGCACCAGTGCACATTCCTACCAAGAGTGCGAGAGGGTTCCTTTTCCTCCACACCTTCTCCTCTTACAAATTTGTAAATTTACAAATGTCTTATTTGCACATTATCTTTCAAATTGTAAAAAAAAAAAAAAAAGAAAGAAAAAAAAAGAACTCTCACATTTCTCTTGATTACTATCCATATAATTAAAAGGCTTAATTTATTTTTTACTCTATATATTTTTTCTGCCAATTTTCTCCTTCTCCACTATTACAGTCCCACTCCAAGAAGGATCATTGTATCCAGTTTTACTGTAGACAACTATTCAAGTTGCAGGCTGTGAGAATGGCGCCACCTATAGGTGGAGCAGTATAAAACAGTTTAGCAGGTGTGCGTCCAAGTCAACGTCCTCTCCAGCATTACTGCAATCCTGATTTCATTTGCTTCCATTGTTAGTTCCTCCCATCACTGTCTATACTGAAGCTAAAGTGATGCTCTAAAAGTGACAGTGCACCATAGTATTTTCCTATTTCAAACCTTAAAATATTTTCTACTGCATTTCACATACAATTAAAGTCCCTTATCTTTTTAATTGCTGTGTCCCTGACTTATGTTCACTAGCCACGGTTAACTCAATTCACGTGTCCCCTCATCAAAGCAGCATTATCTGATATCATTTTTAATTCACAGCTTAGTTTTCTTCTATCCATTCTGTCTCTACAGTAGGTTTGCTTTCTTGGTGGTACTACTTATAACTAACAATTCATCTTATATTTTTTCATTTGCTTTGAAATGAGCGAGTCTATCTTACTCTTTAAGCACTAGACTTAAAGAAAAAAATAGGAAAGAATTTTCTTGTGAGTAACTGACAATGCCTGGTACACTAGATAACTTCATTTGTATTTCTGAATGAATGCAATATTTGAAATTATGAATATTAATATAATGCTCTATCACAGTATATTATAATTGTATGTATATTGGATGATAACATTTGTTTCAACTAAAGAAGAAATTAAATTATTGCCATTGTAGGAATAGCAAAGATTTAAGAATGAAAAAGGAACTATAAAGTGAAATATATGTAGTAATATAATTGTTCTTTTATACATGCCATATGAAATTCACCAACTTTATCTGAACCTCAATTTTCTCTTATGGATAATGAAAATATAGAGCAAATAATCATTAACATTTTTTTTTCAGTTACCAAACTTGATGATTCTATGATTTCAGGCAATTATTTAAAGTCTTTGTCTCAGTTTGTTCATAGATCTAATTCAGTTTTTCAACTCTCACATCATTGGCAAAAAGAATAACTAATAAAAGTAAAATGATTTGCACCCACTCAATTGTTATACGAGTATAATGATTTACTAATGTTATTCTCTGGGTAACAGTAAACTCAGCCCATAGTGGAAGCCCATTTATGTTAGTGAAACTCTCATTTGTGTAGTCCATCAAGATTAACAGAATGCTTTTGTACTTAATGCTACTTTGATTCCCACATCCTATGCATGAGACACAGGAAATGTTATTATCCCCATCACACAGATAACAAAACTAAGTTTCAGTAATGTTAGTCTCCTGCCCACAGTCATTCAGGCAGTGAAATTCTGGATTATGACTGGAACTCGTGACTCTTTTGAGTCCATATCTAGAAATCTTTCTATTACAGCAACAAAGTTCTAAACAGCAGAATGGTTGATTCCTTTGAATGGCCACATTGAGATATGGAATTATGATATTGTATTCTCAGCCTACAAGGAATATGATAGTCATATAAAGAATGAAATGCTATTATGATCTTATAAACTATAGATTACATTACAAAGAACTTTGAATATAGTTCTAAATTTGCACCACAACAGGTAGATGAGTTCCTAAGGTCACTTAGTTTTCAAAAACTATCAATTGCTAAAGTAGTCTTCATGTCAGTAAAAGTAAACTGAATCATACTTAATATAAAAAGTGCACATAGCACCCTCTGTCAATTACTTAATCTCATTTTAAAAAATAGTTCTGTGTATTTGACACCTGTCAAAAATTCAGTTGACAGACTTCTTTTTTCAAACTATTACACCTTCTAAGAATCTAATCAATGTGTCCAATTTGCTATTCATAATTTGCATAGCATACTTATGGCTTTATTCCATATTTATCTTCTACTTTATTCCATATTTATCTTCTACTTTCTCATCACCAACTTTCAACATTCATCAGAAATATTAATGAAAATCTTATTACTTCAACCACACATGTGGGTATATAATAATGCATTTATTTAATGAAAAATTATAAACAAAGCTAAGGAAGCTTTCTTAATTTGAAAAATCAATCAAAACAAGAAAAATATGTATTTGATTTTACTGTGAATATTGTAATAATAATTGTACAAATTTACCACATAATCCACCTTAAAGAAGGAGAAGAATCTTCTATGATAATATAAACACAACATTTTAGGGTTTGTATCAGAGACAGATACACAATTTGTGGGCCACTGTGCAAAAATGAATATGCCCAAGCCTTTGTTCAAAAACAGGAGAAAAGTACCACACAGGAACTTATAAAATGTGTTTCCTTTCATCCTTAGTGTCTCTCTTCCTGCCTCTCTCCTTGTCTCCCTCAACTTGCCATGGTATTTTTTGCTATTTAATATTGTTCTAAGAAAGGGAAAATTAAAAATTTTAGCTATTAGCATAAATTTTACCTTTCATCTTCATATTGCCCAATGGCAGTTTTAAGTAGAAATGTTGGAACATTTCACTCAAACATGGAATTATTGAAATGTCCCAATTTTTATGTCTTGCCTCATTCCCAGAGGTGTCTCAAGCTGAGCAAAAGAGATTGATGCAAGCCAGATTCAAGAGTTTTAGAAGGCAAAAGAGATGCTCCCCACCCCTGGATCCAACCACTACCTTTCCCCATGTGCCATTGTCTCACTTAACTTGAAAAACCATTTCTAAGATAAAATTTCTGAGCATTTCAAGATGCAAATGCAGAACACTAAACCCTAGGTGTGAAGTCCTTTTACTCAACTGTCCTGGTTGCAGGCCCATGAAGTTGCATTCCAATAGAAACAGAGGAAAATATTATGACACAGTGAGATTTAATAAAAGGCACGAGGACTCAAAACTAGTTACTAATATTCTCAGAATATTTTCCTCTCAAGTATGAGCAATGTCTATGTACATGAATTATGACATTAGATTTAATCTAAATTACTTTTACAAATTTTTCTATTTGTAGTATATTGCACATGCCCACTATCTCCTCTTTAAGTATAAGCAAATTTGCATATAAATTTGAATATATATATAAAATCTATAAATATACAAGTAAGTATACATATGTTTATATGCTGTTGTAGTTTAGTTGTGTTGTTTAGTCGTGTCTGACTCTTCTTTTTTTTTTCAAATTTTTTTTTTTTTTTTTATTAGTTGGAGGCTATTTACTTCACAACATTTCACTGGGTTTTGTCATACATCGACATGAATCAGCCATGGAGTTTCGTGTCTGACTCTTTTGTGACTCCATGGACTGTAGCCCATCAAGCTCCTCTGTCCATGGGGTTTTCTAAGCAAGAATACTGGCCTGGGTTGCCATTTCCTTCTCCAGAGGACTTTCCTGACCCAGGAATCAAACCTATGCCCCCTGGATTATCAGGCAGATTCTTTACCCCTGAGCCACCAGGGAAGCCCATATGTGTTTTTATATACACACATTTATACACATACACACTGGAAATTATCCTGTAATGAATTTGTTGGATGCCTTCACAACTTATTTGCAAATTTCACTCTTGTAAATATATCGATTGAGAATAAAAGTTAGAAATTTAGAAGAGTATATTCACCTTCAAAGAAGTCTTTTTATTTTTAGGTTCTATCTATACTTTGTGCAATATGTTTCTATTGCAACTAAATAATATAATCATCAAATTTAAAGTTTTAAATATTTAAATACTTAAACTTCTGTCATCTTTCTTCCTGACCATTTAATATTACATAGCCTTCACATTGTTATGTCTCAGAGTATGGTAAAATCTGGATATGTATACTTTTGTATATTTAAAAATATATCTACTTTTACCACAGTTATAGAATGTACATATTCATTTTAATAAATTTAAATTTGCAACATGTCTGTATGATGAGGAAATCAAGAAACATTTTTATTTTAGTATGATTCATATCTGGAACAGATATATTCAATGATATATGTTTTAATAATTTTTATGCTAGGACAAGAATTAAGCATTCAAAGGAAAGTGTTCAATGATTTAAGATCTAAGAACTGAAATTTACATTATTATACTTAAAAAGTAAACTTGGATATCTATGAAACTTTAGAAAATGCACACTTTAGTATAGAATAAATTAAAATAGCTGAAGGCAAATAAACATATTTCATGTTTCTTAAAAAATAAAAACAATAACAGAAAAACCAACTTATAGCCTTTGTTTTGCAACTTCAACATCTTAGACCAAATGTGTCCCACAGTGGACTTGTTTTGTTGAAGTTCTCAGTGAAGGATATGCTTTATTTGTGTAAATGAGTTGTTTTGGGGGAGATTCCTAATGGAATTCAGTCTTGTACTGCATAACACATCTGAGGACCTGTGTTATTTCTACATTACAATACACACTATCATGTCTAATTGCTTAATTATATTCTGACAGAATAAAATGTGGAGAGGGACAGGACCTGTTCAGTACATTCCTGCTAATGTCAGGAATCTCGTTTAGAAGTTAACACACCCTTCAATTCTGCAAGAATGAAGTGTGTTCAGCTGATAAGGACTAAAAAAAAAAGTTTAATACAATTCATGCACGGTTATATGGTATTGATTCAGGATATTTTGTCGAGAAAATGAATAAAAATAAAATGTTTCATTTTTCAAGAAGAAAACATATGAGTTTCAGCTTAAACAGAATCATTCTGTCAGTATATTATGCGTAAGTTTCCCCTGAGAAAATGCAGACAGATTCCATAATGCTTAAAACCTAGATTCAAGTTTACTGAGGAAATTATACATATAGAATTGAAAAATAAATAAAAGATGATACAAAAACTAAAAAAGCTAATTTGAGAGGACCAAGACAATAAGTCACTTGAAAAGTATTGCATTTTAAAATACTTTGTCCATTTTGTCTTTAATAAAATGATGCACATATTGAAAATATCATTTTTTCCTCTAAACTTTGAAAATTTCTATCAGTCACAAAATTCATATCTTGTCAGTTGTCACAGCTCTCTGTTTTGACTGAACTACCCTATGCCATTTGCTATCTGACCTTAACAGCTTTCGTCTCTTTCCAAGTGAGTGAGTGAAGATTGGTCAGTCATGTCCAACTCTTTGTGACCCCATGGAATAGTCCATGGAATTCTCCAGGCCAGAATATTGGAGTGGGTAGCCTTTCCCTTATCCAGATGATCTTCCCAACCTAGGGATGGAACCCAGGTCTCCCGCATTGCAGGCAGATTCTGTATAAGCTGAGCCACCAAGGAAGCCCTTAGTCTCTTTCTAGATCTCCCAATTACTTTAAAAGAAGGTGTCAAGAATATCTTCAATGAAGTAGCACATTTGCAATATTTTTCAAATACTTTGTTAAAAATCAAGTGCCTGGATTTTCTGTGAGACAAAATGGTATAGAACATAAATTTTGCAAATCTTTTTACTGAGAGAACCTCAGTGGTTACCAGTTGTCGTTTGAAATATGTGGCCATCTTCCTTTGTTTTCCGAGGCTATTTTCACCTAAGAAAAGAGAAACGGTACTTTATAAAACTATCCAGAGGCAAACTAACACTGCTAAATAATGTTTTTTCAATTTTCCCTATGCCACTATGTTGCAGGTATCATTAAAAGCTCCATTGTACATAAACAGACACAGCTTTAAACCAGTTAAGCCAATAGTCCAATGGTGCATAACTAGTAAGTGAAAGACCAAGAGTGAAAACTGAGATGGATCTGATTTCTAAACACCTGATTTCAAAATTCATTTTCCAACTCTTTAATGCTTTATCATCTCTCTTTATCTTCTAACATTCTACTTGGTTTCTAGAGAAATTTATTACAGATATTTTAGATACATACAAGGTATGTATCAAAAATACATACCTTGCTTGAGACACAGAAAATGTTGTCCCCATTACACAGATAACATGTTTGGGTAACAGATAAGTTTCAGTAATGATTTTACTTACACAGATAAGTTTCAGTAATGATTTTCTCTTACCACAGTCATTCAGGTAGTGAGATTCTAGGTGAATTGAACTCATGACACTTTTGAGTCCATATCTAGAAATGGACTAGATATCCAGACAAAAAAGTATGGATATCTAGACAATTTTGAGTCTGTATCTATCTATGATTCTTTCTTAGATAACTTTTCTTTTTACACTGTTCTCTTAAATTTCTGTCCGATGCTATTTCAAAAGTTGCATGTATTTTTAATATTATAAGTTTCTTTTCCTAGGTACTGTTATCACCTTTGTCTTATTCTCTTCACTGCTATGTATGGTCACATGTCAAGAACATGCTATGTAACAATTATATAGAAAGAGACACAAAGAAACATAGATAAGAATGCATATATAAATGTACATTATTTGTTTCATTTATTTGCATTTATGTAATTTCAGTTGAGTTCGGTTCAGTCACAGTCCTGTCCAACTCTTTGAGACCCATGGACCGCAGCATGCCATGCCTCCCTGTCCATCATCAAATCTCGGAGTTTACCCAAATTCATGTCCATTGAGTCAGTGATGCCATTCAACCATCTCATCCTCTGTTGTCCCTTTCTCCTCCTGCCCTCAATCTTTCCCAGCATCAGGGTCTTTTCAAATGAGTCAACTCTTTGCATCAGATGGACAAAGTATTGGAGTTTCACCTTCAACATCAGTTCTTCCAATGAACACCCAGGACTGACCTCCGTTAGGAAGGACTGGTTGGATCTCCTTGTAGTCGAAAGGATTCTCAAGAGTCTTCTCCAACACCACAGCTCAAAAGCATCAGTTCTTTGGTTCTCAGCTTTCTTTGCACATCCATACATAACTACTGGGAAAACCATAGCCTTGACTAGACGGACCTTTGTTGGCAAAGTAATGTCTCTGCTTTTTAATATGCTGTCTGCTGCAGCTAAGTCACTCAGTCATGTCCGCCTCTGTGCGACCCCATAGACAGCAGCCCACCAAGCTCCCCCGTCCCTGGGATTCTCCAGGCAAGAACACTGGAGTGGGTTGCCATTTCCTTCTCCAAATATGCTGTCTAGGTTGGTCATAACTTTCCTTCTAAGAAGTAAGTGTCTTTTAATTTCATGGCTGCTGTCACCATCTGCAGTGATTTTGGAGTGCAGAAAAAAAGTCAGCCACTGTTTCCACTGTTTCCCCATCTATTTGCCATGAAGTGATGGGACTGGATGCCATGATCTTAGTTTTCTGAATGTTGAACTTTAAGCCAACTTTTTCACTCTGCTCTTTCACTTTCATCAAGAGGCTCTTTAGTTCTTCTTCACCTTCTGTCATAAGGGTGGTGTCATCTGCATATCTGAGGTTATTGATATTTCTCTGGGCAATCTTGATTCCAGCTTGTGCTTAATCCAGTCCAGGTTCTGGCAATCTTGATTCCAGCTTGTGCTTCATCCAGTCCAGGATTTCTCATGATGTACTCTGCATATAAGTTAAATAACCAGGGTGACAGTATATAGCCTTGACATACTCCTTTTCCGATTTGGAACCAGTCAGTTTTTCCATACCCAGTTCTAACTGTTGCTCCCTGACCTGTATACAGATTTCTCAAGAGGCAGGTCAAGTGGTCTGGTATGCCCAACTCTTTCAGAATTTTCCACAGTTTATTGTGATCCACACAAAGGCTTTGGCATAGTCAATAAAGCAGAAACAGAAGTTTTTCTCGAACTCTTTTGCTTTTTTGATGATCCAGCAGATGTGGGCATTTTGATCTTTGATTTCTCTGCCTTTTCTAAAACCAGCTTGAACATCCGGCAGTTCATGGTTCATGTATTGCTGAAGCCTGGCTTGGAGAATTTTGAGCATTGCTTTACTAGCGTGTGAGATGAGTGCAATTGTGTAGTAATTTGAGCATTCTTTGGCATTGTCCTTCTTTGGGATTGGAATGAAAACTGACCTTTTCCAGTCCTGGAGGCACTGCTGAGTTTTCCAAATTTGCTGGCATATTGAGTATAACACGTGAACAGCATCATCTTTTAGGATCTGAAATAGCTCAACTGGAATTCCATCACCTCCACTAGCTTTGTTCATAGTGGTGCTTCCTAAGTCCCACTTGACTTCCCATTCCAGGATGTTTGGCTCTTGGTGAGTTATCACACCATCATGATATCTAGGTTGTGACAATCTTTTTTGCACAGTCCTTCTGTATATTCTTGCCACCTCTTCTTAATATCTTCTGCTTCTGTTAGGTCCATACCATTTCTGTCCTTTATTGAGACCATCATTGCATGAAATATTCCCTTGGTATCTCTAATTTTCTTGAAGAGATCTCTAGTCTTTCCCATTCTGCTCTTTTCCTCTATCTCTTTGCATTGATCACTGAGGAAGGCTTTCTTATCTCTCCTTGCTATTCTTTGGAACTCTGCATTCAAATGGGTATATCTTTCCTTTTCTCTGCTTTTCACTTCCCTTCTTTTCACAGCTATTTGTAAGGCCTCCTCAGACAGCCATTTTGCTTTTTTTGCATTGCTTTTTCTTGGGGATGATCTTGATCCATGTCTCCTATACAATGTCACGAACCTCCGTCCATAGTTCATCAGGCACTCTGCCTTTCAGATCTAGTCCCTTAAGTCTATTTCTCGCTTCCACTGTACAATCAGAAGGGATTTGATTTAGGTCATACCTGAATAGTCTAGTGGTTTTCCCCATTTTATTCAATTTAACCTGAATTTGGCAATAGGGAGTTCATGATCTGAGCCACAGTCGGCTCCTGGTCTTGCCTTTGCTGACTGTATAGAACTTCTCCATATTTGGCTGCAAAGAATATAATCAATCTGATTTCGATGTTGACCATCTGGTGATGTCCATGTGTAGAGTCTTCTCTTATGTTGTTGGAAGAAGGTGTTTGCTATGACCAGTGCGTTCTCTTGGCAAAACTCTGTTAGCCTTTGCCTTGCTTCATTCTCAACCCCAAGCCCAAATTTGCCTGTTACTCCAGGTGTTTCTTGACTTCCTACTTTTGTATTCCAGTCCCTGATAATGAAAAGGACATCTTTTTTCGGGATGTTGGTTCTAAAAGGCTTTGTAGGTCTTCATAGAACCGTTCAACTTCAGCTTCTTCAGTGTCACTGGTCACGGCATAGACTTGTATTACTGTGATGTTGAATGGTTTGCCTTGGAAATGAACAGATATCATTCTGCCATTTTTGAGATTGCATCCACGTACTGCATTTTGGACTCTTTTGGTGACTTTGATGGCTACTCCATTTCTTCTAAGGGATTCCTGCCCACAGTAGTAGATATAATGGTCATCTGAGTTAAATTCAGTCATTCCAGTCCATCTTAGTTCACTGATTCCTATAATGTCGATGTTCACTCTTGTCATCTCCTGTTTGACCACTTTCAATTTGCCTTGCTTCATAGACCTAACATTCCAGGTTCCTATGCAATATTGCTCTTACAGCATCAGATCTTGCTTTTATCACCAGTCACATCCACAACTGGGTGTTGTTTTTGCTTTGTAATGATGTACAAAATTATGTAATTTATATTTTTTCAAATATGTATTGGATATATGTATATATGTTTTTACATATACACACAGGTCTCATGGCAGTTTATAAATGTTTTGCTTTTTGAATCAATGATTACATAAGAGATATGTATGCCTGAAAATAGTTGAGCTTTAATCTATATATTCTGTGCTTCAGAATTAGTAGTAAAAACTATTGATTATTTGTTTATTACTATTTTTGTTATTGTTGTTTAGTCGCTAAGTTGTGTCCAACTCTTTTGAGACCCCATGGGCTGTAGCCCCAGGCAAGAATACTGGAGTGGGTTGCAATTTCCTGCTCCAGTTATTGCTATTATTAAAGTTTTAAACTGTTAAATAAAATCTTAATGATCTTCAAGTGTAAACGGAATTGCCCCATACCATCTGTTTAACAAAAATTTGCAAGATCCATAATAATCTTGTTTAAGAAATTTTGAATTATAAAACACATACTTTTCTGTCTATAAAAACTAATGAAATGTTTGATTAAGAAATCAATGACATATTCAACTATATAAAAACATATGTAACATATATAAAGACATACTTTATCTAAGGAAACTTATTTTCTGAGATCATATATATGCAATACACTGAGGATGCTTGAATTATGAAGATGTGTGAATTAGTTGCTCAGTCTGAATAATGCATATGTATAAATATTATATGCTTGTTTATCCTTCTATAAATGAAGTGATCTTAAGATTGTATAGAATTCTAGTCCTCTTTTCTTCTCTGCTGAAGGAAATTTTAAAATGTACATCAAATGAATGTTTTTCAAAGTGAAATGATACATATTTTTGAGTTAAGAGGTTTCTTAGAAGAAATGTCCAATATCATCGCACTGGGTCAAATGGGAACAAAGTTACACCAACTAATCCAGGAGTTTCAATAATACGTTGTTTAGTTGCTAAGTCATGTTCGCCTCTTTTTCAACCCCAGAGACTGTAGCCCACCAGGCTCCTCTGTCCGTGGACTTTCCCAGGCAAGAATACTGGAGTGGGTAGTCATTTCCTTCTCCAGAGGATCTTCCTGACCCAGGGATTGAACTTACATCTTCTGCACTTCAGGCAGATTCTTTGTTGTTGAGTCACTAATAATATAATTAGCATCTATTTAAACAGCCACACTTTCTATTTCACTAGTGGTGAAGTAGTGAAAGAAAACACATTTTATACTTTTTAAGTTTTCCAAACAGAGATATTACATTGATAGATTTATGTTTCTTGCCTATTAAATATTAACTTTGGAGCTAACTGAGGGTTTGTTGATCAGCTCGAAATTTTCATTCATATTTTAAAGTACAAATATTTTCAGCGTAAATTGAAAGAAAAATTAAAGATTTGTCTCCATATTAAAGTCACCCTCATATTTTTCACAAATATTTCAAAGAAACATTAATAACTAGATCCCAAGTATTAATGTTAGAAACCAAAGAAACAGTGCATTATTTAGTATCATTAAGCTAATAAAACAAGAAGTTTAAAGTCAGCTTGAAGCTCCACATTTACTTCAAATTAGAAATGAAATATGCCAAAATATATATGAGTAGTTCAGTTTAACTGATAGCTTTAAAACTGACATATGGCAAAGGAAAACTAATGTATTGGAAATGCTACTAAAGTGAAGGGTTTTGTAGTATCAGTGTCTAGTCATAACTATATTTTTCTATGATACAGTTTAGAGTCCATTTTGAATAAGTTATATTTTTAAACCATGGTTCTTTTAATGATCTATTGATCTATATACAAAAATTCAGATGTAAGATTATAATACCATAATACGATAATACATTCATTTTTTAAAAATGTATCAACAACCTCAGACATGCAGATTATACCACTGTAATGGCAGGAAGTGAAGAGGAACTAAAGAGCCTCTTGATGAGGGTGAAAGAAGAGAGTGAAAAAGGTAGCTTAAAATTCAACCTCCAAAAAACTAGGGTCATGGCATCTTGTGCCATCACTTCATGGCAAATAGATGGGGAAAAGTGGAAGCAGTGACAGATTTTATTTTCTTGTGCTCCAAAATCATTGCAGACTGTTACTACAGTCATGAAATAAAAAACCACTTGCTCCTTGGAAGAAAATCTATGACAAATCTAAACAGCATATTAAGAAACAGAGACATCACTTTGTTAACAAAGGTGTATATAGTTAAAACTATGTTTTTTCCAGTAGTCATGTATGAATGTGAGAGTTGGACTGTATAGAAGGCTGAGCAGTGAAGAACTGATGTCTTTGAACTGTGGTGTTGAAGAAGATTCTTGAGAGTCCCTTGGAATGCAAGGAGATCAAACCAGTCAGTCCTAAAGGAAATCAACTATGATTGTTCATTGGAGGGTATGATGCTGAAGCTCCAATACTTTGGCCTCTCAATGGACCATGGGCTCAGTCGTGTCTGACTCTTTGCGACCCCATGGACTGTAGCCTGCCAGGCTCCTCTGTCCATGGGTTTTCCCAGGCAAGAATACTAGAGTGGGTGGATTCTTTACCCTCTGAGCTATCTGGATAATCTTAGGCTGCCTGATGCGAACAGCCAACTCATTGGAACAGACCTTTATGCAGGAAAAGGTTGAAAGAAAAAGGAAAGAGAGCAGCAGGGTATGAGATGGTTAGATAGCATCCCTGGTCTCGATGGGCATGAATCTAAGCAATCTCTGGGAGATAGTGAAGGACAGAGAAGCCTGGGATGCTGCAGTCCTTGAGATTGCAAAGAATTGGACATGACCTAGGGACTGAACAACTACAATTACTAATTTTACACATAGCAACCATACAATGTAATTGCAATATTGTAACTATCGTGCTCTGCTCTTATTAGGAAGTTTTTAAAGAAGAAAAGAGTAAAAATTGATGAAAAAACATTTTTTAAATACAAAAGTAATTTGTCATTGCTGTAGACAATATTTGGGTTCCCCTCAAATTTTATATTGAAAACTAATCCCCAGTGTAATGGTATTTTGAAGTAGGGCCTTTGGGAGGTAATTAAATCAGTCATAAAGGCAGAACACTCATGAATGGGATTAATGCCTTTGAAAGGAGATTCCTTCCTAAGAGTTTCTCTTTCTGAGGCAGATTTCTCTCAACTCTTCTACAGCCACCCATGAACTAAGAAAGAAAACAGTAACCTATGAATTAAGAACCTGATTCTCACCAGACACTGAATCTGCTAGCTCCTTGGTTTGGGGCTTCCCAATCTCTAGACTATGAGAAATAAATCATTGTTTCTGAGACACTTTCATGCATTGGAGAAGGAAATGGCAACCCACTCCAGTGTTCTTGCCTGGAGAATCCCAGGGATGGGGGAGCCTGGTGGGTTGCCGTCCATGGGGTTGCATAGAGTCAGACATGGCTGAAGCAACCCTGCAGCAAGACACCCAGGCTAAGGTACTCTGTAATTACAGCTTGAATGGAATAAGACAGAAATTGGTTCTGAGAAGTAGAAGTGTTGCTATAGCAAACACATAAACATACGGGAGTGGCTTTGGAACTGGGTGATGGGTAGAGGCTGGAAAATTTTGAGATGTCTATTTAAAAAGGCTACATTGCCTTGAATGGATCACTATGAGTAATTTCTGATAAGGGCTCAGAAAGGAAAATGGAGAATTCTAGAGAAAACACCTAAGTAATCATGAATAGAATGTTGGTAGAAATGTGGATGGCAACCTGAAATGGAAATTAGGAACAGCCTACTAAAACCTAGAGGAAACATGGCATTGGAATCCTGCAATACTGTGGCAAAGAACTTAACGATTTCTCTAATGTTAACTCTTTATTCCTCTTATAACTTCTACTCAAGTCATCCATGACTTTGCAGACTGCTAAGGAAGCCCTTTTCCTATATTGTAGTAGCATTCATCACATTGTCATGTACTACTAATCTGTTTGCATGCTCCATTGCCACTAGATTGTAAATTACTTAGATCAAAACCTAAGATTAAGCAGAATGCTGCTGTTGTCACTAAGTTGTGTCTGACTCTTTGCAGCTCCATGAACTGCAGCATACTAGGCTTCCTTATCCTTCATTATCTCCTGGAGTTTGCTCAAACTCATGTCCATTGAGTTGGTGATGCTATCTAACCATCTTATCCTCTGCTGCCCCCTTCTTTTGCCCTCAATCTTCCCCAGCATCGGGTCTTTTCCAAAGAGTTGGTTCTTCGCATCAATTGGCCAACATAATGGAGCTTAGACATAGCATCTCTCCTTCCAATGAATATTCAAGGCTAACTTCCTTTAAGATCAACTGGTCTGATCTCCTTGCAGTCCAAGAGACTCTCCAGCACCATAGGTCAAAAGTGTCAATTCTTCAGAACTCAGCCTGTTTATGGTTCAACTCTCACATACATACATGACTATCAGAAAACAAACAAACAAACAAAAAAAAAAAAAAACAGAGCTTTGACTATTTATTTGATAAAATTATGCAAATATACTTTTCAATACCCTTCAAAATTCTTGATTTATTCAAGACATTTTTCCCCTATACTGATTAATTGTAAAAACTATATAAATTGTAGATAGTCATGTAAAATTCTTTAAACTTACATAAATAGGCTATATGATGGCTTTTAGAAATGTTACTGAACAGAAAATTTTACTAATATTAAAAATGTATGAATTTATAACTATTCTATGGGCTGTTGTAAATGTGTAAGGCAAGCAATGTTTAAATACATTTTTTTAAAAAAGAAAAACCATAAAGTTTGTTTTCAATTGTTTCTGTCTTTTTGTTTTTTTCAGATAAAATATAATTACTGAAAATTTAAAATTTTTGAAAATATTAACCAAATTGTCTTAAAAAATGTGAGTGATGTTAATAGGCACCAAACCAATGTTCCCAATGTGATGAATTTTTACTATTCTAACTTTTTACTTCACTAAACATGGTGACTCTTCAAAAAAAAAAAAAAAAAGAAATCTGCCCCCAGTAAATAAATACTTCTTACAGCCTTAGAGAAGACAAAGTATGCCTTGATAATTATAAATGTGATTACTAAGAAAAATGAGCCAATAGAGCCCAAAATTGTGCTTGAAAAATGAACAAACTCAACATTGGTATTTCTTAAGAGATTGCTGGTATCCCTGGAAAGTAATACTGTAAATAAACAAACAAAAAGACCATTGTGCTTTCATTTCTTATCACAAATGTTAAATGCATAATTTCTTAAAATTTTCTTACAAAATGCTTTCTATATTGTTTTAGTTTCACAAAAGAATATTTTGTGTCTTACTTGAGTCACTGATATAGATTTATCATTATTACTATTCTTTAGAAAAAGTGTCAAAATGTTATTTTGATAAATTTCCTTTTTATTGAGAAATTTTTGTTCTTTCCGATCCTAAAAAACATTCTTATCCATATGCTCCTGCTCTCTTTGCCTCTCTCCTTCTTGCCTCTTTCTGCACATGACTATGCTTGACAGAATAAGTGCAAGTAAAAAAGTTTCTAACAGAAGTATCATTGAAGGGTAATAATTCTAAATTCCTAAAATAGTGTGGTAAATTTTACCAATTCTATATCCACCTTTAATTTCATGAACCCTTGGGAAATTCCCTTTGATTTTATGGGAACTGCATATGAACTCATGATCTAAATCTGATTCAAAAACTATTTCTAAAATCAAATGTCTAAAGAGAAGCCAAAAATTATTCATACACTATGAAGAAAAAAATAAGAATTAAATCTAAGGTGACTTCAATGTGAGCCAAATAACATAATGAACCTATAAAATGCTTAATGAAATGCAGTCAGGCTTGTAGATGTGTTTACCAAAAAGGAATGCTCTGCTTTCATATTTATTATTATCATTCACTGATTTAAAACTCTTATATACTGAAATTCAGTAAATATTTTTAATTTACATAAACCACAGCATTAAAAAAATGTAATATAAGAATAAATTTGAAAAGCAGTAGTTTATTGCACCAGCCTCACCAATTACAAAAAGAGAGAGATGTTATTGAGCCTAAGGAATATTTAATAAAGAATATTATCAATATATATTTCCTTAAGAGTTAATAATACTGCAGTGGGATTCATAAATGCCATCTACCTTCATTTCATTGCTTGAAATCAATGAACTGAATCATCAGGGTAAAATTTCAATGACATATTTAAGGGACAAAAAAAGCATCATTTTTTACTTCTATTAAGTTGAAAGGGAAATGGAGGGTCTAGTTTACTTGTAAGGAGTTTGTTCTGAGTAAGATTTTACTTTTCAGACCGCTGGACTAATGATTAACGTCACATACCGTACATCTTCGTCTAAAAACTATGGTGTCTATTAAATGTAATTACCTTTCCCCATGGCTTTAAATTGACGGCAGATTCAAAATGAAGGTGGCTTCTATTAAATTTAATTACTTCCCCCTGAAGCTTACTTGGCAAAACTGTGACTAGTAATGAAAGTGGATTCTATAAAAGAGCTGCATGGTCAAGGTGTGGTTATTAAATTAGTATTGTTGCTAATGAAAAAATGTGAAACAGTACATGAAATAGGATATTTTATCACTCATGTATTTTTGTGATGACTGATTCAGTTCTCAGTTTTTTACTCACAGGTTTCAACATTCAACCAATAGATTATAATATATTAGATTTTGTTGGGATGTGATCAGTGTTCAGTTGTATCTGACTCTTTGCGACCCCAAGGACTGTAGCCCACTAGGATCCTCTGACCATGGGATTTCCCAGGCAAAAATACTAGAGTGGGCTGCCACTTCCTCTTCCAGGGAATTTTCCCGACTCAGGGATTGAACCCACATATGCTGAGTCTCCTACCTTGGCTGGCGGATTCTTTACCACTGCACCACTTGGGAATCCCTATAACATATTAGTTTATTATAATAATAATTAAAGAAGAAAACCCATATGGAGGTCAAGAAGCAACAGTTAGAAATAAACATGAAACAATGGACTGGTTCAAAATTGGGAAATGAGTGTGTCAAGACTGTATTGTTACTCTGCTTATTTAACTTACATGCACAGTACATCATGCAAAATGCAGGGCTGGATGAATCACTGTCTGGAATCAAGATTTCCAGGGAAAATATCAATAACCTCAGATATGCAGATAACAACACCTTTATGGCAGGAAACAAAGAGGAACTAAAGAACCTCTTGATGAAAGTGAAAAAGCTGGCTTAAAACTCAACATTCAAAAAATTAACAACATGGCATCCAGTCCCATCACGTCATGGCATATAGATAGGGAAACAATGGAAACACTGACAGACTTCATTTACTTGGGCCCCAAAATCAATGCAGACAGTGCCTGCAGCCATGAAATTAAAAGACACTTGCTTCTTGGAAGAAAAGCAATGACCAACCAAGCAGTGTATTGAAAAGCAAAGACATCACTTTGCCAACAAAAGTTTCTGTAGTCAAAGTCGTGTTTTTTCTAGTAGTCATGTATGGATGTGAGAGTTGGACCATTAAGAAGGCTGAGTGCTGAAGAACCAATGCTTTTGAACTGTGATCTTGGAGAAGACCCTTGAGATTCACTTGAACTGCAAGGAAATCAAATCAGTCTATCCTAAAGGAAATCAGTCCTGAATATTCCTCGGAAGGACTGATGCTGAAGCTGAAATTCCAATACTTTGGTCCCCTGATGTGAAGAACTGACTCATTTGAAAAGACCCTGATGCTAGGAAAGATTGAAAGCAGGAGGAGAAGGGGACAACAGAGGATGAGATGGTTGGATGGCATCACCAACTCAATGGACACGTGAAGTGAAGTCGCTCAGTCGTGTCTGACTCTCTGCAATCTTGTGGACTGTCATCTACCAGGCTCCTCCATCCATGGGATTTTCCAAGCAGTTTGAGGAAACTCTGAGAAATAGTGAAAGAAATGGAAGCCTGGTGTGTTGCAGGCCATGGAGTCACAAGGAGACAGACACAACTGAGCAACTCAACAATAAATGTGAGGAAAAGGCAAAGAATTAGAAAAGCAAATGCTGTTCTTACTGGCAATGTGTTTAATTCTTTCTTGCTGAGCTGATTCATCTGACAGATAGACCTAAGAATATATCTTATCTATATAAGGTTAATGTTAAGAAAATTAGAGGAAAATGTATTATCTATTACTGCTCTACAAATAACCTTGAGTTTTAAAAAACTGTCATTTTTGCACTAGCTTATTTTAGGTAGTTATTTTTTGGAATCTATATCTGTCTCTCAACTTCTCATATATGCATTCATAATTCAGTATCAAATTTACTATATGTTCACAATGTGCTAGCCATATGTGAGAGGTATAAATATACATCTACAGGATCCTTTATTCAAAAGAGAGTGGTACAAACATAAAAGAAAATAGATATTTTGTCACTATGGGAAGAACCTGCAAAGGCTTCTGAGCAGCTCTCCTGACCCTTGGGAAATATTCATATCCCTTCCCTCATCGTTTGATAGAAATGTACTCTGGCCAAACTTAACATCTATTCACTGATTCAGTCACAGCATAGACAAAAAAACTTCTCAGAAGTTTTGTGGTGGGGAGATAATAACTTCCATCTTTCTTCCTGGGAATGAGTGATGCTCTGAAAATCAGAGAATGGCAAACATACATTCAAGCGAATCTGGTAGTTAATTCTCCCATTTTAGTCACATAAATATGTTTTATACTATGTTATACTTTTAAACCTGGAGGGAAGCATGGCAACCCACTCCAGTATCCTTGCCTGGAGCATCCCCATAGACAGAGGAGCCTGGCAGGCTAGAGGCCGTGAGGTTGCAAAGAGCCAAACAAAACTGAATGACTAAGCACAGCACATGCTTTTAAAAAGATTCATTTATATCTGACTTAGTTATGAACTAGTTCTCAGACACTTCATTTTATGTTCTAAAAATCTGTTTCTGTCTCACACTTATTTTGCACCTGTTTTCTATTATAATTTCATGAAATTTTTCATTTTAATATTTTTAAAATGTGATAATAATGAGTACTGGAAATGGTGGGAGCACAACCACAGCTAGATAAACTAGGCTAATAAGAGGGTAAGGGAAACTTCTTTGATGCAGAAAAGTCTGAGGGGAAATGAGAAAGAAGAACTTGCCAAGTTAAAAGCACAGGGAAGGACACATCACACAAAAGGAACAGTACAAGTAAAGACCCAGAGGCACACAGGAGCATCATTTATCCGGAAAACCTGGCTTGAACGTAGAATAAATCTTTGTGAAGTGAAAGATATGCAAATATTTTAATTTTGCAATTGAAACAGTGTGACTGAAAGCTTTTTCTGCCCAATATCCTCAGATTTGCTCCACTAAATCTTCCTCTATATCAACAAAAGTTTTAAAATTAAATGACAGTTTGAGGACTTCACTTTTATTTCTTTATATAAAGTATTATATCTGATGAACTTGCTTTTATGGTTAATAATAAAGTTAATATGCTGGAAATTCTATGTTATTATGTATTCAGTGAGCATCAGTATTTCTGTCTTACTGTTGCACCTGGAATTTCTAGCAAAGTGTTTTGGATCTAGTATCAGCTAGTTCTTCAACGTTTATTAATACATTTCCAGATAATACTAATAAAATATGTCAGTTATTGAAAGTATACATTTTACATAATACACTGACAAATACCACTGCATTGGTGTTCTCTGTAACAAATCACAACGAACTTTAAGCATCTTGTAATATATAGATGCATCAAATTATCATGTATAATAAACTTACACAATGTTATATGTCCATTATGCATCAGTAAAGCTGGAAGCTGAAAAAAGAAGAAAGACACATAAATCACCTGGGTTTCCCAGGTGGCACTGGTGATGGAGCATCTGCCTGCCAATGCAGGAGACATGAGATGCAGTTTCAGTCTCTGGGTCAGGAAGATTCCTCAGAGGGGGAAATTTCAATGCACTTCAGTATTCCTGCTGGGAGAATCTCATGGATGAAGGAGCCTGGTTGGCTACAGTCTATGCGGTCACAGAGTCAACTGAACTACTAAGCACAGAACAGCAAATTACCACAAAGTAAATGGCTTGAAATACCAAGTTAAATGTGTTACTTTACCTTTCTGGAAGTCAGAAGTCTATCTCGGGTATCAAGGTCTTACACTGAAACTGTCCACAGAGCTGCTTTCCTTTCTGGGGGTTCTAGGGGATATTTCATTTCCTGCCTTTCCAGCTTCTACCAGCCATTCCTTGGAGGTTAGTACCTTTCCTCCATCTTCAAAGCCAACATTGCATCTCTCTAAACACTCTTCTGTGGTCACAACTCTCTGTGATTCTCTTCTTTGCCTTCTTTTTCACTTTTAAGAATGCTTTTGATTACACTACTCCCACATTGGTCATCCAGATTAGTCTATTTTCATATGGTCACCTGATCAGCAAAATCATTCATATCTGCTACCTTAGTTCCTCTTTGCTGTGTTCAAAAATATTTTATTCTCCAGGTTTAGAAGTTGCTGGGAATTGGAGGGCTTCCCTTGTAGCTCAGTTCATAAAGAATCTGCCTGAAGTGCAGGAGATCTGGGTTCAATCACTGGGTTGGGAAGATCCCCTGGAGAAGGAAATGGCAACCCACTCCAGTATCCTTGCCTGGAAAATCTCATGGACAGAGGAGCCGGGTGGGTTGCAGTCCATGGGGAACTGAATGTGACCTTTTTTGGTGGGGAGAGAGGGGCATTGTTCTGCCTACCACAAACAAAAATGGTAGAATCATTTGTTTGATTTTCAATTTGATGTCTAAATCTGTGATGGTCACTCTTTCTGTCAGAATATGCAGCCATCCCAAAGAAACACCAAAAATAAAGACTTATTTCATTCTAATTCTACATCATTCTGTGACTCAGTCTGACAAAGCAGTTATTATGTCATTCTTTGCTTGCTGCCACTGGGAGAATAAAAAAGTCCTTGGGAGCGGTGAGAGTTTTTCACACCAGGAAATGAAAACTCTGTCCTAGAAGTGGCATGTGTCTGCTCAAAATTTACTCATCGAAACTATCCAAAATTCTCCAACCATGGAAGCAGACAAGGAAATGCAATCCCAACTATGTACCCTGAGGGCTGAGAGCTGAAGATGTCTGGTGAGTATCACTGATGATTAACAGTTCTCTTCTGATTCTTATAATGTATATCTAGAGAAGATTACCGGTTTGTTGGCAGATAATATTGGAAGCACACAAGTAGTAAAATATTTAAAATGTGACCAATTTTAAAAGTCTTAAAATCCAAATCTGTTTATGAATGAGTACAATTATTTTTACTAAGTAGATATGTATCCAGGTTTACCACAAACCATAGAGAACAGAAATAAAATTTAAATTAAATAAATTTTAATTAAAATTTAATTAAATAACATTTAATTTTAATTTAAATTAAATAAATAAAATAAAATAAAATTTCTTTCCAGAGAAAGAAACCGCAAACAGATGCTATTTAAATGCTTTAACTAGAAAGTAGAATTCAGTTTTGGAATTTATCTTGATATGATTGATACATGTTAAATGTAGCTCTCTGTAGCTAACAAGAATTTAACTGTATTTCACTACATACTTGGAAAAACCTTTGTGTGTTAGACGAGTGAAGTGAAGCAATTTAGTAAGGCAAGTTGTGTCTAATTTAACAATCTGATATTTTGCTAAATTTGAATTATTTTGGAGAAATGGTAAATACTGCTTTAAAAAGTAATTAGGGGGTAAAATTTTAAAGGCATTGATTGAGATTAAAAGGATATATATATATATATATATTTTTTTTTTTTTTCTCACTATGCTGATGCAGTCTGCTGTATTTTGTTCTTTAGGTTTTCATTAGATACAAATCCTGGTTTTAAGTTTTGAAATCTAATTTGAAAGACTAGACATGTGTGTCACTTTTCACACAGAAACAACTGAAATGCTGAAAAAATAGTAAGAAATAATTAAATATAAAATGAAATATAAATATAATTCATTGCCAATTTTTCACACATACACAAAATAGTGAGATCTATTCTGAATCCCCAAAATTGGAATCTGGAACCCAGAAAATAAAAAAAGGAACCAAATCTCCTTTTTATCTTGAAGATTCACCTTTAGTGTATCTGCTGACTGCTGGGGATCTTGAGCTTGTGTTTTGAAGACTATTTTAAAGACTGTAAGGGACAGGGAAAAAAATTCTAGGCCCACATAGCATAGAAACTCTTAACAGGAGACCTCAATGTAAAACTAGAACATCAAAAGACCTTATCCCCTAAATAATGATTGCTGCTGCTACCGCTGCTAAGTCGCTTCAGTCATGTTCAACTCTGTGTGACCCCATAGACGGCAGCCCACCAGGCTCCTCCATCCCTGGGATTCTCCAAGCAGATAATGATTAATGAAAGATAAAAACATTTTTTGCTAAAAGCAACAGCAGGAAAATGCACCTTTTTCAATTCTGGAACAAAACGGAAAAGAACAAATCTCTGGAAAATTTGTAGCCACAAGCTGCCTTTTATACATATTTGTTTTAGGAAATTATAATGGCTATATGTGTCTAAAACCTTGAAAGGGAATTTGGAAATGTGACTGGCATAAGTAAATTAATGCCCTTTTGGGGAAATTCAAGTTTCTAAAAATAATGTTTCACAGAAAATGGTCAATTGACAGTCAAAAAATGACAAAACTTGGGAGAAGGTAAGGTTCTTGGAGTCAAAACATAGACCTTCATTATCACTGAAATTATTAGACAAAACACAAAATGTTACAAATTTATATATCAGTTGCGTGTAACATATATATGTATTTGTTGAAATATAATAAAGACTTGAAAATAAGAACAGAAAACTAACACATTAAAAGTCATTCAACAAAACCCCAAATGAATATTTTTTAAAAATTTAAATGTAAAGCTCTATGTTTGCATTAGCAAGTAAATTAACCACACCTAAGGAGAAAGTTAGAAACCTGGAAGAATAAATGGAAAATATGTAACATTGAAGACAGGTGAAAAAGAATTAAGTCCACACAGCAGTGTGCTCGAACCAGCTCTGACTAGCTTACAAAGGCTGATTGTGCATATATTTTTCCAACTCTGGATTTAGGAACCTCATCATGGTATTTTGAAAGTGACCATGATGAGGATATTCATACATGGAAATTTTCAAAAGCTACAATCAGGGTTTTTACATTGAAAAGCCAATTGTTAAACATTTACCAGCACATCAAAATGTCCATAAAAAAGTCTGAATCATTTAACACAGAGAAAAATAAAAGTATCAGTATCCAAAGACAATGGATGATAACTTTCCATTATTGTTAAAAGATATCAATCTTGTAAAGTCTAGCTAGTCCAAAGAAGGAAATGTAAGAAGAAGTCCATTTCTAGATGAAATATAGTGAAGACACTGAGGAAAAACAGAATTGTTTAAAAATATAGAGAACAGAAAGTAAACCACCTGAAATGAATGGTGATTATACACAATTGTTGAAATCTTATCGAGAGAAGAAAGAAAATCTGTATTTATAAAGAAGTTAATTATCAACTTGGAATTTTATACCTAGAAAATTATTAAGAATGAGGGTTAAGTGAAGATATTATCATCAAGGGAAAAAAAAAGAATAAGAAAATTCTAAAGGAAACATTTAAGCAGAAAGTAAATACAAAGAATGCAAAATGTCTGTTGATTTCCTTTGTTCTTCAACATGAGTCTTTGGTTAGAGACAATACCTAGATATTTAGTCTCCATCTACACCCAGAATAAGGATGTTCCAGCTAGGGAAATGACTGAGGTCACAGCTTAATTATTGGGTTGGCCAAAAAGTTCCTTCAGATTTTTAACTTCTTATAGACAATTCTGAAGGAACTTTTTGGCCAACCCAATACTTTGCTTTGCTATCCCTCCTTTTTATGATTGATAATTGTATTATTTTCTCTGAATCTTCTTCACTGCCCCAGAGTTGCAGATAGAGACTATTCCAAGGCCAGAGAGCTTTACCTACTGTGTAATAGGAGGAAATGAGCAGGGAAAAACTCCACTGCATTTAACTGCAGAAAAAAAAAAAAAAAGTTTAGCTTAAAAAAAAAAATGTTTTCAATTCTATTATGAAGAGACTCAGAGTCCATTCAACTCTCCTAGGACTTTCATCTCTGTTTTTATGAAGATCTCCATCCATTTCAACCCTATCCTTCAACATGGATCTTTGTTTTTTAAATGACAGTGAACTTTATAAGATTTTGCTCTAATTTTCAGAAGTTTACTTTCAGTCTAGCATTTTAATTCACTTCGTTGCCTCAGAACAGAGTATATCTTGTGGAAGAAAGGACCAGACATTTTAGGACACTCAGTTCTGTCGTTTGTCACTCTACTCCCACATGACCATTAAAAAGTTGTTGGTTTTTCTTTCCCCTAAAGACCAAGTTAAGGCTTAACCATGGCTGGACCAAGTCAGGCTTAACTTTTATTTCAAACCAGGAGAGACAATGTGTGTTTACTTTGGAATAGATCTCCCCTCTGTGGAATGCTAGTCCATCTAGTTCTCTAACTTCATTCCTCTGTGATGCTTTTATAATCCTTGTAATTCATTGCAATTTTTCTAATTGCTTTAAGCAGGAACATTGGGCTGCTACATCCTACCATAAAAAATCAGGAAACACAAGCACATTTAATTATTAATTATATTCTTAGAATGTACAGACACATTATGTATACTCTTATCTATGAACATAATGACAAACTAAATAAATATATAGCATATGAACAATTAAAATATACACATCATGAAAAACAATGCTAATCAAATAATCTGTCAATAAAGCAAAGCTGAGGTCGTTGCTTCCTAGAGCAGAAGAAACTGCTAACTTAGTTTCAGTGCCTTTCTGAGAGTGGGAAGATAAGGGAGAAGTGTTTAGGGTTTAGCATAAAGTAGATATTGTAACCAGGAGCTTGATCAAGATTGGGAAATATTTTTTAGATAATGGTAAAACTGCACCCAGAATGAAGTAAGGGAGTTTCAATGAATGACTTGAAGAACTCTTGGAACATTCAGTCTTTGAACCCCTTTGAACAATCTATTACTCTGGTAAGGATCCTTGATGAGAACTAGTTCTATTGTTAGATAAGTGAATTTTCAGAAAATTCCTAAAATAAACAGTAAAGTTATCTGTAACATAAATATAACTGTGTTTCCTGTAATGGTCATATCAAAATCATACCAATAATTAAAGAAGCCAATTGAATAGTAAAATCATGTAATGAAGACACTCTCTTGGTCCTTCAAGTTGTTAAGATGTGTTGTTTGTGTCATTTCACAAGAAAGAGAAATCAATGGTACCATTCTAAAGAATCATTTTTGTAGGATGATAACAAGAATTTACAAATATGTCAATAATAAAGGGCACAATATTTTCAAGAATTTTTTAACTATTTTCTATTTTCAAAATGAGGGGAAAGAAACAGAAGCAAAATGATTAGAAGAGTTGAAAGATATTTTGTTGTTTATTTTGGTTTGAAATACTATTCTCCCTATAAACTGCATTTGCCTTTGATTATTATGGATATGCTAAATGAGACTTTGTGATCACTGAAGGCACTTTCCCTCAGGGAGGGCATACAAAGAAGTGTTAGAATGACCACTGATTCTTCACCTCACCTTCAGATATACTAGATTTGACATCTCAAAATTATTTGCAAGATGTTCCTTAAAACAATAGCAACAACAAAAAGCTACCATTGAGTTTATAAAGGAAGGAAGTGGAGAACCCACTGGAAGCATGATTTTCATGATTCTGATGCTTTAAAGAGTCCATTGTGCTTGGATTATTTCAGTTAAAACTGGATGATTAAGTTTTAATCATCACTCAGTTAGATGGATGTGGAACTGAAGGTAAAAGATTCTTTGCTTTTCCTCTATTTTAAAGCAAAACTGTACAAAGCATTGGATGTGGATCTCAAAGGGACAAAGGGATTCTTTTAAGATTACACATGGTAACTCATTCTAATTTAGACATCTTCTGGTTGGGAAGCTCTCTGAAAGATGGTTGCAGTGGGTATGGATAGAGCTGAACATAGAAAGCTGAAATCTTAAGACTTGAGCAAGTTCAATATTGGGGGAATAAGATCAATCTCTGAGAGGGAAGAATTCCTATAATATGCTTTGGTATCTGGAAGAAGATAACTGAATCATAGCAGTTTAATAGCAGCATCTGATGCTTTAATTCCAAATCAGAAGTAAAACACCCCAGGATCTGTATACAACAAACTACATACATAAATATACAAAGAACATAGTAAAAATTTTAGTTTTTAAATTTTCAATTAAAAAATGTGTTAACTTTTTAGTACTAATTGACACAACTTTTCTCATGCCTTATTTCATAATAGTTGTTGCATTTATAATGGAAGGTTTGAGAAATGAGCAGGATTTCTGCAAGGCAGAAGAGCTAAAGGAACTATCCTTATGGGTTTGGTGTCCTGCTACATATTTCATGGATATTTCCATAATTAAGTGGATTTGCTACTTAATCATCCAGTTTTAACTGAACTAACCCAAGGACAATGGACAAATGGGTTAAACAAGATTTCTACCTGATAAAGATTAATGATAGTCTCAATTATTTAAGCACAAGAAGGCAGCGGGGTCACAGGAGAGTTGACGGTTTACTGCCCAATGCTCTCTTCATCTGTCTCATTCTGAGAAAAAAATCATTTGTGACATAACTATACCTAACAAATTGTTCAAAATAATTCAAAATTGTCTGGAATACCACTAGAAAGTAGATCTATATTCACAGGCATTGATAGTCTTGCTCAAAGTGTATATTTTCCCTTGAAATATTAGTCATAGATAATATTAAGCCATTATCATTAAGACATCAATTCATAACACACGACAGTGCTTTTATAGAAATGTCATGTTACTATAAACGTTCATATATGTACTTAATGCAACAAATGCGCACAGAATACATGTGAGGCGTATAATCTAAAAGTGCGCATACTTATTTAGAATATTTAGATTCAATGTTGAAAAGCATAGAATTTCTCATTTCCATACAAACATTTTCAGGCTGCAAATGGGTATAAAAGTGCTTATTTCAGAAATATTCAAAGTATTTTGAGATATTAAAAATATTCAAAATAGTGTGGGGATACTAGAAGTTTTCAGGGATAAGAGATGGGTGTAAGTTCTAGAAGTAGTTAATTATGAAATCATGGAAACTATCCAAAAAGGTGACTGCATCATCTCGAAATTTAGTTCATTTGTAAATTTTCCTCTGAACCATAAAGATCTATTTTTACAGTCACACTATATAACAGTAAGAAGAAAGCAAAGGTGAGCTGATCAAACCAAAGATCACTTAAGTGAGGAAGCCTAGTTGCAATTTGGAATACATAGCCATGAGGTTCAGGAGTGCTAACAGCCTCTGGGTTAATGGTGTAGACTGATTAAAGGGATCAGAACCACAGTTGATAGTATTTGATTTGCATGCTACCAGATTCCAATGCTTTACATAAACTATCCTTGCAATAATTAATATAGATGTTACTTCACTATCATCACCATGACCACTACCACCACCAGCAACAAAATAGGTATGGGAAATTTAAAATTTCTAAAGTAATACACATACACGGCATACATAGGATTTTAGGCTATAAGTCTCTTTAGTTACAATCTTCATGATTTCTAACACCACCAGTCAGTGCTTCAACTATTCAGCCTAGATCCAACCATCCTCAGGGAATCCTTTAGGCACTGCTATGATGATGGGAGAAAGTGAGTTTATTATAATTAATTTGACTTTACTCTCTGGTCTTTTTACAAGCATAATTCTTTGATATTAGACCATAATTTCCACATTAGTAAAGCTGAAATCAAGGGTACAGTTTCTGATAGTGTATAGTAACTTCATTTTTCTAAGTCCTACTCCTTCTGTGTACTGTAGAAACAGTTTTCTTGCAAAAATGAAATTAATAGATACAAAATGTTTGCTGGCATAAATTTCTTCATACTTAGAAACTGAGAATCTAAAGATATCGATAAGAAAATGAATACTGTGTACATTTTTAATGAGGTTTTCCATTAAATATGATCTCAGAAAAAATGTATTAAAAGTTCTTAATTCTGTCATAAAATAAATCAAAGCTTAATATTGTATTATTAAGTAAACTACACTGTTCTTTATATAGTACTTATATATTCTGATTACCATTCATAATTACATGTATTTCCTCTTCTCTTCTATCTCTATTGACAGAAGTTCTGAGTTAAACTCAATTGGACAGTAAAGAGAATGTTTGAAAATACCATCTAAGTATAAATACTCAATTTAGAAAAGCATAAAATTTCACATTTCCATGCAAACATTTTCAGGTTGCAAACAGATATTAAAACTGCTTTGCTTAAGAAATATTCAGCAAAAGGTCAAAAAATACTGGCAGTTTCTGAGGATAAGAAATGTATGTAAATCTTTGAAGCATGTGCTTACAAAATCATTTAAACTAAAAAAAAAAATAGATAACTGCATCTTGCAAATCTTCAATAACATGTTTTTTTATATAAATCTTTACATTCTCTTTAAAACTAATCAGAGAAACTATCTGCTTTTACACGATTATAGTTTAAAATGAGAGACATAGAAAATCAGTAAATGAGGTTATATTACTAATTAGCATACTGTCTCCACTACCTATAATACACTACAAAAAAAATGTGGCTTCCATTTTATCACATAGATGAAACAGTTATCTTTCAGGGTTTGAAATTTCTGTGATCTTTATGCTTAATAAGCTCAGTAAAAGACATTCAAATTGCATCACTTTTGTCTTGGAAGTTAAATTGGGAAATATTGCATTCTCTGAGATGATAAACTCCACAGAAGATAAATTATCATGAGAAATAGTTTTAATTGATTTACCATAATAAAAGTTATGCGACTTTGAAGTGCAAATGACACATTAAAATGAATCTACAGTATGTTGATAATAAAGTGGCTTCTTTGTTAATGGAATTACTGACACTGCAGATGCTTTCAGGAGTGATGTCTTCTACTGTTAATCAAGAGACATCAATGTAAAATGAATACGCTGTTTATTTAAATCCCAGCCCACCTTTCTCACTTCTTGCTTCGGAACAGCTCAAAACTAAGGTCGGAGTGTTGGAGATTCTGGTCACCATAGAAAGATGGCAGTATTTTCAGCTCCTCCACTTCCGATTTTTCCTGAACATCTTGACTGCACGCTCAAGTTCTCCCTGTGTATATAAATCACAACGACTGTCAGAGCAGAGGCAAGTGACAAAGTTTGAAATGAAGGTCAAGTTTAGATGCTTATATACATGTAGACGAAGAAAAATGTTTTTCTCACACACAAACCATGACAACATATGTCCCCAAAGACTCTGAACAGTAAGATTCAAAGGAAGTTTGCGAATGTTATAGAAGTTTTCTTCTCCTTTTTTTGAACACAGTATCCCTGGCATTTCAAGATTACCTGACAGCTCAATAAAATAAGTAGAGCAACAGCATCTCATAATCCATGACTCTTCTTTTAATTTCTCCTACAAAAATCCATTTTCATCTGAACTGTTGGAAGAGTTTGAACCCTACTTTCATTTGCCTATTTTCCAATCACTGTATTGATCATATAACTTAGCAGTTATCAGTATATGATTCTACTTAATTGGTACTAGTCTCTACAAGTACCATTTAGTATGTTTGGCCTCTAATTTGTAACTGAAAAAATAAATTAAAATCCCTTGTTATTCTCACTTTCCAAGAGCCATGAAGTGGTTTGGCTGAGGAGGTGTGGAAAGAGATGAAAAAGAAGTACAGAATTGCATTATGGTTGTTTCAGTGCTAAGCTCAAAGTGTTACCTGAAGAACATGGAATACACAAGATTGAACATCATATTGCTTGCAAGGAAATTCTGAAGAAGATCGTATAGTGGTATAAAGGTTAAAATCAGTGCGTGTTGAGTCGTTCAGTCATGTCTGACCCTTTGCAACCCCGTGGACTGCAGGACCACAGGCTCCTTTGTCCACGGGGATGCTCCAGGCAAGAATGAGTGGGTTGCCATGCCTTCCTCCAGGGATCTTCCCAACCCAGGGATCGAACCCAGGTCTCCTGCATTGCAGGTGGATTCTTGACCATCTGAGCCACTCTCATATTTATAATTACTTAACTGAACTGAACTGAATGCAATATCAGTAGGAATTATAAATATGAGAGTCATAAAATAAAAAAAATGACACGTAAATACCTACCTCTGACATTCATGTGGTCTTATGTCTCAATAATTGACACAGCTTTCTTGTTTACTAAATACTTTAGACCACATTTAACATACTTGCCTTATTTTAAATACATTAATAATGAATTATGTGATTCTATTTTTAAAGGCTTAATGGCAAACAAAAGAGAAATACAAATTTCATAAGTAATTTTGTAATTTGAGCAATAATTTGATGTATGTGAATAGATTTTCAGAGAAATAAGCCAGGTGAAAGTAGTAACATTTATATAATTATAAAATAGCTATAAAGAAAAAGCATTTTATAAACATGCTATTTTAAATGTGGTATACAAATCTAATTAATAATAATTTTAGGAAATTAAATTTGAACCAAATAATATGATTTTAGAAATAGAATGCTTGACTATAACTGGAATACACCTCACAAATACAGGAAAGAGAAAATATTGATATTTTAATTTAGAAGAAAATGTTTCTGTGAATATTGTTGTTTGATTTTTTAAAATTCTGTTAGTCTAGTTTGTTGATAATTCTATGCTATTATCTTGATATGATTTATTCTTTGAAGACTTATTCTTTAATCCCAGAAAATACTGACCTGTGGTTAAAAACGTACAGGCAAACCTCAGAAGTTATCCAGCATGCATTCATTTACCAATTTGCACCACTTGTGCATTCTTCATCCTTTCAACATGGAAAGCTTCTATCTGATTTTTTTAGTGGCTGTTTAAACAAAAATAGATGTTTATCTCTTTAAAATTTTGCCAGGAAGCTGTCACTTTCCCATTTACTCAAGCGATGTTGTGACAGAATGTGTCAGCTTCTCACACAAATGAAAAGAGATATAGACCTGTATTTACTTTAGCTGAAAAATAAGTAGTCATCAATTCAGAGAAAAGTGTTTTCCCATTTGAAAAGATGAAGTAAATAGGAGTGGTTGAGAGAAGTGTTCCTTAATTCTTAAAAGGCAGATGTAAACCAAACATACAACACTGATTCATTTTTGGTTATCATCATGGAAGTGGATAATCTTATGGTATGTAGGAGTGGGTACTACACCATGTGTCTTTTATAGAACCTGATTTTGTTTTAAAAATGATAAATGTATATGCAGTTAACCTTCCTACATTCTCTCCTATGCAAGCTAAAAGCTTTGTAAATTTCAATGGAGGTAAGAAAAAAATCATCTTTAAGAAACAACTTTTAGATTCATGCTAGATTCAGGGCAAGCATAACTGGCAGAGATTGGCCCAAAACTCCGTACCCCCTTAGGACCCTTAAACTCATAGCAATCATCTTATCAAATATTGAATATTAAATACACATTTCAGAATATATATATTTTCATTAAAATATTCTTTTGCTTTCATTTAAAATTTCATAGGGTAAAGCTTCAATTACTGAATGCATTGAAATTAACAAGTTGACAAGGAACAAAAGAAGATATGCAGTAATAAACCTTTATTCAAAAATCATTCAATTCAGTTCAGTTTCTGTCATGTCTGACTCTTTGAGACCCCATGGATTGCAGCATTCCAGGCTTCCCTGTCCATCACCAACTCCCAGAGCTTGCTCAAACTCATGTCCATCGAGTTGATGATGCCATCCAACCATCTCATCCTCTGTCATCCCTTTCTCCTCCTGCCTTCAATCTTTCCCAGTATCATTTAGAGTTGTGCAATTGAATCGAAAGCAACCAACCTTAATAGAACAAATGGAACAACCTAGCTTTGTTAGGTTATTGAAGAAAGACACTTTTGTAACTGTCTGTCTGACTA
Organism: Muntiacus reevesi; assembly: GCF_963930625.1. Taxonomy (NCBI): domain Eukaryota; kingdom Metazoa; phylum Chordata; class Mammalia; order Artiodactyla; family Cervidae; genus Muntiacus; species Muntiacus reevesi. Next base: position 42,759,952 of record NC_089259.1, read on the forward strand.
GATGTTTGATTCTTATAGATTAGTTAACTTAGAGATACTTAAATCCTTTGACTTTGTTTTTCAATCTGTTAGAGGAGCAAAATGAAACCTATTTAATAGAATTTGTGTGAGAATTCTATAAGTCTAAAAATAACTTTTTTTTCCGTTGTTGATTTTGTTCAGTCAGTAAGTCATCTCCAACTCTGCAACCCCATTGTGATACTTAAACAAAAAAAAAATATTGATTACTAGAAATTCAGATTTAACTATGCATCCTGTATTTTATTTGGTAGCCATGTCCCTTCAAAATCTTTTAAATTATCAGTATATAAAAGTTTAATGAGATCATCGTTTACTGGGGATACAACTTGAACTGTGTATTTGCAGATGACACATATTTGCAAAGATTATTGTAAACTCTCTTGCATGCTATTTTGTTTTCTCTTAATTTTTTCTTTGTAACTTTGTGTAGATTTTAAACCTAATTTACAGCCAAACTTTCCTTATTAGCATAAATCTCAATTCCTTCACATACCTCAAGCAGTCCATAATTTTTTCTGTTTTGAAGATGTACCTTCTTGGCCATTTTTGATGCACAACATACAGTGTAGATTCTTCCTTCATATCACCTGAATAGGATGGCAGTTATCCTGCTACTTTCCTGAAATAGATCCTGTTTTTATGTTTTTCCTGATTTTTCTTTCTCATTTGTGGAAAGCTTTTCCTCCAGTAGCTTTCTAATGTAGGGTGCATATGAACGACATTTTTTAAAGAAATCCAATGTCTGAAAATGTTATTTAGCTAACTTTATATTTCATAGAGAGATCACCCTGTCATGTCACTATAGACTTGAAATATTTTCACTACCAACTATGAAGACTTACTTCCATAATCAGGAACCAGAGAAGAATGCATACCTGCAAGACAAAGCTTCACTTTGATATTTTTGAGTCTGTTGTAATTTGTTTGTTTTTTAAGCGAATATATTTCCAGTTTCTGCAGAGCTTCGGCAGCTGGAAGCTAGACTTTTATTCTTTGAGGTATGAGATGACATACCCAGAAGACAAGTAGCCAAGAGTTTATGAGGCATTGCATAGAAACAAAGGGACCAAAGAGAGGATAAGCCCCAAAGACCGTGCATGACTGTACCCAAATATTTAGTTGAACACCAGACTCTGCAGCTACAGAGGAAAATTCTAGAAGTCCACAGTGAAACTGCAATAGGCTAGAGCAAGAACAGATGAGAGCTGACCAGATATCAACTACTACACACAGTGGAAGAAAAATAGTTTATAGCTTGAGGCTAGGATGTCAAAGACTGTCAGAACAGAAAACTGAGAATCTTTTGAAGAGGATAACAGAATAATGTAGTCAGTACTACATCTTATCTATATTGTTCAATTTTCCAATATTTTATAGAGATCCAAAGATATGGAAGCAAGACTTATACTCAAGGTAAAAAGCAGTCTACCAAAACTGATTCCAAGTCAGTCTTCACAGACAGATATTTGACATAGGAAATCAAGACTTAAAAACAGCTTTTACAGAAACATTCAAACAACATAAAGGGGAGGGGGAAAGGCCATAATTCGGGGAGATGTGCTTGCATACTAAGTTATTTCAGTCGTGTCCAACTCTTTGCGATCCTATGGACTGTAACCCACCAGGCTCCTCTGTCCATGGGGTTTTCCAGGCAAGAATACTGGAGTGGGTTGCCATGCCCTCCTCCAGGGGATCTTTCTGACCCAGGGATCAAACCCACGTCTCTTGCCTCTGCAACATTGCAGGCATATTCTTTACTGCTGAGCTACTGGGAAAGCCCCAAATAGAGAAATAGAAACGATGAAAAATGAAATGCCAAAGCTGATTAGCTCAAAAACTGAAATACAATACTTAGCAGATTGTTTCAACAGAGATTGGAAATGATAGAGGGAATTAGTATTTTAAGATAGATAAGAGATCTTTTTTTTTTTTTTTTTTTTAAGACTAGAGAACATAAAGAAAAGATTTAAGGGAACTAAACTGAGTCTCAGAGACCCATGTGAAAATATTAAGTGATAAGAAAAAAAGTGAAATTTGAATGTCAAAATGAAAGAAGGCAGAGTGGAAAGAAGGAGAGAAAAAAAGAAAACTTAAAAAATAATGACTGAAATTTTTCGTAAATAATTAAATCCTAAGCAGAATACAAACAAAGAAAACTATTCTTCAGTTTAGCTGAAAACCAATCACAAGGAACATCCTGAAAGTGTTTCACATACAAAGATAAACACTTTATGTATGAGAGAAAAGCAATTTGATTAATGGCTGATTCTCATTCAATTCAGTTCGGTTGCTTAGTTGTGTCCAACTCTTTGTGACACCATGAAATGTAGCACGCCAAGCTTCGCTGTCCGTCGCCAACTTCTGCAGCTTGTTCAAACTCATGTTCACAAAGTCAGTGATGCTATCCAACCATCTCATCCCCTGTTGTCTCCTTCTGCCCTCACCTTCAATCATTCCCAGCATCAGGGTCTTTTCCAATGAGTCAGTTTTTCACATCAGGTGGTCAAAGTATTGAAGCTTCAGCTTCAGCATCAGTCCTTCCAATGAACACCCAGGACTGATTTCCTTTAGGATGGACTGGTTGGATCTCCTTGCAGTCCAAGGGACTCTCAAGAGTCTTCTCCAACACCAGTTCAAAAGCATCAATTTTTCGGTGCTCAGCCTTCTTTATAGTCTGTCACAGGCATGTATGACTACTCGGAAAATCATAGCTTTTACTTAAATGAACCTTTGTCACAAAGTAAAGTCTATGCTTTGTAATATCCTGTCTAGGATTTTTTTTTTTTCCCAAGGAGCAAGCATTTTTTAATTTCATGGCTGCAGTCACCATCTGCAGTGATTTTGGAGCCCAAGAAAATAAAGTCTGTCACTGTTTCCACTGTTCCCCCATCTATTTGCCATGACATTGATTGGACTGGATACCATGATCTTCAATTTTTGAATGTTGAGTTTTAAGCCAGCTTATTCACTCTCTTCTTTCACTTTCATCAAAAACAATTATAATATGATATCCCATACATTGAAAGAAAAATATTCATAATTGACCAAAGTTTCTCCATCTAACATATTTATTTTTTAATCAAAATAACATAGACATGTTTATATAAATCAAAAGTGGAAAGAACAAATTATTAGCAGATCTGCACTGCAGGAATTGCTAAAGTAAGTTCTTTAAGTTGAAGAAAATGACTCCAGATGGCAAGACGAATGTGAATAAAAAGGATGTAAATGCTGGAAATGGTATGTGAGTAAACATACACCCACATACTTTTGTCTTTTCCCTAAAACCATGTTATTGTTTAAAACAAAAATTACATCTGTATATTATTGTGCCTGTAACACTTATGAAAATGCTAGCAATAGAATAAGGTATAAATGGAAATATATCATTGCAAGCACATTTCCAACATTTTATTAGAAGTAATTCAATATTAAATGCAACAAGATTGCACCAAATTAAAAAAGCATATTTCAATCCTTCCAAAAATTTCAAAAATATCAATGTAAATAGATTCTGCTACAATACCAATAAGAAATTTTAAAAATATATTGCATTTTTGTTTAACACAAAATAAATTAAGAAAGAATAAACAGGATAAATTAAAAAATGAAGGCAAAATGGAAAACAAATATCAAAATGTTAGACATAAATAAATACAATAGTACCATTGATTGCATTAAATGTAAATGGACTAGACATACCATTCAAAAGACTGAGATAAGGTTTAAAAAAAGAGAGGACATAACACACTGTCCACAGGATATATACTTCTTAAGTATCTACATACTTAAGCTGAATGCAAGCAGAGGGAGGTATCCAACAAACAAAAAAGCATAAAAAAAGTTGAGTGGTTAAATAAATATAAAAAAGTAAAATTTAAATACAAGGAATATTATTAGAGATGGAACACTTAATCATGATGCAATTTCTACATATCTCAAATATACAATAGTGATAAATATATCATAAATATACCTTATATCTAAGTATTAAAATATATAAAATTGCCATGTAAATTGCATGATATGCATTATTTTTAAATGCACATGAAATATTAACCAATATAGACCATATTTTAGTCCATATTTAAATTTTAATGAATTTTAAAAGATAATAATATGGAATGTATCCTCTGAGCAAGCCAAAATTAATTTTGAGACTAGCAAAAATTTCAAAACTTTGCAAATACTTAGAAATTAATTTAGGCCTTCTAAACAACTCATGGGTCAAGCAAAAAATGCTAAGGAATATTAGATAAAATCTTGATTGATATAGAAATACAGAACATATAAAAATTGTGGTATGAGCCTGAAGAAATTCTTAGGGAGTAATTTACACTTTTAAATGTTTTATTAGAAAGAAAAAGCCTAAAACCAAAACTCTACACTTAAACCTCAAGAGTCTAGAAAAAGAAGAGCAACTTAAGACTAAATAAACTCTCAGAATGGGAGGAAAAAAAATAGCAAATGAAATAACTGACAAAGGGTTAATTTCCAAAATATACAAGTAGCTCATGCAACTCAATACCAGACAAACAAACAATCCAATCAAAAAGTGGGAAAGAAGCCTAAACAGACATTTCTCCAAAGAAGACATATTGATGGCTAACAAACACATGAAAAAATGCTCAGCATTGCTCATTATTAGAGAAATGCAAATCAAAACTACAGTGAAATATCACCTCACACTAGTCAGAATCACCATCATTAAAAAGTCTACAAACAATAACTGTTGGAGAGGGTGTGGAGAAAAGGGAACCCTCTTGCACTGTTGGTAGGAATGTAAATTGATATAGTCACCATGGAAGACAGTATGAAGGTTCCTTAAAAAAACTGGAATAAAACTACCATATGACCCAGCAATCCCACTAGTAGGCATATACCCTGAGGAAACCGAAATTGAAAAAGACACATGTGCTGCAATGTTCATTGCAACACTGTTTACAATAGCTAGAACATGGAAGCAAGTTAGATGTCTATTGACAGATGAATGGATAAAGAAGCTATGGTACATATAAGACGAAATAAGTATGAAAGAAGAAAAACAATACACAATGGAAATCAATTAAATATCAATTAAATAGAAAAGGGATAAGGAATAAAGAGAAGCAATAAAACCTGAAGCCGTTTATTTGAAAATAACAAAAAAACATTAATACACCCTCAGCTACACAGACCAAAAAATGAAAGAAGGTTTTGCTATTTGTAAACTACCCAACTTGTGGTATTTTATTATAACAGCCAAAGCAAACTAAGAAAGTCAACACTGCAGAAGCTAATCATTTTAAAATGAGTTATGTGCATTATTAAATATAAGAATCAGTAACGTAAAATGATGCTTTCCAACCATTTTGGGGATTGACTCTAAAGAGTCAAACACTTTTTCACAGCAGTCACGAAAACTCTTTCAGCTTAGTTCTGGCCAGCTGTTTAATGAGGACAGCTATAAACTTCAGGTTACATAAATGTGGCACATTAGTCTTCTTCAGCATCTTAGTATATTCATGCCCTCCATAAATCTTCTGTTCCAAGCTGCTCAAATTACCTTCCAAAGAGGAAATATGAGTTGTCTAACTTAGAACAGTTCATGGATAATGATGACTTCTGTAAATTGAGGGTTTGAAAATGCAGTGAAAGAGTATAGACAGATTTTGAGATGGAGTCAAATGTAAAACAACTCAGTGGAGAACATTTCCTAATGTCATCATTTGCTACATTGAAAGCAAATTTGACTTAGAAAAACTGTTAACTGGACCTTTAAATTTTTCCTACCTCTGTTCAGCAAATTTTCTCGAGTGTTCTGAACTGACAGCTTGGGAAATCTCCCAAAGATTATTTGGGAGATAGAGTGAAGATAGGGGCTTCTCTCTTAGCTCAGTCAGTAAAGAATCTGCCTGCAGTGCAGGAGACCTGGGTTTGATTTTTAGGTCTGGACGATCCCCTGGAGAAGGAAATGGCAACAACCCACTGCAGTATTCTTGCTTGGAGAATCACATGGACAGAAGAGCCTGGCAGGTTGCAGTCCTTGGGGCCACAAAAGCTGGACATGACTTCACCACCACACAGTGAAGATAAAGGCAACCTAAATATGTAGGCTCGAATACCTCAGTAAAGCTCCAAATATGGAAAAGTTATTTTTTTCTTATATTATACTGAAATTTGTTATAAAGTTACTTCTAAATATAGATTCTGGTTCCAAAACATTGAGAATGATTGCTACTTATCCTCAAACAACTATTTCGTAAAGTTCCAATTTTTGAATATTTAAATAAGATCTTACTATCTTTTAATTTTCTAGGTACCAATGTCCAGAGAACCAAATAGCTTATTAGATATTTATAATTTCTTCCTTTCTAGTTTTCACATTTTTGCAGTTTGTTTTATGTAAACAGGATTTCTGAAGGTGGTTTTGTAAGTTCTTTTTCTACTGTATATTATTATTCATCTTTATGCCCTGTTGCTAGTCCTCTTATTTTTAGTATTTCACTACATTTTATAAATCTCCATTGATTTTAACTTAATGAATATATTTAGAATATTTTATTGCAATGAAGAATGGAAGTATCAGTTAATTTCAAGTCAGACAACCAAAGGGAAGATGTAATCACAAAAATTTTAAAATAAATATATGCAAATGAAAAAATTGCAATCTTTTTTAACTTGCTGTGGATAAAAAAAGACTTATTTTTGGGTGGTAGAATTCCAGCATCTCTTGTTTTACAACCTTTACATTGTTCTACTTTATTCTCACTACATTTGTATTAAGCAATTATGAAGCTTGTGTCTAAAGTTTCTGTAAAAATCAGCAAAACTAAATTGTCAAGAGCATCAGAAATTCCAATTTTGCATCTGCTTTTAATATTGACCTTACCTCTGAGGGTAATATTTTAATATCTTAAAATTTTCTAGCATATATATTTATGTACATACATTCATGAAAACATGATTATATTTTATTCAAATTCAATAAAATAGTTATCAATTGTCTTTATGCAATTTTCCATCAGAGAAAAAGGATTTTCACAGAAAGCAACTTAATAATCAAAGCATTTGCTACTTTGTCAACTGAATAGAAAGTGAAGCATGGCAGACTAAGTTAAAGGATAAGTAAATGCTTAAGCGAGTAGAAAAAAAAAAAAGCCTTGATATTTGGTTTAAAATTCAAGACTACGATTATAAGATCAAGCTAGTTCAAAGATTCAAATGGCTGTCGTATAAATGAGTTGTATTGTGTCACGCTCACAGGATTTAAACTGCAGTTCATTTCCTTTACCACACACAGATTGTGCTCTTAGCCTACCATCCTATCCATTACATTCTCATGCCTTTTAAGCAATCCAACTTCAGCAATATACTTAGAACAGACAGATCTCAGATAGAGAGAGCTCATGCCCTGGCCTTACAACTCACAATACCCAAGGATAATTTATAAATCTAAACTCTTGAAATTGAATGCATTTTAGGTTATGGGATAATCTATTAGAATTATACAGATAATCTAAGTGCTTGTGAAAACACGTGGTTGGATGCCAACCTCACAGAGGTTCTGATTTGATCTCTAGGTCACCCCAAAGAAATTCTCCCAATGGGATTTTGCCTTTAGAGACACAAAGTGAATTGATTCTGTTGAAATATTCATTAAATTAAAAGGCTTCATTTACTATTCTAAAAGCAATTAATCAGTTCTTCTCATTCTGCATAGTACAGTATTAGCCACCACTCCACAAAAGGGCATTACTGCTCTAGGGAAAATGCAGTGTATGGAAAGAAAAAAATGATAGGATCTGTTAAGAAAGTTAGCTACGGGCATAACAATGTAAAGTTTTTATGGGACTATAGAAAACTTTGAAACAGACTGGTGAATAAAATTGCTTGCAGAGAATAATTGAAAATAAAAATATTAAGTAAGAAAAAGAAAACATGGCTATAGAGGATACCTTTGGAGAGTTTAAGATTAATTAAATTGAATCTAAATCCAAGTATGAGGGAAAGCAACTTCATAAAAAAAAAAGAGTAAATATTGATTTTGATTAAGAAAGTTTTGCTAAATACTTATAACAATGATAACAGGAAGTGTTCTCAATCATTAAGAAAATGCTGATTTCTGTAAAACCTCTTTACATTCACATATTCATAATTAATTATTTTGGTAACAATGTGTGAAGCCCATCAACCCTAGGGAACCAGTTGAATACAGCCCACGACTATAGTCAAAAAACTTATAAGCCAAAGGTATATACCTTTGACAGCATTTCAGTGCAATATATAAGTTTTTGTATGGTGGCAGCATAGTATCAATATATTAATATAATGAAAAGTGAAAATATTAGTCCCTTTGGTGTATCCAACTCTTTGGGACCCCATAGATTATAGCTCGCCAGACTCCTCCGTCCATGGAATTCTCCAGAGAAGAATACTGGAGTGAATAGCCAGTCCCTCCTCCAGGGAATCTTCCCAATCCAGGGATCAAACCTGGGTCTGTGGCATTGCAGGCAGATAATTTACCATGGAGCTACCAGGGGAGCCCTAAATTAATGTAATTTTGCTAAATTAGGGGCTTCCCAAGGTGGCAGAGTAAAGAAGAACTCATCTGCCAACACCAAAATGCAAATTTGATCCCTGGGTGAGGAAGGTCCCCTGGAGAAGGAAATGGCAACCTATTCCAGTACCCTTGCCTGGAGAATACCATGGACATAGGATCCTTGTGGTCTACAGTCTGTGGGATTTCAAAAGTTAGACCCAACTTAGCTGCAGAGCACAAACCTGTTACCTAGAGCTTGACAGATTCAGAACAGTGATAAGACTTGCTGCTTTTAATAAATAGTATTTCTCTACATTATATTATGTGATGTTGCAACATTTGGAAGATCTGCATAACTATCTATTATCTAATAGCTTCCAAAACACCAAAGAATAGTTTACAAGTTAAGTTTGAACAAAAATTTGTTTGAAGTGCCAAGCAAACTAAGTAGACCTCAGTTCAGTTAAGTTCAGTCACTCAGTCGTGTCCAACTTTTTGCAACCCCATGGACTGCAGCATGCCAGGCCTCCATGTAGATCATCAACTTCCAGAGTTTACTCAAACTCATGTCCATTGAGTCAGTGATGCCATCCAACCATCTCATTCTCTGTTGTTCCCTTCTCCTCCCACCTTCAATCTTTCGCAGCATCAGGGTCTTTTCAAACGAATCAGTTCTTCACATCAGGTGGCCAAAGTATTGGAGTTTCAGCTTCAACATCAGTCCTTCTAATGAATATTCAGGACTGATTTCTTTAGGATGGACTGATTGGATCTCCTTACAGTCCAAGGGACTCTCAAGAGTCTTCTCCAATATCACAATTCAAAAGCATCAATTCTTTGGTATTCAGCTTTCTTTATAGTCCAACTCTCACATCCATACATGACAATTGGAAAAACCATAGCCTTGACTAGATGGACATTTGTTTGCGAAGTAATGTCTCTGCTTTTTAAAATGCTGTCTATGTTGCTCATAACTTTCCGTCTAAAGTGTAAACGTCTTTTAATTTCATGACTGCAGTCACCATCTCCAGTGATTTTGAGCACCCCCCCCAAAAAAAAATATGTCACTGTTTCCATTGTTTCCCCATCTATTTGTCATGAAGTGATAAGGAACAGATGCCATGATCTTAGTTTTCAGAATATTGAGCTTTAAGCCAACTTTTTCACTCTCCTCTTTCACTTTCATCAAGAGGTTCTTTAGTTCTTCTTAGCTTTCTGCCATTAGGGTGGTGTCATCTGCATATCTGAGGTTACTGATACTTCTCCCAGCAACCATGAATCCAACTTGTGATTCATCCAGTCCAGGATTTCTCATGATGTACTCTGCATATAAGTTAAATAAGCAGGGTGACAATATACAGTCTAGACATACTCCTTTCCCTTTTGGGGACCAGTCTGTTGCTCCAGGTCCAGTTCTAACTGTTGTTTCCAGATCTGCATACAGATTTCTCAAAAGGCATATCAGGTGGTCTGGTATTTCCATCTCTTTAAGAATTTTCCACAGTTTGTGGTGATCCTCACAGTCAAAGGATTTGGCATAGTCAATAAAGCAGAAATAGATGTTTTTCTGGAACCCTCTTGATTTTTTGATAATCATATAGATGTTGGTAATTTGATCTCTGGTTCCTCTGCCTTTTCTAAATCCAGCTTGAATATCTGGAAGTTCATGGTTCAGGTATTTGTGAAGCCCGGTTTGGAGAATTTTGAGCATTACTTTACATTACATAGCGTGTGAGATGCGTCCAATTGTGTGGTAGTTTGAACATTTTTTGCCATTGCCCTTCTTTGGGATTGGAATGAAAACTGACTTTTTCCAGTCCTATGGCCACTGCTAACTTTTCCAAATTTGCTGGTGTATTGAGTGCAGCACTTTCACAGCATCATCTTTTAGGATTTGAAACAGCTCAACTGGAGTTCCATCACCTCCACTAGCTTTGTTCATAGTGATGCTTCCTAAGGCCCACTTGACTTCCCATTCCAGGATGTCTGGCTCTGGGTGAGTGATCACACCATTGTGATTATCTGAGTCATGAAGACCTTTTTTGTACAGTTCTTCTGTGTATTCTTGCCACCTCTTCTTAATATCTTCTGTTAGGTCCATACCATTTCTGTCCTTTATTGAGCACATCTTTGAATGAAATATTCCCTTGGTATTTGTAATTTTCTTGAAGGGATCTCAAGTCTTTCCCATTCTATTGTTTTCCTCTATTTCTTTGCACTGATCACTGAGGAAGGCTTTCTTATCTCTCCTTGCTATTCTTAGGAACTTTGCATTCAATTGGATGTATCTTTCCTTTTCTCCTTTGCTTTTCACTTCTCTTCTTTTCAGTTATTTGTAAGGCCTCCTCAGACAGCCATTTTACTTTCTTGCATTTCTTTTTCTTGGGGGTGATCTTGATCCCTGTCACCTGTACAATATCACGAACCTCCATCTGTAGTTCCTCAGGCACTCTGTCTATCAGATCTAACCCCTTGAATCTATTTCTCTAATCATAAGGGATTTGATTTAGGTCATACCTGAATGGTCTAGTGGTCTTCCCTACTTTCTTCAATTTAAGTCTGAATTTGTCAATAAGGAGTTCATGATCTGAGCCACAGTCAGCCCCCAGTCTTGTTTTTGCTGACTGTATAGAACTTCTCCATCTTTGACTGCAAAGAATATAATGAATCAGATTTCAGTATTGACCGTCTGGTGGTTTCCATGTGTAGAGTCTTCTCTTTGGAAGAGGGTGTTTGCTATGATCAGTGTGTTCTCTTGGCAAAACTCTATTAGCCTTTACCCTACTTCATTCAGTACTCCAATGCCAAATTTGCCTGTTACTCCAGGTGTTTCTTATCTTACTTTTGCATTCCAGTCTCCTCTAATGAAAAGGACATCTTATTTGGATGTCAGTTCTGAAAGGTCTTCTACATCTTCATAGAACTGTTACATAGACCTCAGTAGTAAGCATATAAAATTCATTAACAGAGTCTCGGAGTTCATATTACAACCTACTTTTAATAAATTACCATTTACTGAGTTTGATGTAGTTTGATTCAGTATAAAATAAGAACATCTACAATTTTCAGAAAAGACAATTTAAGTAAGTCTCCTATCTATCCATCTGTATACATATATATGTGTGAGATGTGAAGTTTCTCAGTGTACAGCTCTTTGTGATCCCATGGACTGTGTCCTACCAGGCTCCTCCACCCATGGCATTTTCCAGGCAAGAGTACTGGAGCGGGTTGCCACTTCCTTCTCCAGGGGATCTTCCTGACCCAGGGATCGAACCCAGGTCTCCTGCATTGTGGTTAGACACTTTACCCTCTGAGCCACTAGGAAAGCCCCATATATGTGTATATATATGTGTGTGGGATTTAATTCTCTTCATAAACTTCATACAAATAGAGAGATCAGCATGTTGTAAGCAAAAAGGCACGACAAATTCCAGCTGTCTAGTATTAAGATAGATTTGGGGGCTTTCCCTGTGGCTCAGATGTGAATCTACCTGCAACGCAGGAGATACAGGAGATGTGGGTTTGATCCTTGGGTAGAGAAGATCCCCTGGAGGAGAGTATGGCAATCTACTCCAGGGTTCTTTCCTATAGTAGCCCATGGACAGAGGATCCTGGGGAACTTCAGTCCACAGGGCTGCAAAGAGTCGAACATGACAGAAGAGACTGAACACACATGCACACAAGGCAGATTTTAAAAGGAATTTGCCAAAGAATGCTATTTTTCTAAGTTTTTTAGAAACAACTATTTTTCATTAGGTATATTATTCATATTAATATCTAGTGGGTTTATTTTTCTTTAAACTAATAAATATATATTTTTAAAATTCAGTTTTAATTTATATCATGGGATACATATATGTGAACTACATAAACAAAAGCTATTCAAGGTCCTTGATAAATGTATGTCTATTAAGTTGTCCTTGGTCAAAACTTTGAGAACTGCTTTCAAAGATTATTTGAAACAGAACCAATTTGTTTACAGCAATCAATAGAATTGAAGAAGGAAAATATGCTGCAGAAAGCTCACTTTAAAGTAATACTATTAGCTAGAGCAAACTGTGGTTTAAGCCACAGATGTGAGCAAGTATATGAAGGTGCGTAGAGTCAAGGTCAAGGCACATGAAGTTACTCAAGAATAAAGAATTGTGTTTGATGGAATTTAATCACTGACCCTGAAATATCATCCCTGATCATAATGTTTCATCTCTATGCTTCTAGCTTTGTGAGAATATACTTAGGGTGTTCTAAATGCACACAAGAATATGCATATACTACTTTAAGTAGATCTAATAAATTGATATAGAGAAAAATACTAATTTAATATTTCAGAATGATGTTTGGCATCAATGGTGTGGTACTTCCAATTGAATTATATTATTACATAGTTTTGAACTTAATTACCCAAAACTTCATATTGCTTCCTTTTACCACAGAGCACTAACCTAATAAAAATGTGATCACATTATAGGTAGAAATCTATTACTTTACCAGTGACTCTTTATGTGAACAAATAACACAGAAGAAACTAATTTGTAAATTAAGAATGTAATTTAATTAGCATAGAATAAAGACTGAGTACAATGCAGTATTACAGCGAAATACTACAATGCTAGAGTCTACTGGTGAGACTCAAATATTGGATCCCATTATAGATTGGGACTGATAATTTTTGCTTAAATTAAATCTTGAGACTTAAGATAATTTCTAATTTATACTAGAGTGTATTTAAAAGTAAATTCTATAAATTCTACACTTGTGAGAAATATAGATCAATATGAATGAATTTGGAAACAAATTGACATAACATATTTGATCTCTTCTGTAACCATTAGACAAAAGTTACTTAGCTGAGTGACAGGAACAATATATAAAATTATTCTAAAGTATGTGCTAAAATAAAATAAGAAGTGATTTGAACACAATTTCTGATATTGTGTCAATATTCAAAAATAAAGAGTCAAGGCAAACAGAAGCCATGTGTCCGTAATGTATTTTTATGTTGAGGAAAGATATGAAAAACCTGTGAAAGTGTTAGTGGCTCAGTCATATCTGACTCTTTGCGGCCCATGGAGCCTGCCAGGCTCCTCTGTCCATGGACTTCTCCAGGCAAGAATACTGGAGTGGATTGCCATCTCTTCCTCCAGGCAGTCTTCTTGACCCAGGGATGAAACCCAGGTCTTCTGCATTGTAAGCAGTTTCTTTACCATCTGAACCACCAGGGAAGCAGAGACATCCTTTGCTGGCAAAGGTCTGTATCATCAAAGCTGTGGTTTTTCTAGTAGTCATGTATGGATATGAAAGTTGAACCATGAAAAGGCGGAGCACCAAAAAATTTATGCTTTCCATTTGTGATGCTGAAGAACACTCTTTTACAACAGCTAGGACATAGAAGTAGCCTGTCTGTCAACAGAGGAGTGGATACAGAAATTGTGGTCATAAATACAGTGGACTGTTAGCTTAAAAAAATAAACATTTGAGTCAGTCCTAACTGGGTGGATGAAACCTAGAGCCTATTGAGCAGAGTGAAGTTAGAAAGAGAAAGACAAATATTGTGTATTAATGCATATGTATGGAATCTAGAAAGATGGTACTGACGAACCTGTTTGCAGGGCAGCAATGGAGATTCAGACATAGAGAACAGACGTGTGGGCACAGTGTGGGATGGAGAAGGTGGGACAGACTGAGAGAAGAGCATGGAAACATAAAGATTAACATATATAAAACAGACAGTGGGGATTTGCTGTGACACAGGGAACTCAACCTCATGCTCTGTGACAACCTAGAGGGTGGAATGGGGTGGGAGATGGGAGAGAGCTTCAGGAGGGAGGGGACAAAAGTATACCTGTGACTGATTCATGTTGATGTACAGCAGAAACCAGTACAATATTATAAAGAAAATATCTTGCAATAGAAGATTTTATTTACAAAAAGTTGACAGTGGAAACAGCGACTGACTTTATTTTTCTGGGCTCCAAAATCACTGCAGATGATGACTGCAGCCATGAAATTAATAGATGCTTACTCCTTGGAAGGAAAGCCATGACCAACCAAGACAGCATATTAAAAACCAGAGACATTACTTTGCCAACAAAGGTCTGTCTAGTCAAGGCTATGGTTTTTCCAGTGGTCATGTTTGGATGTGAGAGTTGGACTATAAAGAAAGCTGAGCGCCGAAGAATTAATGCTTTTGAACCGTGGTGTTGGAGAAGACTCCTGAGAGTCCCTTGGACTGCAAGGAAATCCAACCAGTCCATCCTAAAGGTGATCAGTCCTGGGTGTTCATTGGAAGGACTGATGTTGAAGCTGAAACTCCAATACTTTGGCCACCTCATGCGAAGAGCTGACTCATTTGAAAAGACCTTGTGATGCTGGGAAAGACTGAGGGCAGGAGAAGAGGACGACAGAGGATGAGATGGTTGAATGGCATCACTGACTCAATGGACATGAGTTTGGGTGGACTCCGGGAGTTGGTGATGGACAGGGAGGCCTGGCGTGCTGTGTGTGGTTCATGAGGTCGCAAAGAGTCGGACACGACTGAGTGACTGAACTGAACCGAATTGAGCATTGAAAAATGGACGCCTTCAAATTGTGGTGCTAGAGAAGACTCTTGAGAGTCCTTTGGATAGCAAGGAGATCAAACCTGTCAATCCTAAAAGAAATCAAATCTGAATTTTCATCAGAAGGACCGACGCTGATGCTGAAACTCCAATAATTTGGCCACCTAATGCAAAGAGTCGACTGATTTTAAAAGATCCTGATGCTGGGAAAGATTTAAGGCAAAAGGAGAAGGGGATGGCAGAGGGTGAGATGGTTAGATAGGATCACTAATTCAATGCACACAAATTTGAACAAACACCGGGGGACTGAAGGACAGAGGAACCTGGTGTGCTGATGTCCTCAGGATCACAAAAAGTCAGACATGACTTAGCAACTGAGCAACAACAAAACAACATGTTGAGTGGCTAACTTAGAAAATTCATCCTGAACCAGTTTATCTTAGTATTGATACCATAAATATGATATCAACTCTTCAGTATACTCTAAACATAGTGCATCTAGATACATTTAAAGATTCCAATACACTACATTTCAGATTTTATAATATTAATTTTATGATACTGTTTTCTTATCATTTTTCCTTTTCATAAAGATAAAGAGAATAATATCAAAAGTTAATGTTATAAAATCTCAATTATCTTCTTGTCTTTTCATGCTGTTTATGGGGTTCTCAAGGCAAGAATGCTTAGTGGTTTGCCATTCCCTTCTCTAGTGGGCATTTTGTCAGAAGGCTTCACCGTGACCTGTAAGTCTTGGGTGGTCCTACAAAACGAGGTTCACAGTTTCATTGAGTTAGACATGGCTGTGATCCATGTGATCAGTTTGGTTAGTTTTCTGTGACTGTGTATTTCATTCTGTCTGCCCTCTGAGGGATGAAGATGAGAGGCTTGTGGAAACCGCCTCATGGGAGGACTGGTTGTGGAGAAAACTGGGTCTTGCTCAGGTGGACAAGGCCATGCTCAGTTCAGTTCAGTTCAGTCCCTCAGTCCTATCTGACTCTGCAATCCAATGGACTGCAGCACACCAGGCTTCCCTATCCTTCACCATCCCCAGAGCCCACTCAAAAAGGCCATGTTCAGTAATTCTTTAATCCAATTTTCTGCTAATGGGTGGGACTGTGTTCCTTCCTTGTAGGTTGGACTAAAGCCAAACAATGGTAGGGGTAATGGCAACCTCCTCCAAAAGAACTTATGCCAGGATGCTGCTTCTCTTAGGACTGACCAGTATGCAGGTCAAGAAACAACAGTTAGAAGTAGAGATGGAACAACAAACTGGTTCACAATTGGGAAAGGAGTATGTCAAGGCTGTATATTGTCACCCTGCTTATTTAATTTATATGCAAAGTACATCATGTGAAATGCCAGAATGGATGAAGCACAAGATGGGATTAAGATTGTAAGGAGAAATATCAATAACCTCAAATATGCAGATGACACCACCCTAATGGCAGAAGAGGAACTAAAGAGCCTCTTGATGAAAGTGAAAGAGAGTGAAAATGCTGGCTTCAAAGTCAACATTCAAAAAACTAAGATCATGGCATCCAGTCTCATCACGTCATGGGAAATAGATGGGGAAACAATGGAAACAGTGACAGACTTTATTTTCTTGGGCTCCAAAATCACTGCAGATGGTGACTGCAGTCATGGAATTGAAAGACAATTGTTCTTTGGAAGAAAAACTATGACAAACCTATACAGTGTATTAAAATGCAGAGTCACCACTGCCGGCAAAGTTCTGTATAGTCAAAGCTATTGTTTTTCCAGTAGTCATGCATGGATGTGAGAGTTGAACCATAAGGAAGGCTGAGTGCTGAAGAATTGATGTTTTCAAAGTGTGGTGCTGGAGGAGACTCTTCAGAGTCCCTTGAACAGCAAGGAGATCAAACCAGTCAACCCTAAAAGAAATCAACCCTGAATATTCATTGGAAGGACTGATGCTGAAGTTGAAGTTCCAATATTTGGACATCTGATGCGAAAAGTTGACTCAAAGGAAAAGATCCTGATGCTGGGAAATGCTGACGGCAGGAGGAGAAGGGGATGACGGAAGATGACATGACTGGATGGCATCACTGACTCATTGGATATGAGTTTGAGAAAACTGTGAGAGATAGTGAAGGACAGAAAAGCCTGGTGTTCTGCAGTCCATGGAGTCGCAAAGTGTCAGGTATATCTGAGTGACTGAACAATAATGGCAGTTTTCTTTATAATTATCTGAAGTATTTATTCAGTTCAGTTCAGTTCAGTCGCTCAGTCGTGTCCGACTCTCTGCGACCCCATGAATTGCAGCACGCCAGGCCTCCCTGTCCATCACCAACTCCCGGAGTTTACGCAAACTCATGTCCAGCGAGTCGGTGATGCCATCCAGCCATCTCATCCTCTGTCGTCCCCTTCTCCTCCTGCCCCCAATCCCTCTCAGCATCAGAGTCTTTCCCAATGAGTCAACTCTTCGCATGAGGTGACCAAAGTATTGGAGTTTCAGCTTCAGCATCAGTCCTTCCAATGAATACCCAGGACATATCTCCTTTAGAATGGACTGGTTGGATCTCCTTGCAGTCCAAAGGACTCTCAAGAGTCTTCTCCAACACCGCAGTTCAAAAGCATCAATTTTGGGGGGCTCAGATTTCTCCACAGTCCAGCTCTCGCATCCATACATGACCGCTGGAAAAACTATAGCCTTGACCAGACAGACCTTTGTTGGCAAAATAATGTCTCTGCTTTTTAATATGCTATCTAGGTTGGTCATAACTTTCCCTCCAAGGAGTAAGCGTCTTTTAATTTCATGGCTGCAATCACCATCTGCAGTGATTTTGGAGCTCAAAAAAGTAAAGTCTGACACTGTTTCCACTGTCTCCCCATATATTTCCCATGAGGTGATGGGACCAGATGCCATGATCTTAGTTTTCTGAATGTTAAGCTTTAAGCCAACTTTTTCACTCTCCTCTTTCACTTTCATCAAGATTGCAGGTCCATTCCCAAATGTTATTTTTTTTTCTTACCCTCTAAAAATATCTTAGGTACTTGAGTTATTCCCTACATATTTATAATTATCTTGAAAGGAAAATCAATAAATTGTGGTCTGATATAAAGAATTTATAGGTGCCATAATCCAAAGCATTTATTGAAGCCATATTTTTTACATACTCCAGCACAAATCTGCTTTAGCCAGGCTTCCCCATCCCTCCTCCAAATACCATACTTCTGCTTGCTTTATGATTCTATTAATTTAATAATAACTCTCCAATGAGAGCTTCTTCTCTTCTTCCATTTTCATGTCAAGCTGAAATTCTTGCTTTAAAGTTTTCTTGATTATTTCTGGATGAAGTGATTTTTCCTTCCTTTTTACATTTTTTTTATTCCTTTGCATTTTAGTTATCTACACATGTATCCTGTATATCATAAAGATATTTGATTTCTTAAAGTTCAGTGATAAAATCTTAATTTTTGAATCCTTCTTTTGGGATATGGAGAGCATTAATGGCCACAGTGGTTCACACTTACTTGCATCTAAGCCTTTCATTAGTGCCCTCCCACTTCGACGGTGTACTTGGACTCATGACTTGCTTGACCAATGGATCTGTAGTCAGTAGAGTAGTTTGATCTTACTTACACCTGCTACCTCCATAAGAACATGCCTATCTAGCCTGTCAGAAGGGTGTGAGAGAAGAGCCAATAACTATTCTACAGCAAGTCTATCTCCATATGCATCAGCTCCCAAGTAGCGGCCAGTGTACTCCAACATCTATGAGTGAGCACTGCCAAGGCCAGGCTATGCAAGCTTAAATTATTGAATCAAATTATTGAATTGCAATTTTGTGAAAATAAGTGTTTATTGTTTTGAGTCGCTGGGTGCTGACATAGTCCATTACACAGAATTATATGCAATTACAAAACTGGTACAACATTCCTGGAACCAAATCACAGCATTCATAGTACTTCACACATATTCAAAATTTAATAAAGACGGAATGAATGCATCTGTATTATGCTTAAAGTTGGCTCCAACACATTCATAAACTGGGTGGCAATAATAAACAAAGAGAACTGGCTTCTCTGAGTATCTGCAATATGCTAAGTAAGGTGTATATTTTCATTTTGATCCATTTACTCCCTGTCACAAATATACAGAATAGTTCTTAAAAACCCATTTTACAGATGTTAACATTGAGAGTTAGTGAGATAATATATTAACATATACAATATATTGACATAGAATTTAAAAAGGGGTTGAATGATAAAATATCATCTGATCATAAAGTTTATGTTTATTGTGTCACAGGCTCCTGGGAGGAGGCTGATATTAAATGGATAAATATATAATAATTTTTAAGCTAATTTTTAGATACTTTGTAACTGGTATTTTTAAAATGACGCTTCTCTTCTTTGGAATAGAATTAGATAATATGTAACAGAATATGTCTCCTTGTAAGTACATGTTACACTTTTATCTGCTTTCCACATTATCCCACAATTTTTTCTATTGTTCAACAAATTTTTTACTACTTGTTTACTCTATGTTCAATACCACAATAGGTACTAGACAGATAGTTGTTGACAAAACAGATTCTGGTCCATACAGGCTTATAGGTCAGTGGTATTCATCATCTCAGTGATAGTAGTTTAACATCAGCCATTTAGCTGAACCTACATCAAACAATTGGCAAACACTACCAAACCGGAGAGTTTTCTTTTATTTTCTTTCTTTTTTGAGAGTTTGTTGTTAAATATTTACTAGCATACATTCAATAGCCTTTGGCCCATATGAGACAAGAGCTTTTTGCTTATATTGCATTCAAAATTCTATATACAATGATTAATTTAAAAATAAAATAATTCAATTAAATGAAAAAGCTTCAGATGATAAGCAAAAATATGCAATAGTTATATTAGATGTAAATAATGCTTTTCTACAGCACAAAGAAATAGAGAAGTGGATGTGAAAATGTAATCAGGTAAATGAGATACACAGGAAAGTATCAAACTAAATATATGTTAAGATATGTTGCTATTAGAAATGAAGACAGCTACCTTATATCGATAAAAGGGAAACTTTTATCAATTCTGAACTTTGGTGCACCTACAAACAAGCCTCCTAAAATATAAAGCAAAACAAAAACTCAGAAATATTATTAAGGAACAGTTTTAAAGACATAATGATGGTATGGTATTTTAATATAAATTTCTCATTTATTTGTATATAAATTAGACTAAAAACTGGTAAATAAATTTTTAAAATAAACAAGCATGTTTATGGGTTATGAGAATTTAGCCAAACAATTGAAGAATGTACCTTGATTCAAGTGAAAATGAAATTCACATACCATAATAGATTAAGAAAGGAGATTTCACAAATAAATAACATTACTAGTGACAAGGGTTCATAATTATAGAAATTTTCTGAAGGACTTTCTATATACAAAATTTTAAGCTTACATGAAATGGACAAATTTAAGGACACTATAGCTTCCTAAAATTAACTCATGAAATTTTAAAGTTTTGAATTAATAATTTATTATCTTCATTTATACACTTAACAGCCAAGATTTCTTACAAGTGTTGCCAAATTATTAAGTTATAGACAGTGTCAAATTTAAACATATTCTTTGATACATCACAGGGAAAAATTGCTCACCAATTTGTTTCATGACAGTAGTACACAATTCATACAAAACTAAAGGACATTATGTAAGAAATAAATTTTGTCATAAAGTTATAAATACAAAAATCCAATGTAAATACTGGCAAACAGAATTAGCAAGCAAAATAATATAGCATGATCAACTTTTGTGTCTCTTGAAATATAAAGAATATTTGATGAAAATCTATCAATAACTCTGTTATACTACCAAAATAAAGAACTACCTTGAAATATATAGAGAATATATTGAAATAACTTAAAACATATATATTAATAACTGATTACAAGCTATGAGTAAAAAGAATATTCTTAATCTGACAAAGGAATTAACAACAACAAAAAGTGCAGATCACATTCCTAAGAGTGAAACAACATAAGAATTGTCTTTACAGTCAGGAAGAAAGAGACTCTATTCAACAACACACTGCAAATTCTAGATAATTCAATAATATGAGGAAAATATATAAAATGCAAATAATTGGAAAGGGTGGAGAAAATATCATTGTTCACTAATACTGGTTATCTTCTTAAAAAAATGAAAAAAATAAACAAATTAAGAAATTAATGAGAATTCATGGACATAAAAGCAATATACAAAATATTAATTTCTGTATACCAGGAAGAAATGAGAAAATATTCATTTGCTTGGGTCCTTATTAATTCATTGTAATCGTGTATCAATCCTAAAGAAAATCAACCATGTATAATTGATGTTTTTGAACTGCTGTGTTAGAGAGGACTCTTGAAAATCCCTTGGATAGCAAGGAGCTCAAACCAGACATTTTTAAAGGAAATCAACTCTGAATTTTCATTGGAAGGACTGATGCTGAGACTGAAGCTCCAGTACTTTGGCCACCTGATGCAAAGAGCTGATGAACTTGGAAAGACCCTGATGAGGGGAAGATTGAAGGCAGAGGGAGGAGGGAGCCACAGAGGATGAGATGGTTACACAGCCTCACCAACTCAGCAGACATGAATTCAAGCAAACTCCAGGAGACAGTGAAGGACAGGAAACCTGGGATGCTGCAGTCCATAGGGTCACAAAGATTTGGACACGATTTAGCAACTGAACAGAGAAATCTTGGTACAGGAATTGACAGATGGCTAAAGAAAATAGGGCCACAGAAATCACATTCACTTAGTCCTGGTAGAAAGCAAAGGGTTAACAGCAGGGCTGAGATTCATCATCAGACTCATTAGGGTAATACCCCTAGAAAGGAAAGAAGCAAGGTAATCTGATCAACTTTCTTTATGAACAGTTTAATGAAAGATTTTCTGGCAGATTTATAAATGACATTAGATCATGAGGGAGGAAATATGTTCTAGTCTGTGTAGGTAATTTATGGACAATCAGTTTAGAATTTGTAGATTCTAGGGCCTTGGATTGCCTAGAAAAATTTGAGTATAAAAAATGAAGCTATTTTGTGACTGATACAGTCTCACTTAGTAAGTGAAGTGACTGCCAACCTCTTTGAGAGACCTCATAATAATCCTGGTTGCAAGAAACATCTACATATAGATTGTTTGTTTTACTTGGGTTTCTGAATTAGTTGTGTCCTTAAAATTATTTGTAAAGCCTGATCCTAGGTCAGATCTACGATTTATGTGAGTCTGATTTAACAGCTATCATTTGCCCTTGCTCCTTGGGACACTTGACAAATCTAACAAAATGTTACAGATCAGTGGGAAAATAATATACTAGTCAATTATACCTTGTTATCTATGTAAACTAAATAAATTTGGCAACTTGTTTCAAGCCATAGGCAAAATTAAAGTCAACGTGGATTTTTAAGACCTAAATGTGAAGTTAAGATTTAAAACTTTTCTACAAACAACAGGAGAATATCTTGATAACCTCAGGATTGAAAGAAATTCTTAAACAAGATATAAAAAGTACAAGGGGTTTACCTGGTGGCTCAGATGGTAAAGAGTCTGCCTGCAGTGTGGGAGATGAGGGTTCAATCCCTGGGTTGGGAAAATTCCCCTGGGGAAGGAAATGGCAACCCACAACAGTATTCTTGCCTGGAGCATCCTATGGATGGAGGGTCCTGGCAGGCTACAGTCCATTGGTTCTCAAAGAGTTGGACATAACTTCACTTTCAAAAAGTACAAACCATTTAAAAGACTGATAAAACTAAACACTTGGAAGTTAAAAACTCTATGATAAAATCATACAAAATAAAGTAAAAGATCAGAGACAA
The DNA here is from genome assembly GCF_963930625.1 of Muntiacus reevesi. Classification (NCBI taxonomy): domain Eukaryota; kingdom Metazoa; phylum Chordata; class Mammalia; order Artiodactyla; family Cervidae; genus Muntiacus; species Muntiacus reevesi. Next base: position 42,782,887 of record NC_089259.1, read on the forward strand.
ATAGTTACAATGCATAAAACAAAAGGTTAGTATCTGAATTTATAAAAAAAACCTTTATAAATAATTTAGATGACAGACATTTTAATAGAAAAAATGTAAGTAAAATACATGAACTGGCAATGGAAAGGAGATGTAATAAATAAATAAATAAATATATATATATATATATATATATATACGCACACACACATATATATGTATGTACATACTTACTAAAACTCCGTCTCATGATGATTGTAGGAATTCAAGTTAATCACAGCAAAAATACTATTTTAGATTTATCAGATTGTTAGATTTTTAAAACTATGGCAATATGGTATTGATAAATCTGTAGAATGATAGAATATTTCATGCACTGTTGGCTTGTAGTTGTAAATTTATTTTAAAAACAACCTTGTGGACTTCCCGGTAGTCCAGTGGTTGACTTCATGATCCCACTGCAGGGGCTTTGGATTCGATCTCTACTCAGGTCTCATGCCTCAACTAAGAGTTTGCATGCCACAGCTAAAGACTCTGGATCTGCATGCCCAGCAAAGATCAAAAATCCCAAGTGCCATAAATAGGATCTGGCACATACAAATAAGCAAATATTTGAAAATACGAATAAGAAGAAAAACTTTGAAAAGCAATTTAAAAATAGCCAGCAAAATTTAAAATTTGTGTACTCTAGGACTCAGCAATAAATACTAGGGAAACTCTTGTATACAAACATTTAAGAATGTTCTTTGGAGCATTGCATTTAATATCAAAGTGTGGTGACACCCTAAATATCTACAAACAGAATATAAAGGGGTTGAGAAATTGTGATGTATGTATACAATGACATGAAACATGGAAAATGCAAATGAATGCCTAACACTACAGGTATCAACGTGATTTAACCTCACAACTTTTTGCTTTTTTGCAAATTAAAGATGTAGAAAGTTATACTATGTATGTTACTACATTAGAAAAATGTGTATATTTTGGGGCTCATAGATGTGTCATAAAAGTACAAAATGTTCCATAAAATTTATAAATGGTAATTTCAGAGTCAAGATAATGTCTGCAGAGCATTGAAGGGGAATCGAATTGGGAAAGTTTACACAGAAAACTTCAATTCTACTGATAGTAGTTTTTTTTGTTTTTTTGTTTTTTTTAATGTTTTTCTGTGGTATTTTGGGTCTGGATTGCTTATTTTCTATACTTTTTATAAGACTTCAATGCTTAATAATCATAAAAGTATAAAAAGAAAGAATAGAGGCTGTTAAACAATTAGGTTTAAGCTATTGGCCAGAGAGGAGAGATGCTGTGCTGAAAAATTCTAGAGCTTTTTTTTTTTTTTTTTGAATGAACAAAAATTGTGGGGGTGAAGATCTTGACCCCAAAAGAGCTATAAGCTCAAGAAATAATAAAGAACAAATGAGATAAGTATCATCCTTGAGAATAAGGACACAACCAGTTGCTTCTTTGTTTCAAAGATCTGAATTAAAAAAAAAAAAAAATAGGTTACCACCAAACAAGTGATTCATTTGTGATGTGCTGTTTTCACAGATAACGTAAAACTGCTCTGAAATGACATCCTTCTATGCAGGTAGCACTGAACATGAATGGAAAATCCAAAACTATGAGATACTTGAAAAAACAGACAACCACTAGTGAGAGTCAATACATATGAAAAAAAGAAAAATGGTGCCAACTTGTCCCAAAAACTATTTCATAGAAATAGTGAAAAATACCTATAAATCTATTACCCAAAATTCAAACAACTGCAAGCTCAAGTACTCTGGTTGACAATAGGAGGAGTTGACGCTATCCCCAGCTACAATTACTGAAGTGTCAGGATATGACTGAAGAGAAAGTTCTGTCCTGTCATATCATTTGTTCTCCAGTCTTTAATTGCACCAGTGGAAGGGCCAGTTCTTTACTAATTATGCAGTTTAAAAACAAAGCCAAAAAAGAAAGCCAATTGCAAGAGTACCACCTCTGTCAGACATATGAATCTGATGCACAATTGTGAGCTTCCCCAAGGGTGTGTGAACTACAGGAATCCCATCTGCATGAGCTATCCTTAGTGAATGTTGCTCCTCAAGGTCAAGTGTGAGAGCTCTCTGAGAATTTGCCCTTCTTTGCACAGCAGGTAAACTAGACATTCCATCAATCTACCTGAAGAAACATTACCAAAAATGGCTTTGAAATTCTGCATTTTTATGTGGGTTGATGTCTATGCAAATATTTGGTAACGCTCTAGTGAACTTTCAAAAATTAAAGGGGCAAACAAAGTTCAAACTTGATTGTTCTCTTCCTCTCTCCCTTTCTTTTGCCTCTTTTCTTTTTCCTTATTTTCTTCCCTCCTCTTCTTGCCCCATCTCTGTTTATCTCTTGCATTTTATTTCCCACATAAACACACATATGCATTCACAGACCCACACAACCCCCATCATGTACTACTGAGTATGCACTGTGTGCAAAGTGAAAGTGAAAGTGTTAGTTGCTCAGTCAAGCCTGAGTCGGCAATCTCAAGGACTGTAGCCTGCCAGGCTCCTCTGTCCATGGAATTCTCCAGGCAAAAGGACTGGAGTGGGTAGCTATCCCTTTCTGCAGGGGATCTTCCCAACCCAGGGATTGAACCCAGATCTCCTGCATTACAGGTGGATTGTTACCCACGGAGCCACTGTGTGAGGCATCCTGCAAAGAAACTCAGACAATTTATTTTGGGGATGTAGGCAAGCAAAGGAGCAGAGCACAAACTTTAAATGAATGACAAGTCAAAGACTTGACATAAACTAATTAGAACCAAATGAGTCCAAGATGATAGACAAGTCAACTTCCACCAGAGCTTGAGCCTCAGTATATGTTCATTGTAACATATTAACAAGCTAAGTGAGACACCCACAAGTGCCTTGACAGTTCCAGCCATCAAAGACCAAAAAGTGAGCCTTGGCCCTATTCCTGGAAATCCCTGCCCTATCTTTAAACAGCTGGAATAATCCTCCCACTCATTAGCCTATGAAATTACCCAGCCCATGAAAACTAACTGCACCATATTTTGGAGCACTCCTGCCTTCTGAGCTGGGCCACATTCTGTCTATGGAGTGTTTCTCTCTAAATAAATCCACTTCTTACCTATCACTTCATCTCTTACTGAATTCTTTGTGTGATGAGACATCAAGAAGCTGAGCTTCTTTAAGGGCTGAGACCAGGTATATTATCCCAAGTTAAAAGATGTGAGTTCAAGTCCCAATTTGAGCTGCATGATTTCAGAAGGAAGGATCTGAAATAATTCTAGGCTATTGTAAAATCTGCCCTGACACTTAAGCCATAGGATCCAAAAGATACAATGGTGTATGGAGTATAAGTGGCAGATAGGGATGCTGTCTGGAGCCTTTGGCAGGACCCTTCAGGTCCTTAAAATTTTGGAGAAGAGTCCTGTCATTTTTTTTCAGCTACTTTCCTTTTGAGAAACAGCTATGAGCTTGACACTCGGCCTTAGTAGAATGCTTAACCGTAAGCCAGTGAGTTACTGTGTGAAGTGAACCACCTACCACGAACTGGGTGTTATATGATTGACCAAGCCATAAAGTTAGGTGTACACGGCAGCATTCAGTCATCAGATAAAGAGGTAAAAATGAGATCAGGCACAAGCAGTCCTCAAAGGCACAAGTAAATTACATATAGTGGCCCAAATGTCCATGATCCTCTCTTCTGCTAAATTACCTTCTCTCTCCTAGCCTGTATCTTGGCTTCATTGGGAGTTCCCTACAATCTATTGACAGAGGAAGAGAAGACATGAAAAAGTTTAATAATCAAGTGAAAATGATGACCCATTGTGTAGATACTGGTCAACATCCTTCCCCATTGACATTTGCCATCATACCAATGGGCCTATGAACAAAGTAGCCATAATGTTGATGATGGGGGCTATTCATGGTGAATTCAGTAACATGACTTCCACTCACCAAGGCTGACTTGACTACAGCCACCACTGAGTACCCAATCTGCCAGCATGAGAGGTCAGCCCTGAATCTCTGATATGGCACCATTTACCTGGGTCATTAGTCAGCTACTTGGTAAAGTTGATTACATTGGACTTTCCCCTCCCCCATCATGGAAAGAGCAGTAATTTTGAAATCCTATAGGGGCCCTTTGGGAACCTCCCAAATAAAAAGGCCCTTCTATGTTCCCTATTTTTTTAGATTTATTTTTAATTGGAGGATAATTGCCTTACAAAGTTATGTTGGTTTCTTCTGCACAACAACAAGGTTCAGTCATAATTCATTTCTTGCTTGTAGGGAAAAAGTTTTAGCCTCCGAGACCTTTTCTGAGTTTCAAACAGCAGATTCAGATAGTAATCAGAGGAGTGAGGGACTGCAGAAAGAAATGAGTTCAGCAATGAAACCTGGTCCTTGTACATCCTCAGAGGATGTACATAGCAATTTGATACTTATCTCTGAGTTATTTTAGAGGAAGTAAGGCCCTCACCCAGGTGGAGGATGGTATCTTCAGACTGCACACACGCACATGCACTCCAGGCTGATTGGAACCAGGAGGCTGATGATCGAGATTCCTGGGGCACAATCCTGTTACCTCCTCCCCAACCAATCAGAGAAGGATTACACACCCTGTAGGTCTCATGCACACCCAGTTTTGCCAATAAAAGCCTTTTCCTTGAGACCCATCAAGAAGTTTACCTTTTTTGAGCATTAGCTGACCAGACTCTTTCTGGCACCTTACAATGCAAACTGCACTGTCCTTCACCACAACATGGTGTCAGTAGCTTGGCATATGAGCAAATGAACACAAGTTTGGTTCAGCGACAATTTGTTTTCACTGGACCAGTTACTATGAATAAGAACTTTCCTCAGGCCTGAAGCCTGTTGCAAGGCTTCTGCATATGGTACCTATGAGACTGAGCACAAATGAAAAAAGGTTATACTGTATTTTATTACCAGAACTATTTTTACTCCCTGGGAATTTTTAACGAGTTTTGCTTGTGACTTTATCATGTTCCCCAATATGCTGAGGCAACTGGCTTGATAGAATGGCAGAATGGCCTTTTGGAGATTCAGTTAGAGTGACAGCTAAGTGGTACTACCTTGCAGAACTAGGGCAAGATTCTCCAGGAGGCTGTATATACTCTGAAAGACATTTTGGTTGCTTCCAAGTTTTTTCAATTATTAATAAAGTTGCTATAATCCTCCATGTGCAGGTTTTATGTGAACCTGAATTTTAAACTCTTGGGAAAATACCAAGAAGCATAATTGCTGTGTCATTTATTAAGAGTATATTTAGTATATTAATACTATATGTATTTATATATATACTATATAAACTAAATATATATATATAATAAATATACTAAATATATATATGTATATATACACTATACTATTTGTGTATATATATATAAATATATATATATAATATGTAATATGAAAAGAACTGCCAAGCTGTCTTCCTAAGTGGCTGTACCATTTTGAGTTACTGCCATCAGTGAATAAGAGTTTCTGTTACTCTATGTTCTCATCATTTAGCAGTCACCAAGTTTCCAAATTTTGGCATATTAATAGATATTTTTTGTTTTTAATTTTGATTCTCTGATGACAAGTGATGTGAAACAATATTTCATATGTCTATTTGTATACATTGCTTGATGAGCTGTCTCTTTGATCTTTAGCCATTTTTAATTGTGTATTTTTTATTGTTGAGTTTTAATAATTCTTATGTATATTTTGTATATGAATTATTTATCAGCTGTATCTTTTGTACAAATTTTCTCAAAAATGTGATATATTTTTATTCCCTTGTCAGTGTCTTTCAGAGTGCATATATATATTTTTAATTTTAGTGAAGTATAGTCTATCAATTCTTTCTTTCATGGATTAAATCTTTGGTGTTGTATCTAAAAATGTCATCATTAAATCCCAGGTCATCTAGATTTTCTCTCATGTTATCTTCTAGAAGTTTTATAGTTTTGTATTTTACATTTAGGTTGGATCCATTTTGAATTAGCTTTTTTAAAGGTATAAGGTATGTATATAGATTTATTTGATTGCATATGAATGTCCAGTTGCTCCAGCACCATTTGTTGAAGATGCTTTGCTTGTTTTCCTGTATTGTCTCTGTTCTTTGACTAAATTTATGTGGGTCTATTTCTGGATTCTTTATTATGTCCCATTGATCTATTTCTCAGTATCTCAAATGAATTTGCCAGAATTTTGATTGAGACTACAGTGTATCTATAGATAAAGTTGGAAAGAACTGACATATTGACATTATTGATTCTTCCTATCTATGATCAGGAAATATCTCTTCAATTATTTAGTTCTTCTTTGCTTTCTTCCATCAGGCATTGCTAGTTTTCTTCTTGTAGATTTTGTACATATTATGTTAAATTTATACCTAAGTGTTTTTAGTGGGAAGTGGTTCTTAAGAGGAGATAGATATTATAATACTCTGTGGCCTTCTGAGGAGCTACAGTACCCAAAAAGATATCCAATATATCTGTGGTATTGAACGTTTATGAGAGTAAGAATGTTTAGGGAAAAAATTAGTTAAAATTTAGAGTACAAAAAAGAAAACAAGTTTGAAAAAAACTACTTATAAAGAAGGCTGAGGACCAAAGGACTGATGCTTTCAAATTGTAGTACTGAAGAAGACGTTTGAGAGTCCCTTGGACAGCAAGATCAAACCAGTCAATCCTAAAGGAAATCAATCCTGAATATATATTAGAAGGACTGATGCTGAAGGAGAAAGAGGTGACAGAGGATGAGATGGTGGGATGACATTATCAACTCAATGGACATGAGTATATGCACAAACTCTGGGAGACAGTGAAGGACAGGGAAGCCTGGCATGTTTCAATTCATGAGGTCGCAAAGAGTTGGCCATGACTTAGTGACTGAACAGCAGTAATTTTAAATTTAAATTAACAACCCACATATCCATTGTACATTTTACCCATCTAAACATTCTATCATATTTTAGTAAAATATGCTGTTACTGCTATTTAGTTACTTAGTTGTGTCTGACTCTTTGGGACTCCATGCACTGGAGCCCACAAGTCTCCTCTGTCCCTGGGATTTACCAGGCAAGAATACTGGAGTGGGTTGACATTTGCTTCAGTAAGGTATCTTCCCGACCCAGGGATCGAACCCAGTCTCCTACTTTGCAAGTAGATTCTTTACCAGTGGGAAGCCTAGTAAAATCTATGTCTATTTTTAAAATTTAGGCATTATCTAATAACAAATGTCTTTGGATTCATTCTCTTCTCATAACCCATGAGTCAAGATGTTACATATTTTGATATATCTTTATTTCTCCCCAGAAACTTCTTTCTTTGAACTCTTGACTTTCAAATTCCAGTTAGTTATGTCACACGAGGTAGCTTTCATTTCTCACTCACATGTTTCTGCTATGAACTGAATGCTTTTGTTCGCTCTCACCTGCCCAATTCATAAGATGAAGTCCTAATCCCCAGTGTGATGATATTTGGTCTTGGGGCCTTTGGAAGGCAACCAAATTTATATTAGATCAAGAGGATGGGACCATTATGATAAAATTAAGGCTCTTGTTAAAAGGGGAAGAGACCTGAGAACTCTCTCTAGGTCATTGAAGAATATTGCCAAAAGGCAGACATCTGCAAATCCGGAAGACAAATCTTACCAGGCAATTGAATTGCTGCCATCTTGAACTTGGACTTCTCAGCCTCCAATACTGTGAGAAATAAATTCTTGTTGCTATATCCACCCAGTCTATCACATTTTGTTACAGCAATCTTAGCTAAATTCCTAATCTATGTATGACTCTCACCACATTTGTTACACTAACCATTCTTCAAAGTCAGAAATTGAGTTTAGAATTCAAATTTGAAGAAAATGCTTACCTTTACTGATTGAATATGAATTTTTTTAAATACAATATTTTTTGTTGTTGAAGGAGAGCAAAAGTAAAACTGTGAAGAGGAAATGGAAAGGTTTCTCGGATATGTGATAAAACTGAAGGAAAACAAAGGAGAAAGAGATACTAAGTTAATGACAGGTAAGGATTTGGACACTTTCATTCCGAAGTATTTAATTTCTCTTCACCATAGCCAAAACCTAGTTAAGATTTTATTTTATTTTTTAGCCAGGTCTTTGAGTTTAGTTCTTTTTTAGTGTAAATAGGACTTTCAGAAAGGAGCATTGGAGCATAGAAACATAAAACTTACATGTGAGTAGAAGGGATGAAACAATAGAAAATGCCCTGCTAAAGGACAGAAAAACTAGGAGAGAAACAAGAGCTAGAGGAACACAGAGAAGGAGAGACTCCTTCCATGAGGGTCTAACAGGAAGGCATAAAGTATAATGGTAAAAAATCTAAAGTCAGCCTTAAGTATGGATATCTTTGTCTTTGGGAAGCAAGAAGTAGCAAAATTGAAAGGCTGAAAAGAAGGAACTTCAGTTAATGTGTTGGGTTTAAAGATCTGGCAGTGGCAGAGCCTATAAACTGTGGGAAAGGAGGCTGAAAAACTAATGAGAGGCTTATTTTAGAGCCTCAGTAGTCATGTTGAATAGTTTTACCCTTACTGTCTTGTCAATGGGGAATTGCTTTTTCGTTTGTGTGGAAGAAACTAATGACTGTCTTTCCTTCTCCGTGTTCCCCTTCCTTTAGAACCAAGACCCTGTTGTGTGGCTACCCAAAATGAAAACTACATTTCCTAGCCATGTTGTAGCTGGATGTCATCATGCAAGTAAATTTATTACTTTCAATGATGGAAAAGCAGAAGTTTTGTGTGTAAATTCTAAGTGTCCTCAAGGAAAGAGTGATGTCCTTTGTTGTTTCTTCCTCCTTTCTTGTCTGTACTAGGATCAATAACCTGGATCTGGACTATCCATCTTGGACCATGAGACTAAGGGTATACCATAGAACAAAATAGAAATTGGAAGTAGTCTGGATAGCTAACTTTATAAAACAGCTCTGAACTGCTTTACCCACTGTTGTGTTGGGTTTTGTGTCACTTGCAGCTAAAAGTAATCCAGAGACAAATTGTTTTTCATTTGTTTCTTTTTGCTATTGTTGTTTTAAACCAAGGAACGACAGTCAAGATTTTGTATGCATAGATCCGACTGGATTAAAAGAGATGCTTAAACACACACACACACACACACACACACACACACACACACACAGAGTAAGATATATAATAAATCTCTAAAGCAAGTCTGGTTATGATAAGATTCATGTCTGAGGAACAAGATGAATAGATATCTGATTTTGAGCCAAGGTGACTAGAACAGTACTGGAGCCTTTAAGTTTGGGAAAATGATGAGGGCTATGTGCGTGTGTGTGTGTGTGACTTGATTATGATGGCTATTAGAATTGTCCTCAAAGAAAGAGCTATGTCCTAGAATTGTGTATGTGTATGTGTGACCTGATTATGCTCTTAAAACTGCAACAATTTTATGTTATAATTCACCCACTTCCTTGGCAAAACACCTGAGTCATCAAATTGATTGAATCATAATCCACACATCTAGAAGGTAGAATAGCAGAAATATTTCAGTTCTTGGTCTCTGTGGTCCACTACTTAAGTAATTATGGAATATAACAGAGAATTTTCTTTTTTAAAAGATAAGAGTAACACAGGTATCAAAGCAGTTTAATAGCAGGCTTCTTTTAAACCAGTGTTGTTCAGCCTTGGCATCTGGGCCAGATATTTTTTGTTGAGAGGACTTTCCTACACATTGTAGGATATTTAGCAGCATCCTGGTCTCCACCCACTAGATGACTAACATTCTTTCTCTCCCCTCTCTCATAGTTGTGGCAACCAAAAATATTTCCAGACACTGTCAAATTTGCTTTCAGGGCAAAATTGTCCCCAGTACAGACCCACTGGTCAGAAGGTACAGAAGAAAGGATGCAGTTTTTACTTAGATTTAGCCCCCCCACACTTTTTTTTAATACTATAGTCTTACTTTTGTTCTTGAGCCTGTAACTTAATGTGTACTTCAACAAGATGTCCAATTTTAAACTAGAAATAGCAATCCACCTCTTCATCTCTACCTGGATTATCTCTAACAATGACAGGGATTAAAAAGATAATGTACACAAAGCCTGTGGTATGCCCTTAGTACAGAGTAAACATCATCGATTGTTTTTCTTAAAAAAAGGAGAAAATACACAGAAGTGATGGGTTTTTTTTTTTTGCCTTTTTCATTTGTGCTGAACCTTTTGAGGTATTTAGTTATCTATTTCAAGGCTTTCTTTTGAGTGTCCAATTCTCCACTCCCTGGTTTTGGATCATGATCTCTTATGGAAGTACAATTACTAAAAATCTTTTGTATACAACTTTATACAGTATCATATGCACATAAGCCTCTTGACAGCAGTGGCGTGGTTCTGCTTTTCACCTCTTTGCTGTAACATCCAAGACTATGGATGATACATTGCTAATTTTTATAACTATGTTTGTTCTAAAATAGAGTTATACAGATTCAATAGGATCCTTGAGTTTAATACAAAAGGTATTATCAGGGACCCAATCGTATCTTCCCTTGGGTCTAAGTCTGAGTCAGGACTAGGAATTACAATGTTATATGTTTATGAAGTACTAGACATCTTGTGCTCAGAGTCATTATTGTTTTCTTTTGTTATAGCTAAAGTTGTTTGTGGAACAAACTGGACAAAAATTACACTGAGGCGTCTGGATTTCCCTAGAGAATTTTAAGAAAATCTGCTTTGCTGTGTTCCAAAGAGGCTGTATAATGACTGTCTTCCTTTACACTGACAATGCTATAAACAATTACTACAGCCTGGCCTCAATGTAGAAAGATCTCTAGCCATGTTTCAAAAGGTTTCTGGTCAGTCATCGAAATATTTTTTCTCACAGATAGGTGTGCATATAATTCTATTACTCCAAGTGCCCTACTTACAGAATTTTGCTCAAGTAAATAAAACTCAGATCTTTGTCTGTTTCAATAAAAAAAATGTGTGCTCACTGGTTTATTCACTGCTAGCAGAGTACCCACCAAGAGAGCTGTCTTGTTCAGTAACTTCTTCTTAGAGTAAATGTTAGTATTTCACTCCACAGAAAAGCTCTACTAACCAAAGTTGCTGCACAAAGCGTCACAATAAGCTAACATCTGTGCAGGTTCTGTCATGACCCCTCAGTGCTACATACATGTCCCCGTAGTGACAATTTCATTCAGGCAACAGTTAAGTCTAGATTCAGTGATGCAGTCATTTGTGACTTTTACATACAAATCCATGCATGGAAGTAGTTCCAAGAAGGAAGATAAAGGAGGTGGACATTTTTATTCAGAGCAAGTGTTTTAGTAACTGCCTATAAGAATCTATTAACAGAAAAAAATTTTTTTGACTTGCTCTTTTTCATTCTCTCCTTTTTAACAAATAGATTTGGGTTTTGAACTTAAACTATTTCTAGCAAGCATTTCACCTTGCCTAGTTTCTGAGTGGTTCAAAGGGAAATTGAAAATTATAACATTTCTTTGTATATAGCACTATAAAACGTTAACTGAATCAGTGATTTCTTTTAGGACAACCTATAGTGAATATACCCTGGAGGAGGAAATGGCAACCCCTTCCAGTATTCATGCCTGGGAAATCCCATGAATGGAGGAGCCTGATGGGCTACAGTCCATGGGGACATGACTGAGCGACTTCACTTATAGTGAATATAACTGGTTTTGGTAAAACAAAGGTGAAAATGAAATCCTCAACAAAATTCAGAATATCTTGTTAAGTTTGAATTTTATATTTTTGCATAAGTATCTCATATTTTCATATTTCACATGCCATGTTTTTGTATAAATATATCCCCAATATTGCATGGAACATACATATAGTAAAATCATCTTTCATCATCAATTCAAACTTAAGTGGGAAATTTGTACTTTTGTTTGCTAAATTTTACATCTTACTCAATGAAGGCAAATCAGAGATGTAAATATTAAAATATTGCCATCTTACAGTATTAGCGTCACTATATTTAAACATGTGAAGTTTCTCCTTTTATTTTCAAGGTCCATAATATAAAATATTTAGAACAAATAAAAGGAGATGCTTCACTCAGCAGGCAGTCACCTTGTGAAATTCACTGTCACCATAGGTCACTGGGCTGGATAATTTTATGACCAATAATAACATTTGTCTGAATGCATGCTGAGAAAAGGTAATCAAATCTCACACTTTAGGGAATAAGTTGCTCATTGCAGAAATTGGGAGGGAATGACTTCCTGCACAATTGACTGGGGGTATTATGAGGGTTACGGCCATTGTCAGAGAGGCCACCTGCCTCCGTGGATCAGTACAGAGGCTGAGATGTCACTGAGTGTAGTCTCAAAAGTGGATGCAAAATTCCCTAATAATAATGAGGATGATCATGATGATAGAAATAATGGTGCATAGATTTATTTAAAAGAGAAAATTCATGTATTAATGAGAAAATATTTAATTTGAGGTAATTTTACATGCTGTAAGCTAAATAAATATATTAATTTATGCAGCCTTTTTTTCCCTTTTGGGTTAGGATTATAGAAGGTACAAAGAAATGAAGACTGTCACTAGCTGTTTTCTATCTAGAGAAGGAGATGCCCTCCGTTCTTACAGAGGATACTTGCCTTTCTTTATGGACCCATCATGTCTATAAATTAATCTCAATTTTACAGTATCAAGGTGAGAAATGATTTTAATCCAAAGTGAAATCATATTAAGAAGCTAGTTTCACAATATTATGAAAAAGTATGTTTGGCCAGTTCTTTCAAGCTCTTAGTATCTTCTTTTTTCTCCATCTTATGAATCTGAATTTGCTATGCTCTCTTGGTTTCCTTTTTCTCAAAGAAAATGATTTGATAAATTAATTCGTTCTAAGGTAAAATCAGTCCTTTTGAATGGAGTCCTGGGCAAGTCTGGTGAGGGGAGGTGAGGAGAAGCAATGATTTACCTAAAGCAATGAATGCCTAAGGAGCTCCAAGAAATTCCTTAGTGTCCTTCATGTCATTTCATATTCAAGCCTTTCTATTTCACTTGTGTGAAAGTGAAAGTCACTCAGTCATATCTGACTTCGTGACCCCATGGACTCATCCATGAAATTCTCTAGCCCAGAATATTGGAGTGGGTAGTCTTTCCCTTCTCCAGGGGATCTTCCCAACCCATGTCTCCTGCATTGTAGGTGGATTCTTTACCAGCTGAGCCAAGGAGAGCCCAAGAATACTGGAGTGGGTAGCCTATCCCTTCTACAGGGGATCTTCCCGACCCAGGACCCTAACCAGTATCTCCCACACTGCAGGCAGATTCTTTACGAACTGAGATATCAGGGAAGACCATTTCACTTACTTGGTAACTTACTAATACATTTGAGCTCTTTAACTGTATTTCCAGAGTTTAATTGTGTTGCTTGAGTCTGAGAAGTAACATAAGAAAAAGGAAAAAAAAAAAAAAAATGAAGTAGAAAGATGATCTGTTGGATCATTTAAAAAGAAGAGTGTTCCAGAAAAACATCTACTTCTGCTTTATTTGCTATGCTAAAAGCTTTGACTGTGTGGATCACAACAAACTGGAAAATTCTTAGATGGAAATACCAGACCATCTGACCTGCCTGCTGAGAAATCTGTAGGCAGGTAAAGAAGCAACAGTTAGAACTGGACATGGAACAACAGACTGGTTCCAAATTAAGAAAGGAGTACGTCAAGGCTGCATATTGTTACCCAGCTTATTTAACTTATATGCAGCGTATATCATGAGAAATGCCCTGCTAGATGAAGCACAAGCTGGAATCAAGATGGTCAGGATAAATATCAATAACCTCAGATACGCAGATGACACCACCCTTGTGGCAGAAAATGAAGAACTAAAGAGCCTCTTGATTAAAGTGAAAGAGGAGAATGAAAAAGTTGGCTTAAAACTCGACATTCAGAAAACTAAGATCATGTCATCTGGTCCCATCACTACTTGTAAATAGATGGGAAAACAATGGAAACAGTAGGAGACTTTATTTTTGGGAGGCTCCAAAATCACTGCAGATGGTGATTGTAACCATGAAATTAAAAGACACTTGCTCCTTGGAAGGAAAACTATGACCAACCTAGACAGCATATTAAAAAGCAGAGACATTATTTTGCCAGCAAAGGTTTGTCTAGTCAAAGCTATGGTTTTCCAGTAGTCAGGTATGGATGTGAGAATTGGACTATAAAGATAGATGAACGCTGAAGAACTGATGCTTTTGAACTGTGATGTTGGAGAAAACTCTTGAGAGTCCCTTGGACTGCAAGGAGATGCAACCAGTCCATCCTAAAGGAAATCAGTCCTGAATATTCACTGGAAGGGATTGATGCTGAAGCTGAAACGCCAATATTTTGACCACCTGATGTGTAGAACTGACTCATTTGAAACTACCCTGATGCTGGGAAAGATTGAAGGCAGGAAGAGAAGGGGACAACAGAGGATGAGAAGGTTGAATGGCATCACCGACTCGAAGGACATGTGTTTGACTGAGCTCAAGGAGTCAGTGAAGGACAGAGAAGCCTAGCATGCTGCAATCCATGCGGTCGCAAACAGTCAGACACAACTGAACAACTGAACTGAATTGAACTGAACTTGTTGGATTCTGACAGATCAAGATATACCAAACTAAGCATAAGCAGATGGATGACTTTTGATTTTGATTTTGATTATCAATTAATATTTACAACTGTATTATAATTCAATATAAGTATATTATTCAAACTGTAAAGTAATTTCCACAGAGTCATTTATTGTGTTTAAGAAAGAAGTGTCTGTAGGAGAAATAGCAGTAAATAGGTTTAATATATACATTTTCCAAGTTCTAAAGATTAATGTAGTCCATATTGAAATTGAAGGCTTTCAGTCGTGTCCGACTCTTTGCGACCCCTACCAGGCTCTGCGGTCCATGGGATTTTCCAGGCATGAACACTGGAGTGGGTTGCCCTTTCCTTCTCCAGGGGATATTCCCAACCCAGGGATCGAACCCGGGTCTCCTGCATTGCAGACAGACGCTTTACCATCTAGCCACTAAAATATAACTTAAGTGAAAAGAATAACAAGCCCTTGTATAAATGATTATCTCCAGACACAGTTAAGTGATTATCCAGTAACTCCATCAAAATAACAATGTTTATTTATTTTTGTTCTGAAATATATCTAGTTATTTATACATTAAATATATTTTGTTACTGGAAACAAGCTAAGATCATGCAGCTACAAATTATAGAATTATAGAATGCAGCTATAAAATCTGAGATAAAGTAAATAAACAAGGAAAGAGTTAATTATAAAGAAGTAAGTAATTTCCTATTTCTGAGATGAAATGATAGCTAAATATAGAGGCATAATTGATAAAGTCAAATAAATTGAAATCATAGTTAAAATATCAATGATTCATTTTGTTGAAAAGCAGAAAAACTTGGATTAAAAAATTTACTATTAAAATTTTATGGGTATCACAACAAATTCTAGGAGGTTTAAATACAAACTGATAATAGCAATATCTTTAGCAAATATGATGGATCACTTTGATCTTTTCTTCATGTTTCAGTGTTACACCAATAATGAATGAATCTGATATTTTTCACTATATGTGTGCTTAGTTTCTGTCTCACCCATTGAGCCAGTTATCTCCATATACCTCCTTTGTGTGTGTGTGTGTGTGTTCAGTTGTGTCCAACTCTGCAACGCCATGGACTGTAGCTTGCCAGGCTCCTCTGTCTATGGAATTTTGCAGGCAAGAATACTGGAGCAGATTGCTACTGCCTCCTTCAGGGGTCTGCCCAACCCAGGGATCAAATCTGCATCTCATGCATTTCCTGCATTGGTAGGCAGATTCTTTAACACTAGCACCACCTGGGAAGCCCTGAATATTCCCTTTATCAATACCTTAAATCTGGAGAACAAACTTTCTACTGATGATTTCATGGAAGTTAACCATGTCTTTATATCACATAGTAGTCTCTCCTCCTTCTTCAAGGTAAATATTTTGAAACAATCCAGATACTTGCAACCATAATGCTTAAGTAAATTAATTTTCTGTTTTTGGAACAAAATAGCTTCTCCACTACAATTTCTTCTGTTTATATGGCAAAAATTTAATGTTGGATTGGATAGGTAATAAGTCATAATGAATCAGTGATAATAAGTCATAATAAGTCAGCAACTTTTAAAAATATTTCTTTGTTATCACATTAAAGAAGATCAATTACTTTAAAAATATAATTGCCTGAGAGTCACTACATTTACATAAAATAAAGACACGAACAATACCAAACAGTTTAAACATATGCCAGATTATGTCAAGTAACTTCAATTCTAGACCTTTTCCTGTTTTCATTTCATTTCCTTAGGTTATACTTGTAAGCAAAATCTTTTCTTTCATCTTCCTGAAAACTTGGAGGCAACTTGGACTTGGTCTCCAAAGACTGTATAATTTCTCACTGAAGTAAACAAGCCTAATTTTAGAAACATATATTGTGATCATTTAAGTGCTCCATATGTAGCTATATTATAAAATATCTAGAGGGAATGGATTTTATTTAGTGTCTACAAGTACTTCATTTTGTAGATATTTTTCAACCAACACACACAAACATATTTCAACCTTATGCCTGCTATCTGTATCTTGCCATCTGTGTGTTTGTATTTTAAGTAGAACATATCATGAAAATGTAGCAAAAATATACAACAAAAAGGAAAACTGAAGCCAGATTTAAATAGACTACTTTTTGGCTTGAAAAATTTAGGCTGTCAAACATCACCTGTGTTCTTCTAAAATAATATTGTTAAAGAAATACAGATGAATACTTCTTTTTGAGAATGACCAAACAGAGTGAAAATAAATGAAGTGATTAAAAGAATTATTGTTTGTGGGGAAAGGCCATTAGTTTTTGAAGATATTGTCATATACATTCACTAATGTTTTCTTCTTTATTTTAAAATATTACAATTACAGAAATAATCTTTGTTTAATTAAAAAAAAAATCTTAATTGGAAGGAAGGACTGTTTTGCACTCAGATTGTGTCACTATTTACAGATTCCCAACCACAGTCTCTCAACTTAAGTTTCAGAGATTGTCTAATTTTTGTTCCTGCATCAAAGAATAAGAATGCTTCATATTAGTAGTTCAACTGCTATCAAATATTTTCTGTGTTTTCTTGAAAATTATTTTGTCAAGTGCTAATATCAAATTTATGGATACAAATAGAATATTCAGTGGATAACTTTTAAATTTTATATCACTGACTATATCTAAGTCATGAAAAGAATCAGAAACTTTGACTGAAGTTTGTGTTTTTTCCAAATGCTTAATACTTTAAAATTCTAGGTTCAAATTTGCGTATGATGCATTTGAGAAGATTAATTTTTAAAATTCCAGCACTATTTATATTCTGTAGATCATTTAATGCTTCCTAATAAGATCCAAGTCTAACTTTACATTTATTCATCTATTTATAAAAATTGGCCACTAAAAAATTAAAATGTGAATGCTATCCATACTTAAAAACAGAAAACAATCTAATGCTTGCAATGCTTCTAGAAAATACTAATATTTATAACATATACCAGTGACCCACAAGTATAATACAGCTATACATTTTCTGGCTTCAAATGAAACAAATAAATGAACAAATAGATAGATTCAAAACCAGGTTTAGAAAATGGGGTAGTTGATACTGGATTTAATTTCCACCTGAAACAACTAAAAAAAAAGACAAAAAGACAAAATAAATACCACAGTTGTTATGAACACACTAACAGAAAATAACCCCTGAGAGATATAAAAAAAAGAAAAAATCATTGAGAGCTTGTTCCAGCCTAATGTCTTGAAAAAGTAAAGATATCCATGTTAAGGAGTAGGATAGAGGAATCCAGAAGGAACTGAGAAAATGGAGTTAAAACTTAAGGAGAACAAGGTGATTAGAGTTTGTTGGACAGAGAATCAGAGAAAAAAGCAATGCAGAGAGATAGAAATGTGATGACAGAGAATTCCTCTTGTGTCTTCAGTTGAGTATTAGTGTATATGTGTAACTGAAGTGCCTAAAGCCAAGGAATCAATTATCTGAAAAGATTAGAGGAACAGTTCACAGAAGTCATACAAGACTAGGAGTAGTTTTCCCACCATCTTATAGGGAAATCTGATTCACAAAGCATTGACAGTATCCCCAATAATTTTGTTTCAGTAGTGAGACACACTTAGCCTTAGACTAAGCAACAGAATCTTAAAAGCAAGACTCAAAATATCCATGTAACTTACTATGACCCAAGACAATGCTAAAGTATATTAGTAGGAACACAAAACACTCAGCATACAAAAAGATCCATCACTTTAGAAGTTGAAATTTACAACATGTGGTTTCCAATCAAACATTACCAGGAATACAAGGAAGTAGGAAGCTGTAAACCCTATTAGGAAACAAATCAATCCATCATAATCAACTCAGAACTGACACAGATGATAAACCTAACAGACAAGGACATTAAAACAGTCATTATGAACTCCATGTGTTCGAAAATTAAGATGAAAATTTTAAAAAGATACAAATCAAACTTCTAGAGAGGAAAACTGTGATGTCTGAATTGAAAAGTACAATTGATAACACTAGTGACAGATTAGACATGACAGGATAAATGGTAGTGAACTTGAGTACAGAGCAAAAGAAATTATCCAAACTAAAACACAGAAAAAAATTAAAACTAATAAAGAAAAGAATATCAGTGAATGTGGAATCACCTGATGTGAAGAGCTGACTCATTTGAAAAGACCCTGATGTTGGGAAAGATTGAAGTCAGGAGGAGAAGGGGACGACAGAGGATGAAATGACTGGATGGCATCACCAACTCAATGGACATGGGTTTGGGTGAACTCTAGGAGCTGGTGATGGACAGGGAGGTCTGGCATGCTGCAGTTCATGGGGTCGCAAAGAGTTGGACATGACTGAGCGACTGAACTGAACTGAACTGAATGTGGAATCACTTTGAGCAATTTACTGTAAATATAACTTTTAATACCAAAAAGAAGGGAGAAAAAGAACAGAGAAATATTTGAAAAAATAATGTCTAAACCTTTCAACTTGCAAACAAATCAGTAAATAAAATAAATGCATATACAGATATAAGAAGCTCAACAAACCTCAAGTACAAGAAACATTAAAGAAAATAAATGTACATCATAACAAAATTGCTTTAAATCAGTGGGGGAAAAAATTAAAGGCAACCAGAGAACAAATAACATGTTACATAAAGAGGAACAAAGATAATGATGACAGTGGATATCTCATTGTAACCAAGGTACATGAAAATGGAACAGAGGAAGCAGGGAGACAGTGGAGAAAAATATTGGAAAATGTCTAAATATGTGAGCATTAAAACAACCAAAATACTTATAAATGATACATTGGTAGCTGAAGACATTTTAAAAAGAAATCAAAAAGAAATTAATCAGTATTTTCAAAATGAATGCATTTTCATACAACTGAATGAAATTAATGTGGTGAGATGATATTGCTAAAATAGTACCTATGGGCAAATTTAAAGTACTAAATGCTTGTATTAGGAAAGAAAATATCTCATTTCAGTCATCTGATTCCACTATAAGAAACAATAATTTAAAATAAGTAAAATATATCTAAAATAAGCTAACAAAAATAAAGTTTAGAACAAAAATTAAGAACAGAAAAAGAAGAAAAAGTAATGAAAGCAAATCTGGTTATTTTAGACCAATTAAATTGATAAGTCTTTAGTCAGATTGACCTTCAAAAGAGAAAAGCCACAGATAACCAATATAAGAGATGAGAGAGCTGACCCACGTATTAAAAGGGTAATAAGAAATTATCACCTACAACTCTATGAACTTAAATGAAAAGGACAAATCTCTGAAACACACACACTGCCAAAGCTCATTCAAGAAGAAATATATTGCCTGAATGGTCCTTTAACTAGTAAAGACTTCGATATGTAGTTAAAATCCTTCCCATGTGAATGTTAAGGAAATATTTAAGAACAGAAATTTACACCAGTAAATTCTACTAAGCATTTAAGAAAAAAAATAATCAATTCTACAAAAGCTACTCTCATACATGACTAGTGGGAATGTAAAATTATATAACCACTGTGGAACAGTTGGATAGCTTTTAAAAATTGACATGTAATTCAGCCTTTCCATTCCTAGCCATTTCTCTTTACTCAAAAGAAAAGAAAGCAATTTGTTTAAACACAGACTGGTGACAGATGTTTATAGCAACTTTGTAATGGGCAAAAACTGGAAACAGCCCAAATCTTAAATGGATAAACAAATTTGGTTATATCTCACAAAGGAATACTATTTAGCCATTAAATGAGATACTGATAAATCATCACACCTGAATGAATCTCAAAATAACTACACAAAAGAAGTGAGACAAATAAATGGTGCATAATGTATAATTCCATTTATATAAAATTTTATAAATGAAAACTATTCCATTTTGACAGAAAGCCTATCAGTGAATGTGTGGGAAATAGAAATGGGATAAGGTAGGGATGGATGGGAGTGAAACAAAAAGCAAAAGATGGGGAAAATTTTTTTTAAAAAAAGGCAAAAGAAAATTGGAATAGTTATGAAAATTTAAAAAAATCAGATTTACATGGCAGAATTTATGAATGCCCTGGGTCACCATCCTTAAACCAGATCCTCAAGCTCATATTCAACATAGTATTAGCATTTATTTAAAGTATACTTTATGTAAATGTCATTATTTTTAAATTTGCTAAAGATCAATAGTATTGTATTAAAAGAACTTGTGGCAGAAGAGATAAAAGATATAAGTTGGTATTGACAGGTAAAGACATGTAAAAATACATAAGTGTACCTTAGTATTAGAGCATGACTTAAATGAATGCATTTATGATAATGGCCTTGAGTTGTAAGAGCAGGTCTATTCTTATAAAGCATTTAGCTTGACATCTATGTTTTGGGGATTGAACTAATTATTCTCTGTACATTGTCTCATTTAATACACACAGGAAACCTATGAATTAGCTGAAAATTAATGAATTAAGCTGCATGTTTAAGACAACATAAAAAAAAAGACAACATAATTCTAAATAACAGAGAAATTTGAACCCAGTTTGTTATGAATGCAGAGGCATCTACTAACCACACTATTCTACTACCTTTCAGATTAAATGCAGTTACTGTCTTGTATTCACCTTAAATAAATATACAAAACAAAAATATTTAGAGAATCAATTGCTTTTCTTTTAAGAAACATAAAAATAATGACTCAAAACTGTGGCTGTGTGTCAGTGTTTCTGAAAATAAAATGAGATAATTATTATCATAGAGAGATGGAATAAAGGCAGATGAAAAACAACAGTTCAGTCATAATGATTTCATTAGGACAAATCTGTGGAGAGATGAAAGGAGCAGATCACTAACAGATTGCTAGTGAAATGGAGAGTGTGTTGAAGTCGTTGAATGTGATAACACTTACAGAAATGAAAGTTGAAATGCTTTAAAGGAATGAAAAAAAAAAAAAAAAAGAAAGCTGTATTTCCTGTCTTAGGCAGAACATCAGCAAAAGGAAAAATGCATATTTTGTTAGTTCAGCCAAGTCACTGATGTCTTTTGAGTGCTGTATCTAATGAGGCAAGTATGGTAAAAGCATAATGTGCTTTGTTGGGTTCAGATTACTGCGCACAATTAAATTGTGTCTCTCAAAAGAAGGCTTATTTAAAGGGACAGTCCTTTATTATAATAAAATGATAAAATTGAACTTATCAAAGTAATGAAAATGGAGTATTAAAATTGTTCACTCTCAGCTTCTCCTAAAGACTTATTTTAGGTTCTTAGAAGTAAACAAATAACAACAAAACAAAGCAAAAAACTCTTAAAACATTTATTTTACCTCTGCTTTCTGTAATACCAAATTTATATATATTTTGAGGATTATTCTCAATTACTTCACAGCAATAAAAATGCAGTCTCTGCATTTGAAAACTTCTGCAAGTGGGAACACATTCTTTCTACTCTGTACTAATCATTCCTTATAAAAAGCACTAGAATATGTCACAGTTAAGTGCATGCAGATAAATTATTGCAAAAAAACCCACATAATTTTGACACATGCATACACTGCTGAAATATAAACTAGATTTTAGTTACATTCAAAGAAAATTGTTGTTATAATATTTATTAATAGTATATTTTCTTACCAAATATAATTAGCTCCTTTTCACCTTTATAACTGAAGTTGCTGGCACAAGCTAGGCATTTAAAGAGCATTCAATTTGAAATATTGGATTTGTAAAATACAGGAACTCTTAAAAATCTGGAAGAGTACAAATTTAAAAAATTA
This sequence comes from Muntiacus reevesi, assembly GCF_963930625.1. Lineage (NCBI taxonomy): Eukaryota > Metazoa > Chordata > Mammalia > Artiodactyla > Cervidae > Muntiacus > Muntiacus reevesi. The sequence goes on from NC_089259.1 coordinate 42,805,210, forward strand.
AATTATTCATTGCACACAATACTATCATTCACACACAACCTTGTTATTATATTGGTCTATATCTTTCACACTATGTATAGAAATATTGTTATACTGCAAATAGTTTATATTTTACTTGTATTAATCATACAGATTTGAAAACATTTTTCCCTGTCATTAAAATTTCTTTGAATAAAAGATGGTAACTGACCTATGCGTTATAGCCAAATTTCCCCATTAGAAATATAATCTCAGTACATGTAGTCGCTTACTGCCCTGTGTAATTCTAAATCATTTTTTAAATAAATCTTAAGAGTTTGAATTTCTTTGGAATTATTGATAAAAATTTCTTCAGTATTCTTAAAATTTTTGGTTAAACCAATTCAGTCTCTCAGTAAATGTCTCTATCCTTGAAATTTCTTGCTCATTGAAAAGTTACCAAATCTCTAAGAGTAGTAAATCTATCTAATTAATTTTAAATGGAAATAACAAAACAAGGAAGTTTCCCCTTCATATTGTCATTTTGAGACATCTCAACGACATTTTGAAAAATCTTGAAATTTCTGTTAAAATCTTTCTCATGTCATGCTTTTAATGAAATTTGACTTTTTTTTTATAAGAAACTTCTCCCTCTGAGTTCTTTTCCACTTTTAGTTGTAACAAAAGACTGTGATCTAATTCATGATAATATTTATCATGTGTGTGTGTGTGTGTGTGTGTGTGTGTGTGTGTGTGCGCGCGCGTGCGCGCGCGCGCGCGCACGCGTGCGCTCAGTCATGTCCGACTCTTTGCAATCTCAAGGACTATAGCCCTCCAGGCTCCTCTGCCCATGGGATTTCCCAGGAAAAAATGTTGGAATGGATTTTCATTTCCTCTTCGAGGGGGACTTCCTGATCCATGTATCAAATCCAGGTCTCCTGCATTGGCAGGCCGATTCTTTACCACTGAGCCATCATTGAAGCCCTTATCATTAGTGACACGAACCAATTAGATATTAAAAAATATTTTTTTCCCAAGATCATTGAATAAAGTAAGGTATTTACTGAACTTCTGTTCAGTTCAGTCACTCAGTCGTGTCCAACTCTTTGTGACCTCATGGACTGCAGCACACCCGGCCTCCTTGTCCATCAACAACTCGCAGAGCTTACTCAAACTCATGTCCATTGAATCAGTGATGCCATACAACCATCTCATCGTCTGTCGTCCCCTTCTCCTTCCACCTTCAAACTTTCCCAGCATCAGGGTCTTTTCAAATGAGTTGGTTCTTCGCATCAGGTGGCCAAAGTATTGGAGTTTCAGCTTCAGCATCAGTCCTTCCAATGAGTATTCAGAACTGATTTCCTTTAGGATGGGCTGGTTGGATCTCCTTGCAGTCTAAGAGACTCTCAAGAGTTTTCTCCAACACCACAGTTCAAAAGCATCAATTCTTCGGCGCTCAGCTTTCTTTATAGGCCAACTCTCACACATGACTACTGGAAAACCACAGCTTTGACTAGACAGATCTTTTTTGGCAAAAATAATGTCTCTGCTTTATAATATGCTGTCTAGGCTGGTCATAACTTTTCTCCCAAAAAGCAAGCATCTTTTAATTTCATGGCTGCAGTCACCATCTGCAGTGATTTTGGAGCCCCCAAAAATATATGCCTATAATTGAACCATGTTTCCATGAGTAATTATATGATGAAGAATAACTGAAAAGGTTTCTCTCTTTTCTATTCATTTTGTAAATCTTCTTTCAAATAATCCATTTCAGAAGACATGACACAGGTGGTCACAAAGGGGTGACTTTTCCCCTTTATATTGTTCTTTCATGTGCAGATTGCTGTTAAGAAAAAAAAAATTTTAAAGGAAAGAAAATGTATAGTGCATGATACTCCTGATGCTGGTTAGTTTTCATGCACAAAAAATAAAAATTGTTGTTAATTTGAACAGGTCACATTTAGGCTGATACCAATCATTTTCTGAAATATACTATCATCATCATACCATGCCATTGTATTTTAGAGCTTACAGATCACTGTATACACAAGTCTGGGAACAACCTGACTCCTGGTTTATGAAGAAATTTCAGGGAAAATTTCAGTGAAAACAATAGTCTTGTTGAGAAAAAGGACCTGGAGAGATTAGGTAAACTCAGTGCTATATTTTTGATCACAGAGCAGACAGCTCCAGATCCCAAATCTTCAGATTCTGAGATTAATGCTTTTGCCATTATTTTACAATTATTTGGATAACAAAAATAATCAGCACAATTAGAAATACTTTCATTATATATATAGAGAGAGATATACCTGTATATGTATATACACTTTTTATTTTTTTATTTGTTGCAAGTTTAGGTTGCAGTGAAACAATGTGCCTACAACAACCTCTGTGTACAACATAAATCTTTTTTTTTTAAATCCATACTTCCTAATCATTGTACTAAATCATGATCTTACTGAAGCTTACTCAATACCAAATTGCCATGAGAGTTTTTATTCAATCTCCCCCCCCCCCTTTATTTTTTCGGTAATGTTCTCTCAACTACCCCTTTGTTTTCTCTTCACTGTTTCGTTCTTTTCTTTCCTCCTTTTCCCAAATCCAATACTAATCACTTTTTTGTTGTTGCTGTTGTTGTTTGTTTGTTTGTTCGCATTTTTGGGACAAGGCAAATAATTGTGTTAGAGGCGTCTCAGAGCAACCCTATTTAATCTGAACAATAGTCTCCAGTTCTTGACCCAGTGAATAAACTTGAGTATCAAATAGGAAGAAAAGTGTGACTGACTCTTCACATCCCCATGAACTGTAGCCCCCCAAGCTCCTCTGTATGTAGAATTTTCCAAGCAACAATACTGGCGTGGGTGACCATGTCCTACTCAAGTGTATCTTCCCAAGCTAGGAATCGAATCCGCGCCTCCTGCATCTCCTTGTCTCCTGCATTGGTAGGTTCTTTACCACTGTGCCACCTGGGAAGCCCCTTGAAGATAAAGCTTCCAGAGTAACTGCCCTTTGTCAGCATTAATTAACACCAAACTCTTAGGCATTCAATGTAGAGATTCAAGTGTCCTGTAAAAGTTGAAAAGACAAAAGTAAAATTACACACCTTTAACAGACAAAATCTAAAATTCAGGGAATATACATATAATGCTGTACTACACACACACACACACACACACACACACACACACATACACACTTTAATTAAGAGTACTTTGGTACTTCAACTCTCACATCTGCAGTTATGCCTCTACTGTGATTTCTATATCTGGCATCAAAGGGTGTTTGTAATGCATCATCTTTATGGGTTTACTGTATTCCTTTAAAGGATTTAAATTTCTACCCTATATACACACAGAATCTTTCTCTCTGCTGTGAATGAGAGTTTTCACCAACCTTTTAAGACATGTGTTTCATTCAAGTTAGTGAAGGCAGAAGTATATTGTGTTGTGTTTAGCTATTAAGGTGATTTGATATCCCCAAAGGCAGAGTCAGCACTTTATTTATGACTCTATTCTCAGCTCCTAATATAGTGCTCATATGAAAGCTTTCTCTTTCTTGAATGAGTAATCTTTAAGTTCGTGATTCATGCTTTTATTCTATAATTAATTAAAACTTATCTCTGTAAATTATAAAACTCCTGAGATATGTCGACATTATTTTTAAAGGTATATAATGAAAAGTGAAAAAAGTTATAATTTGTGCATTTTTACAACTATTCTCAAAGCCACATTTAACTTTTATCATTTTCATAAACAGCCACAGGTCATTCAGTAATTTTAGAAATTAATATGAATTAGAAATAAAAGCAGCTCTTATTTTAAAGTACAAAAGCATCTCTTCAGATCACAAAAAAATCTAAAAATCATAAAAAATAAAAGAACTAGTGTTTTTTCTGCATAATACATAAAAACAGGAAATCAAATTTCCAGTAAATTGTCACAATATAAAAATTTAGATTCAAATAGCAATTGTTTATATAGTTACTCTTTAGAATCCTTTTATTTGGATTTATTTATTTAAAATTTTGCTGCCTGCCTACTGAAATATATTTCAGCATTCAACCAGAAAGAAGATTTTATGAATTACTTGTTTAAAAATTTGCTACCAATAGCTTCCAGCCTAAGTTCTGGTACTGAAGGTAAGAGTGTCACAGGGGATAGCAACTTACTTGGGGCTTCACTGTTACTCACAAAATGAGCTTCTTCTCCATTGAACCAGGAATATGCCAAGGCAAAAAGACTGTCCCATTATTAGAAGGCGCCACATACTCAGATGGTAAATAATCCGCCTGCAATGCAGGAGACCTGGGGTCGTTCACTGGGTCGGGAAGATCCCTTGGAGCAGGGCATGGCAACCCACTCCAGGATTCTGGAGAATGCCCAGGGCAGAGGAACCTGGCAGGCTGCAGTCCATGGGGCCGCAAAGAGTTGGACACGACTGAGTGACGAACCACAGCACAAACATACGTGTCACCAGGCAAAAATATATCCTTGCTTCCCTAATCATTCTCTTTCCTCAGTGCAAAGTTAGATTTTGCTTAAGTTTTTCTTCTCAGGACCCATTCTGTTACTTTATCACTAGCTTCAAGAAATTCACTCAACTTTCCTTACATATGGTGGCATGAATGTTCATGACAATAAATGTTTCTTGTCTGCAGTTTATGCTCTGCCAGTAATTTCTTCTCTTTTGATATTCTCATAGAATGCTGTTTTGTTTTGCATTGATTCTGTTTCTCCTGTTGCAGACAACTTATTTCTTTATATCCTTTTGTTTGCTGTTTATCTTTTTGGTCTCAAGAAGACTGGAGCTTAGTGAATTTAGTAGCCCTGAATTTCACCATTCTATGAAGATTTGATTTTCTGAAAATATGATCTTACTGGAAAAAGATGACACTGAAATACCAATGAACCTATTCTAGTTAATACTTTTTTGTAAATGGGATTATTGCTACCTACCAGTTCCTAGTTCTCTTTTCTTCTTCTCTTTCTCTCCCTCCCTCTCTCTCTTTGATTCTTTCTGCTTCATATGTCAATTTTTATAGTGACATGTGGACAGCATAAATCTAGAAGTATGCAGAATTTATTGGCTGTTATACTTTAAATATTGAAAGACAAAACTCTGATAATAATTAATTTCAGATAATTATGCTTGCTATCATTTCTCATATAAACAGAATACATGTGAGGTTGAATCTTAGTAAAACACAAAATTATTCTTGATGTACCTTGCAATAATGTCATGTTATTATATTAGCTTATTCCTTAATTAGCACATAAGAATGATAATGCATGAAATTTAAAAATAACAATGTATCGTGAATGTTATTACTTTCTCCTAAAAAATAAGTTGAATAAATTAATAACATGTTAGGGACATTTTATACTTATGCATTGGATTTAATTGCATTAGTGATTCTTTTCTATATTCTTTTACATAATTTGTCTTATCTACAGTTTTTAAAAGCAAATCAAAATTGTAACATTGCCATATTATTAACAAGGTCAAATACATAATTAACATTTGTATAATATATATCACTGTGTAATGAAGTTGTGTTAACACCACTTAAAAAGGATATAGACTGGATGGACTTGAATTTGACAGATGGGAGCACAGAATTTAAAAGCTTACAATCTGCAAATGAAAGATTTTGCAAAATGCCAGTCTGATGTTCGCTCCATAATATAAGAGCAGATACTGCAATTAAGTGCATATACAAGGAATCAATTATTCTAATCATCAGTTTCCAAGCATTTATGTAGAAATGGCATTTTATAAATGAGAGGATTTAATTTCCACCATTCGTTGTTTGGATGTTACTTTCACATGTTGGACTTCCTGACTCTTCCAATCCAGCATAAGTATTCCCTATAAATTAATATAAATACCAATTAAATTTAAAAATTTATTTTTATAAGAAAACATTAGGGAAAATAACTAATACTTTTTAGCTCTAAGCTTTAAATCTATGGATTACTGAGCAGATCAAATTTACAAGTGGAAAAAAACATAATAAATTTAAACAAGGAAATAGGAAGGAGGGATTAATATACTGTCCAATAATAATATGCCATTATTTTTTTGCCTAAAATATGTTTGATATGTGTCCAGATAATATTTATTCCTCATATTATATTCCCTTCCTTAGTGAATGACAGATTTTTTTTAATTTTTATTTTTTCAATTTATTTTTATTTTTAGCTGCTCTGAATCTTTGTTGGTGCACACAGGCTTTCTCTAGTTGCAGACAGCGGGGGTTACTCTCTAGTTGTGGTGTGTGGGCTTATTGTGGTGCTTCTCTCATGGAGCACAGACTCTAGGAGCCTGGGCTTCAGTAACTGCGGCGTGCGGGCTTCGTTGCCCTAAGGCATGTGGGAACTTCTCGGACCAGGGATTGAACTGGTATCTGCTGCATTGCAAAGGAGATTCTTAATCACTGGACCGCCAGGGAAGACCAGTGTTTGTACTTTATCGTCGGTTACTTTTTCTATTTCATCTGCACCCTAAGTGCAAGCCCTTCCACGCAATTACCCAGTACTTTTGAGTCTTTTTCTTGCCTATTTTTCTACATTCACTTTCCAAATAATCCCATATAATTTAGCACCATTTCACACCTGTATTAATGAGAAAATTTGTTTTATTCATCATCAAATTTCCTCTAATCTTTGTTCTTTGACTCCTAGAGTTCTTTGACTCCTAGAAAATACCTAGAGATATTTTCTGTCTTCCAAAATTCTTAAACATCTTTCACTGGTTTGTAGTTGGATGCACTTAGAGGAAATCTCAGCTCATCACACTGTCCATTACACTGTCCAGGGTCTTCTCCTGCCTCAGTGGCTCAGGCCACCCTGCTGACAAACACCATTTTTCATAGCCGCCCTCAAAGCTATAATTAAAGTTAAGACACCTTGTGTTTAAAAATAACTGAATAAATGATAGTGGCTGAAAAGATATGAATTAATCATTCAAAAATATCTATTATCTCCCTAGTTTGTTGAAGGTATCAGGTCAAAAATATAGGAGAAAAAAATCCTTTTGAAGTAATAGTTGCCAATTATTAAGTACTTACCTTCTGACAGACCTATGCTTACAGTAGTATACATTCAGTATTGTATTATATCTTAAGATTTTTTGCTTCTAAAAATATTTATCAGTTCAAAAAAATGTAAAAGTAAACATCAGAATTTTATTTTCCTTTATTGTGGTAAAACATTTGGGAGGAGGAACCAAGATGGCGGAGGAGTAGGATGGAGAAACCACTTTCTCTCCTAGAAATTCATCAAAAGGATAACCTATGTTAAATATTCTTTAAAATTTTAAGATTACATTATTATTGACTATAGATACAATGCTGTACCACAGATTTCTTGACTTTAACCAAAACCTTCTGCCTATTGATTAATAACTCTTCAGCCTCTAGTAAACTCCATTTTAATCATCTATTTTGTGAATTTGACTATTTTAGATACCTTATATAAGTGAAATTATGTAGTGTCTGCCTTTAGTTTATATCAGTATTCTCAATGCCCACCCATATTATTGACATATTGCAGAATTTCATTCTTATTAAGGCTGAGCAGTATTCTCTTACATGCATGTATTATATTTTCTTTAACCATCTGTCAGTGAACATTTATATTATTTCCATTTCTTAATTACTGTGAAGAGTACTGTAAAAAATGGGAGTGCTAATATTTCTTTGAAATTCTGATTCTGGATCTCTTGGATCCACACCCAGAGGTGGAATTAGTGGATAATATAGTAGTTCCATTTTAGATTTTCTGAAGAATCTCCATAGTGTTATCCACAGTGATGGTACCATTTTGTATTTCCCCCGCCCCCCGCCAGAGTTGGACATGACTGAAGTGACTTAGCAGCAGCAGGCACAGTGTGCAAGGAATGCAATTTCCAACAATTTGAAAAGAGTTGTAATTAATCTCCTTTCACAAATGAAATACTGAATATTGCAGATTCTATATAAATTTATGCTGTTCAACTAAAACAGGGCAAGACCCATGCTTTGAACCACTTGCAGTTTGTGCGTACAAAAGCCGTAGATGTCTTCTAGTTGGCTGTCTGGCCCAGGGTTGCTGCTCAACAAAGTGTTTTGAATGAATGGTTGACAGAAGACAAATCACTCCACGGCCTCCCTGAAGCTTTTCTCTTCAAGGAGTTTACAACCTATCTAATGAGCGGGGAATAACAGAGAAACTGGGTAATTAGCATTTCATTTCACAAAAACAGCAGGGAGATCAGATACATAGATGAGAGAGAGAAGGAGAAAAATTCCTGCCCTTGAGGAGCTTACAATCTGGAAAAATATAGAGGAAATAACTAAACTATATAAAATATTGGAAAGTGATGTTCATGATATTGTTGTTGTTGAAATGCTAAGTTGGGTCCAGCTCTTTGCGACCCTGTGGACTGCAGCATGCCGGGCTTCCCTGTCTTTCACTATTTGTAGGAATTTGCTCAAATTCATGTCCATTAGTTTAGTGATGCTAGTTAACCATGTCTTCCTATGCCGCATTCTTCTCCTTTTACCTTCAATCTTTTACATCATTAGAGTCAGCACTTCTCATCAGCTGACCAAGTTTTGGAGCTTCAGCTTCAGCATCAGTCCTTCCAATGAATATTCAGGGTTGATTTCCTTTAGGATTGACTGGTTTGATCTCCTTGCAGTCCAAGGGACCCTCAAGAGTCTTCTTCAGTGCTCTGCCTTCTTTATGGTCCCACTATCACATCTGTACTTGACTATTAGAAAAAACATAGCTTTGACCATACAGACCTTTGCCGGGAAAGTGATGTCTTTGCTTTTTAATGTGCTGTCTAGGTTTGTCATAGTTTTCCTTCCAAAGAGCTAGAGTCTTTAAATTTCATGGCTCCAGTCACAGTCTTCAGTGATTTTGGAACCCAATAAAAGAAAATCTGTCACTGCTTCCACTTATTGCCTTTCTATTTGATTAAAGTGATTAGATTTGATGCTATGATCTTATTTTTTGAATGTTTATAATGTAATCATAAAGCAGGGTTAGGGAAAGCAGAGTAATAAAAGCCATAAGCAGCAACTACTATAGAAACCCAATGCTTTTTAACTCTGATTTTCTAAGGGAAATAATGAAAAGGAAGCTTAGTTTTTCCAGCTTAAATTTTTTAGAAATACATATGAAAATAGATTTATTTTAAAATACACTATTTTTAAATTATCTATGTATACTCTTGGGTCATTTCTGATTATCTTATTTTTGTCCTAAATATGCAATCTATTTCACAGGTAATTAAAACCTCATATTGAACATATTCAGTTTCTGATTCTGAGCTTGTACATAACTTAAATTTTGCTAAGAATTCCTTCTAGAAAAACAATATATTAATCTATGCATGAAATACAGGATTTAAAGTCCTACACATTTTCAGGGTAGTGAAACATAAAAATAAAAAGATCCAGTTTCAGATATTTCTTCTCCCTTAAACAGTTTGGTATCACATTAATTTAGTGGCCAGAAGGTAGAAAATGTGACCTTACAGTATACGGAACATTTGGAACTTGTGATTTCAGGGGATGAGTAAGTCCAAAATTCTATCTCCTTGAAATTTGTTTCCAGAATGTTAACTGCAAAGGAAGTTATATATAGCAGTAAATGCATGCTTAATTTGTGCAGAAATCATGGTGTGATGAATACAATTAAGAGCCTCAGAGGGAATAATTATATTACTGCATAAAGCTGGTGGTTCTCAAATTGCTTGGTGCCTGGACTTTAAATTGGCCTGATTTCCTGTTGTGAAAGTCATCCATCGCAGCAACACAACTGCAGCAAGAATGGCGGAGTTTCAAAGTCACACCGAAAGCATATTCTTTCTGATCAATTGCCATATATTCCTGTTTAAAGGCAAAACTTTGGCAACATGTAATCCAAAGTTGACTAAGCTGATAAATTAAAATGCATTATTCCCAGTACATTGTTATGTCTGTTACCCAGAAAAGAATGTAACAAAATTGACTAAACTGCTTGTAATAGCAGCTTTTTAAGCATCTACATGTGCAATCTAACTTCATATGTAAGAGTTTGAACTGAATTGTTTAAAGTTTATGACAGTCTCATTTCATGATCTGTGGAGTACGAGTGCTTTGAAACAGAAAGATGATAGTTTAAGATAAAATTCATAGGAACATAATCAGTTATATAAAACCTGAATATAACTGTTTAGTCCTATATGAAAACTCTACATTGTATTAGAATTACCCATTGCTGATGTTATCAAGTAACTAATTAGTTTTATGTGACTGCAGAAGCATTGTATGATCTCAAATAATTTTGTATCTTATTAAATAGACAAAAATTAACTTTTATAGCACTAAAATTTTTAGTTGCTTTATATGAAGTCATTTATATCAGAGTCTTAAAATTAGCAATTTTTCATCTATGATAATCAAACAATAAGGAAAAGGCCTGCCAAAGAAGCTTAATGTAAAACTTAATCATTTAACCATAGATGAGTTTGGAATCTCTATCCTGAAGATGTTTAACTAAAGCTAGCAAGTAGTGGGTGATGGCAAGAGGTTAAAGAGGTAAGAGAAGCATTTTCAGCCCAAATAAACAATAGCTAAAGAAGTGAGAAAAAACATGGAAAACCCTCAAAAAACTTCTAGTTCACAAATATCATTATTCCCACAATTCCATAACAGGCCTTGCTAACCAAACTCCACAATCTGCCTGTTTGTTTCACAAAGTGCTGAGCTCAGAATCGCTAATCTCCTGGCCCTTAACAGTCACTATACTCCTACCAGAACTAATGAGGAGCTACTGCTGCTGCGAAGTCGCTTCAGTTGTGTCCGACTCTGTGCAACCCCATTGAGGGCAGCCCACCAGGCTCCCCCATCCCTGGGATTCTCCAGGCAAGAACACTGGAGTGGGTTGCCATTTCCTTCTCCAATGCGTGAAAGTGAAAAGTGAAAGTGAAGTCACTCATCTATGTCTGACTCTTTGCAACCCTATGGACTACAACATGCCAGGCCTCCCTGTCCATCGCCAACTCCTGGAGTTTTCTCAAACTCATGTCCATTGAGTCGGTGATGCCATTCAACCATCTCATCCTGTCATCCCCTTCTCCTCCTGCCTTCAACCTTTCCCAACATCAGGGTCTTTTCCAATGAATTAGTTCTTTGCATCAGGAGTCCAAAGTATTGGAGTTTCAATTTGAACATCAGTCCTTCCAATGAATATTCAGGACTAATTGCCTTTAGGATGGGCCAGTTGGATCTCCTTGAAGTCCAAGGGACTCTGAAGAGTCTGCTCCAACACCACAGTTCAAAAGCATCAATTCTTCAGCATTCAGCTTTCTTTATAGTCCAACTTTCATATACATCTGTGACTACTGCAAAAACCATAGAAAGTGAAAGTGAAGTCGCTCAGTCTGTCCGAATCTTTGCGACCCCCTGGACTGTAGCCTATCAGGCTCCTCCGTCCATGGTATTTTCCAGGCAAGAATACTGGAGTGGGTTGCCATTTCCTTAGCTTTGATTAAACAGACCTTTGCTGGCAAAGTAATGCCTCTGCTTTTTAATATGCTGTCTAGGTTGGTCATAGTTTTTCTTCCAAGGAGCCAGGGTCTTTTAATTTCATGACTGCAGTCATCACCTAGAGAAGTCTATAAATCATCAAGCATCAGTTGTAGCCCTACAACTAGAAACCCATGCTTCACTATTAGCACATGGCTGTTTCTCTTGACAGTGCTAAGATATCAGTAAGTAAAGTTATTCATTGTAAATATGCTTTTCTACCTCTTTTCTCATGTATCTCTTCACCTCTATAGATTAAAAAAAAGATTAAGATAAAATAAGTTAATAACTGTTCATCTTGTTAACAGACTATAATTTTTAAATTATTTTTTAAATAATTTTTTAAAATTTTTATTTATTTACTTATTTTTAGCTGCACTGTGCATGGGCTTCTCTAGTTGTGGTGAACAGAGGTTGTTCTCTAGCTGTGGTATGCAGGCTTCTCATTGTGACTTTTTTTCTTGTTGTAGAACAGTTGTTGTGGTGCACAGGCTTAGTTACCCTGTGACATGTGGAATCTTCCTGGATCAGGAACTGAACCCACATCCCTTGCACTGGCAGGTGGATTCTTAACCACTAGACTACCAGGGAAATCACATTAAGTTTAATTTAAATCCCTCATGATTTATTACTTTGTGTTTTCTTTTTCTTTCTTTTTTTTTTTTTTTTTTTCATTTGTTCTTTTATTTCTCCATTCAGCAAACCTTTTTTGTAAATGCCAGTATACACAACTCTTGATGCTGGGGAAGTTACAGGATTACTTCAATCCTATTTTAACACAATCAAGAGAAAAACACAATTAGAAGCCCTATCTTTATTATGCATCTAACAGAATTGGTTTGTATGCAAAGTACAGAGATTATGCAGTTGGAAAACTTAGAGCAATTCTTATCCAATGAAAACCATGGAATTGAGTATAGGAGTAGCCACAAGATTGCGAATTCAAGTAATCTAATTTGGGCTCTCTTCAGTGACTTCAAAAGCCATAGAGAGTTTGCAAGTAAAACTGCTGGTTTAACAGAAAGTGAGCTATTTAGGAATGTTTCACGTGCTAAAGAATGTTTTATTTCTTTTTCAGAGGTATTTAAGTTCTGCCTCATTTTCATCTTCTGTGTAAGCATACGCATACACAAAAACACACATATAATCTGTTGATAAAATCTTGAAGTAAAAACACCACTGACATTATTTATTTGGGGGATGGGGAAGAAAAGATTCATTTCAGTTGCACAATTTAGTGCTGTTTGTCGTTCAGTCACTCAGCCATGCCTGACTCTCTGTGACCAGAGACTGCAGCACACCAGGCTTCGCTGTCCATCACCTACTCCCAGAGTTTGCTCAGACTCATGTCCATTGAGTCGGTGATGCCAAGCAACCACGTCATTCTCTGTTGCCGCCTTCTCCTGCCCTCAATCTTTCCCAGCATCAAGGTCTTTTCCAAACAGTCGTCTCTTCGCATGAGGTGGCCAAAGGATTGGAGCTTCATTTTCAGCATCAAACTTCCAGTGAATATTCAGAGTTGATTTCCTTTAGGATTGACTGATTTGTTCTCCTTGCTGTCCAAGAGATTCTTAAGAGTCTTCTCCAACACCACAGTTCAAAAGCATCAGTTCTTCGGTGCTCAGCCTACTTTATGGACAACTCTCACATCTGTACATGACTACTGGAAAAAACATAGCTTTGACTATATGGACCTTTGTTGGCAAAGTGATGTCTCTGGTTTTTAATATGCCATCTTGGTTTGTCATAACTTTTCTTCCAAGGAGAAAGCATCTTTTAATTTCATGGCTGCAGTCACCATTTGCAGTGATTTTGTACTCACACTAGATTTTCAAGTGTATCTTATCACCAGTGTCACATGTTTCCAAAATTGCCTTCTAGATTTAGCAATACATCTATTAACCAAGAAATTAAATAGTTTAAATGAGGACAGACCTTGGACCTGGTCTCACTGATGTTAGTTATCCAATCACATAAATTAAAAAACAAGTAAAATAAAAGAAAAATATAAAGCTCAGTCAGCACATATTTGATTTGAAAAACTATGATATTCACTGCAAATAATTTTGTTTCCTTTACTTTGAAATTATAACTTTACCATTAGAAACTGGTATTAGTATTTTTAATTATCAGGATGTTGGCATAATTAAAGAAAATCATTCTGTTAGATATAAATAAATAAGTAAACAAAAAAATAAATCATTGCCTAGCAGATATGGAATGAAGCAAATCTATAGTTGTGTTTGGAAGCATAATTTTTCTTTTATCTGTTAGTACTGGGCTGTTGCTCTTCATAAAACGGTAGAAAAATATAAGTGATATATATTTGTGGTTATGTCAAAATATAGTAAACTTCTGGACAGAAAAAGCACATTTTTAGTTTTAAATTAGCTCGGAAACTTCTTAAAGCTATAAACATAATAGGTCACCAACTAGAATTATTAGATTAAATTGTATTTTTTAGTACACAACTTGCTGAAATTAAAATAATGAAATGCCAAGTATATCTTATTAGGAAATTTGATCCTAAGCTTCTGTTACCAAGTACTGTGCTTTATTTTAAAAATACATTGAGGATTACTCACTGAAAGACACAATGTTATAATAATCAATCTCAGTTTTCTAGATTTACACACAAATATTCCTATAGTGTATTATGATGTACCTTCTGCAAAGAAATATATAATTAGTTGATATACAGGGATATGTCTTACAAATATTTATTTATTTTTATATACACGTCATCCTTGTCCAAACAGAAATACTCGACTGAAGAATAAAGATTATAAGATCATTTCAAATAAACAAGTGCATTATTTTTGTCTGGTGTCAATATTAACTCTTATCTTGTCCATTTAATCTCTGATTTATTCAATGTTTTCCAATGGATAAATATTATTATCTATGATAACTATTTTACATTAGAAGGAAATACTAGAATTTGAAAGCCTGTAATTCCTACATCTTACTACAAATACAGACATCCAGAGACCAGAGGTTTCCAGTTACGAGCTCTTTATCTGCAGAAGTTCTACTGAACACATGATCATATATAACCATTACTACCTCTAAAAATGCAAATATAATATATATTATTATAACCCTTATGATGGGTAAATGTCTTTATGGATGTCATCACTGACAGTGATTACTATTGCATCCAAAGTATAGTCTGTTTGTGTTTGTCAATTTTTTTAATTGCAAATATTAATTTTTATAATATATGCAGCACATAGGAAAGAAGACTGTTTTCCCCTCTACAAAGCTCTGCTTGCCCTCATTCTTTCTGGATTGCATTTAGAAGACCCAGATGCTGAGCCGAGAAAATTTTCTTTCCAGCAATAGCATCTGGCTCCTTGGCAGCCTCCGCTTGCTCTTGTGTTGGCTACACTGTAGTTGTCTTCAGGCTGTAAAATGGTTAGGATGCTGTGTGATATCTTATTCACTTGGATGCTGTGCCTTTTAACTGTCTTATGTTATCCCCACATGGCTATTTTTCACACTTATAATCTTCTATGGATAAAACTTTCTGGGAAAAAAGATTGATACAGGATATAACTTTCACTAGTAAATTAACTGAAACTATTGTCTGCCTAAGGTGCACCAGCCAGATGATGGCACAAATATAATACTTCTCTTATTGTAGTTTTTAAAAATATTCTCATTTGTCTTGTTCTTTGGCTTTCTCTATATATAAATATATGTACTTTGACTTTTTATCTTTCCTCCAGTGAATTGGATATAGTAATAGTGATAATGATATTGATAACAATAATAACTGTCATTTATAAGCCAGGGACTATACTAAGTTCTCATATTTAATTGTATTTAATTTTCACAATGTTATATCATATCTATTGCATTCTTTCTTCACTTGAAATTTGGGGAAAATTTCTTTTTTAGATTTGTAATATTTGATCAGAAGACCCTTCAGGAAGAAAGATGGCCATTATCACAGGCAACATTATGGAAATTGGCCCCAGAGCTGGAGTTCAGTGACTTTTAAATGTTTTCAATATGACAATTACACTGGTCACAGTTTGATGCCAGCCTACCCTTCTCACCTTACTGCCCACCCTCGCCTGTGCCCTCAGCTTTAGTCTCATGAGCACAATCATACCCAAGCTTTTCAGCTGCTGTCATACTAATTGGCATGCCCCTATTCACTCGCTCACTCAGATTGCATTTCTCTAAAAGCCAACTCTCTCCCAAACCTCAGATAAAGCAGAAGGATTGCTGCATCTGAGGAAGGTGTGGAAGAAGCCTCTTAGGCAGGCTTAAGATGGGATAATAACAGTAATAATGCAGTCAGATAGTCACTGAGCATTTACTGCCTGCCAAACGTTCTTCAGTGAACTTTATATGTATTAACTTATCCATCCCTACTACACCCTATAGGATGGGGATTATTATTTTATAAATAAGCAGAAAGAGATGCAGAATAGTTGTGTCAGTGCCAGGGAGACACAGCTAGTGAACCCAGTCTCCAGACATTCACAGCCCACTCTCTCAACACCCGTACTATTTGACTTCTCACTCCTTTTGAGTTCCACAGGAGAAGCACTTAAACTATTCACTCTAGGTAATGCAGAGTTGTTTTGTTTGTGTTTTTGCTTTACTAATTCATTGCAGAAAATCTGTGGGATTTGTTCTACATATTTTATATTTTAAAACATCACAGTTTCTCTAGCAGAGTGTTTTGAACATTGTCAGATGGTAGAATATGCACCAAATAAGTCTTTCTTCTTCCCTCCATGTACATATATGTACATTTACACCCATATGTATGTATACAGGCATATGTGTAAACACGTACATACCTATACATTTCAAGTATATCCATTATTTTGTTTTCTGATTTATATATATATAGGTAAGTAGATACATAGATAATAGGTAAATAGACTATTTCTTTATAAATAGAGAGATAGATAAAAAAGGGAAATAAAAAGGAGAAAGAATTTCACTACTATTTGGTAAATATTTATATACTTTTTTTTGGTAGAAGCTACTGAATGTTATTTATGTTATTGCATTCCAGATAAAAGATTTTATATATGTGTCAGGAGCAACATCTATTTATAAATAATGCTTTCCAGAGAGCATTTTAAATGGCATCTCCATATGCAGCAAATAAATGAGAAGAAAAATTATGTTAAACTAAAAGTAGAGAGAAATGAAAACAGAAACCACTCTGCCACTAATAAACATGATTTAAAAGAAGAAAAGTGTCAGGTAAGCTCACATCAAAACTAGACCATGTTTGCTAACTGCAAGACGACATTTCTACTAGAGAGAATCCAAAACAGAAAGTATGGAAATGGAAATAACAATGAAGTAAATATCTGTTAGAAGTAAAACAGCTATACAAAAAGGAGAGATTCAAAATTTTCACATAATGATTAGAAAAGGGGACCATACAATTGAATATCCCTTAGTAAAAACTGAGTTTTTAAAATAGGAGGTAGAAATAATCAAAAGACAGAGAGATGATGAACATTAAGCAGACTTTTTAATGTGAGGGAGAAGCAAGAATTCCATCTCCATTTGGTGTATATTTACATGTTAAGTTAAGCATTAATGGCACGGTGGTATAAAGAAAATACAAACATGTTCATATGACCAGAGCAACTACTTTGAACACATGACCAAGAACTGAGAAGAGGAAAAGTTTCTTGTACACCTACAAAATGTTTAAATTATATATGAACTATATGGCAAAACTATTAAATACTATTCATGCCATTCAACTCCAGATAAAAGATTATTTTGCTATGCCAGTAATTTTATTTCCTAAAAAATCAGCCAAATTAACATTTCCTTTCGAAATATTAACATGAGTATTTTTCTTCTTTGATAGCCACTGCTAAATGATTGCCTCAGATATCCACTTAATTTTGAATAGCATTCATAGTCATTTCATTGCCTTAAATCTCAAAGTGAGTACCAGTGACAAATGGCAAAACATATTTACAGAATTTGACACAGAACTACCACCTTCAATTTTCAAAAAGCTCATACAAATTTAAAATAAAAAGATGATGGAATCAACACAGAAATCAACCAAGGAGAGGAGTATGTGTTTCGCAAAAAATAATAAATTTATGAGAACTGTTTTTATTTATATGGTGGGTAAGTGTATGAAATTTATAAATATATAAAAAACATATATGTATGTTCTATTTATTGCACTGTTACTAGGAGTAGCAAAACAATGAAAATACCCAAAGAATCCATCAAGAGATATGTAGATGCTTAGTTAAGTCCTTACACTTTATATAATGGAATTCTCTGCAAAAATTAGAAAGAACAAGTACTGATATGGAAAAAATCTACAAAAGTATTAAGTAAATATTTCAAGGACTTAAGAAGTATCTCTCTGTTGTGCTTAATTTTGTGTTTAGAAAAAACACAGATGAACCGCACACCTATTCATAATATTTGTGTTAGGGTATGTAAATCTGCTTTCCTGGAAGAAATCACAATACTATAATCAGTAGTGTAAATAAAGACTCCATTAAATAATACATTTTTCCCAGAAAGAATATTACAAAAGGATCAGATATCTTGAAAAAAAAAAGGAATTCTGAAAGCTTTGAGTCATTGTATGTCAAAAAGTCCTGGTTCTTCCAGCATCAAGTTATGTCTCAATTAATTTGTGTTTATTTGGCATTGTAAATAAAAAGATACCTAACAGTTGCTCTAGACTGGATGTTTATATTCCTCTGAAATTCATATGTTAAAACCTAATCCCCAGTGTGATGGTATTAGGAGAAGGAGCCTTCCGGGAACTGATTACATCGTGAGCCCAGAACCCCCGTGAATGAGGTTATCACCCTTACAAAAGAGTCTACAGAGTAATTTTTTACCCTTTCTGCATGAAGAAGTCTATCTATGAACTAGTAAGCAGGGCCTCCACTAGACACCACATCTGTCAGCAACTTGAAATTTACTTCTCATTCTCTAGAACAGTAAGAAACACATTTTTATTGTTTATAAGCCATTTATGGCGCTTTGCTTTAGCAGCCTGAAGAGCCTTAAGACAACACTACAAAAGAAAATATGATCTCCAGGTCAGGCAGATCTCTAAACTGGGTGCTTAGGCACACAAGCAAATTTGTCATCAACTAGCTAGAGCCTTTGCGTAAGAAGCAATGTCTCTAGGACTCACTTTATTTGCATTTTCATTGTGAATGATGTTGATTAAACTAATTAGCAAGTTCTCATTGTAATTATTGTGAGCTGGCTTAGTGAAAGCACAGATTCTTTACAGATAAGAAGGATTTACACCACCTTTGAAAGTAGATGGGATGCAGATAGGTAGACATAAGAAAGACAAGTTAGTATACGAAAAGAAATTTTTACACATTTCAGAGTTGGTATTTTGAGGGCATATATCAGGAGTAGAGTTTGTTGCTTATGAAATAGGCTTGAGAGAGAGATGTTAAAACAGTGAAATGAAGGTAGATTAGGAAGGATCTGGAATCCAACTTGACCATATTATAGAACTTTTGAAACAAAAGAAACTGTAGAGATGATTGAATTTAACCCTTCACTAGTGCACAAGTAAAGAGAGTTTAGATAAACAGACTGGCACAGGACAAATATTTTACAATCTAAGAATATATCTCCACAAGTGCCAAAGCTGTCTTATTCAGCAATATATTTCTAGGCCATCTTTAGTATATTGGTTGCACAAAAAGATCACTCTAGCTATCTGAATTAATTGCTTCATGCAAGTGTTTATTGAGCATCTACTATGTGCCAGGTACTGTTCTAGGAGCTGGGGATCATATTAGTACTATAAGCAAAGTAGACAAAGCCCATGTCTCATTGAGTTTATATTTTAGTAAAAAGGATAAGAAAATAAACAAAGTTAAATCAAGATGATTGGAAAGAGCTTGGGGGAACATTAAAGCAGAGTGAGAAAGAAAGTTCTTGCAGATGGACTCCATTTTTCATTAAGTGGGCAAGGGAATCCTCAATAATAAAGCTCATTATATTAAAACAATTGATGGAAGTAAAAATACGTGAAGTACAAATGGTTGAGGCAGAAGAAATTGCAAAAGCTGTTGTTATTCAGTTCCTAAGTTGTATCTGTTAGGCCCCATTTTATACAGCCCTATGAACTGCAACTTCCCTGCCTTTCACTATTCTCCAGAGTTTGATCAAACTCATGCCCATTGAGTTGGTGATGCTATCCAACCATCTCATCCCCTGCTGCCCCCTTCTTCTCCTGTCCTCAGTCTTTCCCACATCAGGGTCTTTTCAAATGAGTCCACTCTTTGCATCAGGTGACCAAATTATTGGAACTTCAGCTTCAGATCAGTCCTTCCAGTGAATATTTGGGTTTGATTTCATTTAGGATTGTCTGGTTTGATCTCCTTAATGTCCAAGGGAGTCTCAAGAGTCTTCTCCAGCAACACAATGTGAAAGCATCAATTCTTCAGTGCTCAGCCTTCTTTACAGTCCAATTCTCACAACCACACATAACCATGGAAAAACCGAAGTTTTGACTATATGGACTTTTGCAAAAGCTGAAGCTGGAGTATATTTGGCATGTTCAGGAAACAATAAGGACACTAGTGTGACTGGAGCTGAGTAAATGAAAACGACAAGAATAAAATAAATGTTTATAGAATTACTGAGGACCCAGATTAGGCACCCGAGAGACCGCTGTAAAATGTTAACTATTGAATTATTTATCCAAGATCCTACAATTAGTTGATGTGTGTAGGTGTGTGTACTAAGTCGCTTTAGTCATGTCTGACTTTGTGTGACCCTATGGTCTGTAGCCTGCCAGGTTCTTCCATCAATGGAATTTTTCAGGCAAGAATACTGGAGTGGTTGCCGTTTCCTACTCCAGGGGATCTTCCCGATCCAGAGACTGAACCCACATCTGTGTCTCCTGCATTATCTGACGGTTTCTTTACCACTAGCGCCACCTGGGAATTAGTTAATAGAATAACAAAACTAGCACAGTCAATTTTCTCTAAGTTATCTTTACATTTAAATAACAAATAAACATAGCATGATGAAAGTAACATTTTAGAAAGGTTTGTCAGATTATTGAAAGTTTTTGGAAAAGTTGCTAATTATGATGAGGTTCATTATGATGAGGTTCATCTCATCTATTTCCTTTCTCCTTTCAAGAATAAAGTCATTTTTTTACCCATCTCTTACCTTGGACCCCTACCAGTCTTTCCTTAAAACAATCTCAGTTTGGGTCTCTTCCTGGCATGACTTAATTTCTTAACACTCACTCCCCAAAATCAAGAGGAATGGAATTGCTTCAAAGAAGCATAACTGAATCTCCTGGATAGAATATTAATATTTGGGGCTCCGTTTACATATAAAAATGCTAATAAATTGAAACACAAGGTTAAAAAAACAAACCTTCATGTAAGTTTTGATCTTTGGGAAAGAAAGACAAAAAAATGCAAAAATTATGTCTAAATTTTTGTTTGAGTATTGAATCTTCTTGATTCCAATCTTCCTACAAATACCAAAATTCTCCAGGCCAGAATACTGGAGTGGGTAGCCTATTGCTTCTCCAGCAGGCCTTCCTGACCCAGGAATCAAACCAGGGTGTCCTGCAACTGAACTACCAAGGAAGCCCAATAAATTGAAACACGAGATTAAAAAAGCAAACCTTAATGTAAGTTGTGATCTTTAGAGAAGAAAGACAAGAAACAATGCAAAAATTATGTCTAGATTTTTATTCAACAGAGTAATGAATCTTCTTGATTCCAAGCTTCCTATAGATACAAAATCCAAGAATGTTCAATCCATTATTTAAAATGGTGTAGTGTTTGCATGTACCATACACACATTATCCTGTAGACTTTGTTGCATCTAGATTACTTATACTGTAAAAACTAATACATCCATATAAAATAACTAATTATGTAATAACCCTAATGCAATAATTAATACACCCTCATGGCAGAGAGAAGAACTAAAGAGGCTCTTGATGAAAGTTAAAGAAGAGAGAGAAAAAGTTGGCTTAAAACTCAACATTCAGAAAACTAAAATCATGGCATCTGGTCCCATCACTTCATGACAAATAGATGGGGAAACAATGGAAACAGTGACAGACTTTATTTTTGGAGGTTCCAAAATTGCTGCAGGTGGTTACTGCCACCATGAAATTAAAAGACGCTAGCTTCTTGGAAGAAAAACTATGACCAACCTAGACAGCATAATAAAAAGCAGAGACTTTGCCAACAAAGGTCCATCTAGTCAAAGTGATGAAACCATAACCATAACCAGTAGTTATGGATGGATATGAGAGTTGGACTATAAGGAAAGCTGAGTGCTGAAGAATTGATGCTTTTGAAGTGTGGTACTGGAGAAATCTCTTGAGAGTCCCTTGGACTGCAAGGAGATTCAACCAGTCCACCCTAAAGGAAATCAGTCCTGAATATTCATTGGAAAGATTGATGTTGAAGCTGAAACTCCAATACTTTGGTCACCTAATTCGAAGAACTAACTCACTGGAAAAGACCCTGGTGCTAGGAAAGATTGAAGGCAGGAGGAGAAGTGGAAAAGAGAAGATGAGATGATTAGATGGCATCACCGACTCAATAGACATGAGTTTGAGCAAGCTCCGGGAGTTGGTGAAGGACAGGGAAGCCTGGAGTGCTGCAGTCCATGGGTTTGCAAAGAGTCAGATGTGACTGAACTAAAACAATGTAAATGTTATGTAAATAGTTGTAAATACAGTGTAAATGATATGTAAATAGTAGCTGTCCAGTGCATGGCAAATTTAAGTTTTACTTTGTGAAACTTTAAGAAATTTTTTTTCCCAAATATTCTCCATCAGTGTTTGAATCAGAAAAAACAAAGTACGTGGATTCAAAGAATGGACTCTACGTGATTTCTTCAAGGCTGTTTAGCTTTCATGGCCAGTTTAGTAATCATGCCAAGTACTTAGTTAGAAGAAATGATTATTAAATCATCATAAGGATGTTAATAATACAAACAGCAAAATGCATCAATCTCTATAAGTGTGTGTACAGTCCCTATTAAAAATTTACATGCCTTGGTCTGATTACACTCAGGATAGAATCTCTTTGCCTACAATAAAAGCAAAATGCAATCAAAGCTAAAATTAGTCTTATCAAATTAAACAGAAATACTTAGAATATCCCATGACCTACAAGGTATATTTCATACTCAACATGCTTCACCATCTAGGTGCATGATAAGAGAAACAATTCAGCTGCTATGAGAGAAACAGATGGTGAAAGGTACCTGCTGACCAAACAGGAGCAGCAGGGTGGAATCAGGGCGTGTCAGCTCATCTGGAAAGGATGCTCACAATTGTCATTACACACATCAATTGTTTCTGATACTACTGTATGCCATGCAGTGCCCAGGGGCCGTACGGCTTTCCTTGAAACATTTAACATAAAACTGCTGAAATATAATTTTGGCCTCACATCCTGAAATGAGTTGCTAAATCCCCACAATAAGAAATTAATGTTGCCAGTGTTATATTATTTTAATTAAGCATCCCTCCCTTCTGTAGAGATACAGGAGCATTGTTTGATATATTTCCAATTTGTCTGCTAATTTATAAAAGTAAAATGATACTACATTATTGTTATAAAGTTAATCAAGACTTTAATGGGACAGTTATGTTACTATCAAGGATTTTTTATTATTTTTTCTTACTATAATGTATGTGTTCAATGAGCTGATTATGCAGTGTGACAATGATTTCACTAATTACAAAGTTATTACTGTATCTCTAATGGGAAGAAAATCCAGCTTTCTAAGTTGCAGATTTAAACATGGAGATCTAATTCCCAGGGAAAATTAGCAAACAAAAGTATATTTTAAAAATTCAGTAAAAGAGTTTTTAATTTATATATTTATATACCATTTTGTTTTCAGTCTTTTTCTTTGTCTCACAATGCAAATTTCATTGTGCAAATATAATAGTTTCAAGTGATCTACACAATTATAGCTACTAATAAACAGTTTCCTATAAAGTGCAACAAATAGCATTGGGCTGTTATACTTGAAAATACATAAAACCTCTGAGAGATAATGTGGAAAATAGGTCTATATGTGTCTTTATATATAAGAGTCAGACATGACTGAGCAACTGAACTGAACTGATGTATATATATATATGTGTATATATATATATACATATATATTTGGAAATTTCAATTAAAAGAGTAAGTTGGCTAGCTTTATATTTTAGTGTTTGAATTTTATTTGTCATATATTTCATCAAAAAACTAAAAATCTATTTAAAGAAAAAGTTTACAAGAGATCCTGTTGTGTGAAATTGTTATTTGACTATTTCAGTGTTCACAAAATAACAATCTTCATAATTCAGTATTACAACAGAGGTTTGATATGCTATTTTGTGTTTGTTGTCATATGTATAGACAATTGCTACCACAGCAAAGACAAGCTGCTCTGTCCATCCTAGCTGTCCATAATATAGCAGGGTATTAGTGCACATTTTGAAATGTATCAAAATGCTTAAAACATATCTGCTTTTCTTGTCTTGATACCTAAAATACTGACCTTTAAATTTACTCTTGTTTCAATCACAGAAAAATATCCTGTGGAAAACAAACTGGAAATCAAAATCCATTTCAGGAAAAAGCTTGGAAATTGGAATATTACTCTAAAATCCATTCATTAAAAAACTCATAAAGTTATCTGAAATAATCATAAATTTTAAATAATTGTCAGGAAATGATAAATTGAAATAAAAGTAAACAAAAATGTAAACAGAGTAAGATAGAAGGGAAGAAAGACCCAGAAGTCTAGAAACTACAAAATATGCTTTAATTTAAAAGCTCAAAAGCTTTGAGGAAAAGGAAATTTCACGAAACTGATTTCCTAGTAACAAAAGATTATTTTATAAATTGGCTAAAATTTATTAATGAAGACTTAATAGATAAAAATAAATAAAATATAATTAAAATAGAGTATAAGAAATAACATATTTTAATTACAAAAAATACATACTCATTCTATATTGGTTTCAAATTTCTGATTTATTATTTTCCTCACCTCATCCTCACTAAACTTTGAATATAATTCCCCAAAATAAAAGGCTTTGATCATTTTTCTGTACAGCTTTGTATTTGGAAAACAGTTTTCTTTGAATGATAGCTCTTATTTCAAGCCTCATACCCTAAATATAATACTAAAAAAGACAATGCATGGTTTACCCAGTGTCCTTCCTTGTGACTATATTATTAAACCTTCTACTAATAAACTGTCATATGGTGATATATACAAGATAGGAATGGTGCGCTATATACTTACCACTGTGGAAACTCTAAGTATATATCAATTCTGCACAATTATCCTCTAAGTCTACATTACATCATCATGTTCTAAGTCTATAGTATGTAACTGTTTACTATCTGCTGTCCTAATTCTCCCAGAAATGGTCTTTGTTTGAATTTTTGCTGAAGCAGTACATCCCTGAAGCAATACACCAGCATATCATTTATCTTTGCTTGACAAAGATAAACTCTACATTAATTTTTAAAGTTGTTATGGTTGTTATTTAGTCACTAAGTCATTTTGTAACCCCATGGACTGTAGCCTGCCAGGTTCCTCTGTCTATGAGATTCCTCGGGCAACAGTACTAGAGTGGGTTGCCATTTCCTTCTCCAAGGTATCTTCCTGACCCAGGGATCAAATGCATGTGTCTTGTGTCTCCTGCATTGATGGGTGGATTCTTTACCACTGAGCCACTTAGGAAGCATCAAATATACACCTTCATGGCACTGTATTTACGGTTATACATGTCTACAATTATTAAATAACAAATAGCTAAGAAATTATTTCACAAAAAGTGGAAACTCTTGATGAGTTATCACTTCAGGTTGCATGGTTATATCATTTAGACCCTCCTCATGGTTATTCATTTTTTATTCCCTTATTGTTTTGTGGGCTTTTATTGTGACGTAAGATTATTAATGCCTATTATTAGTACTCTATTTCTGTCCAAATATTGTTGCATGTTTTACATTTTATGTTTCTCTGTTTATGCTGGGCTTGCCAGTGGTAAAGAACCCACCTGCCAATGCAGGAGACATAAGAGACACAGGCTTGATCCCTGGTTTGGGAAGATCCCCTGGAGAAGGAAATGGCAACCCACTCCAGTATTCTTGCCTGGAGAATCCCACGGATAGAGGAGCCGAGCAGGCTATAGTTGATGGGGTTGCAAAGAGTCAGACATGACTGAAGTGACTTAGCAAGTACACATGTGTTTATGTTATTCATATAAATATAATTAAATCAGTCTTGTCTTCTTTATTTTAATTTCACTTTTAGTTTTAGTTTTATTTTGACACTGATGTTAGTATTAAGAGTATAAAGCATTCACTAAACAGTTAAAAATCGATTAAATATCAATTTAGATAATAAATTGACACAACAAAATTAGAAAAAAATAGTAAATATTAGAAGCAAATAAAACTCTTCTTACTTGGAAATGAACAAAAAAATTAAGAATACTTCTAAATAAGAAAAATGAATGCTGGAGAAAGAGATATTTATCAAATAACCAATCATATAACTTCATTAACATTTATCAAATACAAGCAAAATATTGCTCAGATGAAAAATTATAATAATTTATCAGGAGTTAAAACAACATTTAGCAAAACTATCTAGGATCATAAAAGTTTGGAGTTGTATCTAACTTCAAATGCCTATTTTAAGTTATAGATAAGATAATATTTAAATATAAAAATAAAGACTTCTGGGCATTATGATATTTGGGTAATATTTTTGATAATGTTTTTGATGCATTTTGCTTTTATAAATCTATAAAAAGAATTTTGTAGTTGAGATAAGGGAGTAAGTGATACCAGTTTTTCTCTCCTTATAAAAGTGAATTAGATAGCAATCCACAAACATAGCCTTGGGAGATCTCAAGAGTTCATTTAGCCTCTGTAGCAACACAGTGGAGTCAAAAATAAAGAACAACCTCATACAAAGGATTGTTGGGTGACTGGTATGGTTGAAATGTCTGGAGACAGATAAAAATAAAGAAAAAGGGCAGGGGCTACCAGGATCAGCCGTGCGGAAGGTGCCACCATGGTTTCCCGTGGCCTACTTTGTAAAGGACCCTGGCAGCCTTTATCTCTGAGGACCTGAACAGCCTCATGACAGATGGCAGCCTTAGACTCCTCACAGCTTTCACAGCAGATGATCCTACAGTGTTCATCATTGTGACCTCCATCAGCTCATTTGCAGAGGACACCAGCAGTTTTCCCCATTTAAATAATCAATAGTCATCATCACTACCCACCCCTAAAGAAGGAGACATGGCTGCACCACTCTCCTCCCAAAGAAGTCATTATTGTTACATCCAAGGACCAGGGTCACCACCTCCACAACTCTGCACATGGTCCAGACTTCCATGACTGTTCTGTGAAACCCATGCCTAGTACCAGAGCCACTGCTTCAGGGAGAATGCTTGTGGACCCTGGACTGTAGCTCTGTGTGCCCACATTCTCAATCCCAGCTCCACAGCTGCACCAAGGGCATTCATGTTTTAAATATCAGCTTCATGGCCACTCCACGGGTGTCTGAATATCAGACACTGATACCACTGCAAATTCACCTGCAAGCAGGACCCAGGAGGAAGACCCTTAACCATGACTGGGTCTCTGTAAGAAAAGGACATCAGGAAGACTGCAGCAGTCTTTACCACTAAAGACCTAACAGCTTTTCCAACAGACATTTTCAGTCTTGGCTGTTAAGGACCTTTGTGATCTCCAGCAATGTTCAGCTCACGATAGCTACACAGAACTGTACCTGGACAAAGATTACAAAGCTGTACCCTCCCTGGAGCCAGAACTGTCACCCCTGGCCAGTTGTTGCTTCATACCCACCTGTAGATAAAGATATTCTCACACTGAAATCAGAATGTAAAGCTTGCAAGAGATGACTTCTGCATCAAATGAACAGAGTTTAAAGAAACAGGAAACATGAAAATCAAGGAAACACAACACTATCAAAGAATTTTTTTGTATGAATTGCTGATAACTTACAGAATAATTGTTTTAAGGAAGCTCAGAGAGTTAGTGAACATGGATAACTCAACAATGTCAGAAAAACAATCAGAAACAAAATGAGAATTCTAACAGAGATATAGAAATTATAAAAATAAAAAAAGAACCAAAAAGAAATTATGGAGCTAAAAGAATACAATAAATGTAAAGAAAAATTCAATAGAGATTGTCAAAATCAGAGTTGATCAACTTGTAGAAAAATTCTGCAAACTCAAAAACAGTTCATTTGAAATTATCATTAGAGGAAAAAATAAAAAACAAAGAACAAAAAGGAGTTAGATATATTCAAGTGAGAAATATATGCATTATGGGAGTCCTAGAAGAGAGAAAAAGTTAGGAAACCTTTTCAAAGAAATGATGAAACTAGAACACTTTCTAATACCATACACAAAAATAAACTCAAAGATTTTTTAGATTAAAGATCTAAACTTAAGACCAGAAACTATAAAACTCCTAGAGGAAAACATAGGCAAAACACTCTCTGGTATAAATCACAGCAGGATCCTCTATGACCTACCTTCCAGATAACAGGAAAAAAAGCAAAAATAAACAAGTGGGACCTAATTAAACTTAAAAGTTTTTGCACAATGAAAGAAACTACAAGCAAGGTGAAAAGACAGCCTTCAGAATGGGAGAAAATAATAGTAAATGAAGCAACTGACAAAGAATTAATCTTGAAAATATGCAAGCAGCTCAGGCAGCTCAATATCAGAAAAATAAACGACCCAATCAAAAAGTGGGCCAAAGAACTAAGCAGACATTTCTCCAAAGAAGACATACAGATGGCTAACAAACACACAAAAAGATGCTCAACAGCATACATTATCAGAGAAGTGCAAATCAAAACCACAACGAGGTATCATCTCATGCCAGTCAGAATGTCTGCTATCAAAAACCACTATGATATTGTAAAGTAATTAGCCTCCAGCTAATATAAATAAATGAAAAATAAATAAATAAATATAATTTCCTCAAGGAGAAAAAAGAAATCACAATAAATGCTGGAGAAGGTGCGGAGAAAAGGGAACCCTTTTACACTGTTGGTGGGAATGCAAACTAATACAGCCACTATGGAAAACAGTGTGGAGATTCCTTAAAAAACTGGAAATAGAACTGCCATATGACCCAGCAATACCACACCCGGCCATACACACCGAGGAAACCAGAACTGAAAGAGACACATGTACCTCACTGTTCATAGCAGCACTGTTTACAATAGCTCAGACATGGAAGCAACCTAGATGTCCACTGGCAGACAAATGGATAAGAAAGCTGTGATACGTATACACAATGAAATATTACTCAGCTATTAAAAAGAATGCATTTGAATCAGTTCTAATGAGGTGGGTGAAACTGGAGCCAAGTAGGTCAGAAAGAAAAACACCAATGCAGTGTATTAATGCATATATATGGAATTTAGAAAGATGGTAATGATGACCCTATATGCGAGACAGCAAAAGAGACACAGGTGTAAAGAACAGACTTTTGGACTCTGTGGGAGAAGGCAAGGGTGGGATGATTTGAGAGAATAGCATTGAAATCTGTATATTAGCATATGTGAAGTAGATCTCCAGTCCAGGTTTGTTGCATGAGACAGCATGCTCAGGGCTGGTGCACTGGGATGACCCTGAGGGATGGGATGGGGAGGGAGGTGGGAGGGGGATTCAGGATGGGGGACACATGTACACCCATGGCTGATTCATGTCAATGTATGGTAAAAAACCAATACAATATTGTATAGTAATTAGCCTCCAATTAAAATTAATTAATTTTTTTTAAAAAGGAATAATGACCAGAAGCCTCCTAAATATGGGCAAAGATATAGGCATTCAGTTACAAGAAACTCACAAATCCCCAAATAGATTCAACTCAAAAAGAACTTTGTCAAGACACATTATAATACAACTGTCAAAAATCAAAGATAGAGAGAGAAATTACAAAGCAGCAAGAGAAAAGAAACTGATCATATACAAGGGAACCTCCATAAGGATCTCAGCAGATTATTCATGATAATAAAAGTATAAGTCAACATCTTTCACTAAGATAGAAACAAAAATCCTCAGCAAAATAGCAAACTGATTTCAGCATCACATTAAAATCATCCTATATCATGATCAAGTTTTACTTATTCCTAGGATGCAAAAATGATATAACATATTCAAACCAATAGTAAAAATTATATGATCATCACAAGAGATACAGAAAAAAAATGACAAAATTCAACATTTTTTATGAAAAATATTCTCAACAATCTAAGTATAGAAAGAATGCACCTCCACATTTGAAAGATCATTTATGACAAGATTACAACCAATATAATACTCTAAGGTGAAAAGTATAGTTTTTCTTTTAAGATTAGGAAGAAGACAGTGTTCACTCTTATCACTTCTACTTAACATAGTACTTGAATCCCTAACCAGAGCAGCTAGGCAAGGAAAAAGCATAAGTTCATCTTAAATGGAAAATTTTAATTGTCTGAAGATGACTTGATCTCATAACAGAAAATCCTAAAGATTCTGCTAAAATATTGTTAATGCTACTAAACAGATTCAGTAAAATGTCAGAATACAAAATCAAACTACAAAAATATGCTGCATTTCTATACACTAACAAAAAAATATTACTGCAAGAAACTATACACTAAAAATAAAGTATTTATTTATTTAGGAGTTAAATTTAACCAAGGATGTAGAAAATATCACATATCACAATAGTACTCTAAAACAATCTTACACTGATTAAAGAAATTAAAATGTGAAAATAAATGGAAGACATCTCATGGGTTGGAAAAATAGATGCTGCTAAACTGTCCATACCACCCAAACTCTATATATTCAGTGTAATCCCTATTTAAATTCCAATGGCATCTTTTACAGAATAGAAAAAAATTTTGAAACTCTAAAACCATAAAATTCTTTGACACTGATCCTGACAATTTTTTTTAAATTTAGCATCAAAAACATAGAAGTGAAAATAAAGAAATGGAATTAAATCAAATTAAACACCTTCTGCACAGCAAAAGAAACAAACAACAAGCTAAAAAGCAACCTATAAAATGAGAGAAAATATTTGCAAATTATATATCTGATAAGGGATTCATATCCAAAATGTATAAGAAACTCATATGATGTAATTGCAAAAATTAAATACCCAATTAATAAATGTGTAAATGACTTGAACAAACATTTTTTTTCCAAAGAAGACAAACAAATGGCCTACAGGTATCTGAAGAGATAATCAACACTACTAAATTTCAGGGAAATGCAAATCAAAACCCCATGAGATATCACCTCACACCTCTCAGAATGACTGTTACCAAAAAGTCAAAATATCATGAATGCTGGCAAGGTTTGGAGCAAACGGAACCCTTGTGCACTGTTAATGGGAATGTAAATGTACAGTTCTTACAAAAAAAAGTCTGGAGGTTCCTCAAAAATTTAAAAATAGAACTACCATATGATTCAGCAATCTTCCTTCTGAGTGTGTATCCAAAGGAAATAAAATCCTTATCTGGAAGAGGTATTTGTCTTCCATTGTTCATCACAACATTATTCACATTATCTGTCCACCAACAGGTAAATCAATTAAGAAAATGTGGTGTTTATATAATGAAATAAGCCAGACATAGAAAAACAAATACTGAATAATCTCATTTACATGTAGAATCAAAACATAAAGAAATTGAGCTCATTAACAGAAGGTAGAATGATAGTTACTAGGAGCTGGGGATTGGGGGTAGAGGGGTGATGTTGGTCACTAGGCACAAATTTCAGTTGTACGATTAACGAATTCTGGAGAACTAAAGTACAGCATGATAACTGCAGTTAATAATAACATGTTGTATGTTTGAAATTTGCCAAAAGTAGAATCTCAATTGCACCTACCACAAAAAGAAAGGGGGAATAACAATTAAGGTAATGAATTTGTTATTAAATTGATTGTAGTAATCATTTCACAATATATACTATATCAGCATATGTAGCTTATCAAATATATGCAATTCATATTTGTAGAAAAGAAAATCAATGAAATGAGTGAGAGTTTTTCTCTATGGAAAAAGTAGAGAGTAATAGGATGCATCAGTAGTTATGAATTTCTGTATCTTATTTGTGACAAAATTTAATGTTCTCTAATATAATGGAAAAAATTTAAATTTATAATAAAGTTTTAAATAACAGTATATTATATATACTAGTGTTGCCTGTGACATAAATATTTTTATCTTGTTGCTAGTGTTGTATAGTGTTGTTTTTCTGGTAGTTTCATCTCGATGTGAGAGTTGAACTATAAAGCTTGTGGTGCTGGAGAGAACTCTTGAGAGTCCCTTGGACTGCAAGGAGATCAAAACTGTCAGTCCTAAAGAGATCAACCCTGAATATTCTTTAGAGGGAATGATGCTAAAGCTGAAGCTCCAATACTTTGGCCATCTGATGCAAAGAGCCAGTTCATTGGAAAAGACTCTGATGCTGGGAAGGATTGAGGGCAGGAGAAGTGGGCAACAGAGGATGAGATGGTTGGATGGCATCACCAACCCAATAGACATGAGTTTGAGAAAACTCCGAGAGACAGTGAAGGACAGGAAAGCCTGGAATGCTGCAGTTCACGGGTTTGCAAAGAAGAGGACACAGCTTAGCTAGTGAGCAACAACAGCAAGTGTTGTATATGCAGTCTTCCTCAATAGAGTTACATTATGTCAACCCAAGAAGTTGAAAACATCATAATTTAAATTAAGTTGTATTTAATACACCTAACCCACTGAACATCATAGCTTAGCCTAGACTATATTAAAGGTGCTCAGACCATTTATGTTAGCCTACAATTAGGTAAGATCATTTAACACAATGCCTATTTTATGGCAAAGTGTTGAACATCTCCTGTAATTTATGAATGTTGTAGTGAAAATGAAAAACTATGGCTATATGAGTCAAGAATGCTTGTGTTAATAAATGCATTGGTTGTTTACCCTCAGGATCACTTGGATGACTTGGAGAGCTAGGGCTCACAGCAGCTGCTCAGCATCACAAGAGAGTGTACATAGGACTGCACATCATTACCCTAAGAAAATATCAAAATTCAGAATTTGAAGCATGGCTTCCACTGGATGCCTATTACCTTCAAGCATGCGCACGTGATCATTGCTTCACTTGTGTCTGACTCTTTGTGACCTAATGACCGTAGCCCGCCAGGCTTCTCTGTTTATGAGATTGTCCAGGCATGAATACTGGAATTGGTTGGCATGCCCTCCTTCAGGGAATCTCCCCAACCTGGGGATTCAGCCTTCAACTACTGCATCTCCTGCATAACAGGCAGATTCTATACCCACTGAGACACCTGAGAAGCCCATCTAATACCTTCACACCATTGAAAAGTGAAAATCCTAATTTAAACCATTATCAGTTGGGCCATCTATAATCACAAGCATACACTAAAACAGTTTTCAGAAAGTAATTAATAGTGCTCACAGCTTTTCACCTATTAATTCTACTTATTGGATTATATATATTATATAATACCTATGTTTATTATTATTATATAATGTTATATGTTTACTGTTGTTATATAATAAATTAAATTTATATTCAGGTTTATTGTCAGTTTCTTTCATTTAAAAAGTTAAAATTAATACTTTTGAAAATTATAATAAATTACTTTTAGTGGATATAATAAACCCTAATTATGATAAAACTAATAGAGTTATTTATGGTATAATGTTAACTGGAGTACTTATAAGGCATCTATAACTATATAACATGTAAATTGTCAAGAAATGTGACAATGTCATAAAAATATATTACTATGCACCAAGATTAAAATCCCATAGGAGAATGAACATTAAAATAAAAGGGTGTAGGTAGTTTTAATTTATAAGACTTCTCCATAACATTATAGAATTTTTCTTTAATGGATATGAGTAAATTACTAAGTAAATGGTATTGTATCAGTCAAAGCTGTCCAAAAAAAAAATCCCAGAAAATTTTAGATGTCTATATATATGGGGAAAGATTTATTAAGGAAACTGCTTAGATGATTATGGAGACTGCCAAGTACAAAACCTCAGGCAAGCTGGAGACCCAACACTGTTGCTGTTCTAACATAAGTCTGAAGGCCGTCTAGGAAGAATTGATGCTGCAGATGAAGTAACTTTAAAGACAGTCAGCTGGAGAGTTCTTTCTTAGGGGAGATTGTATCACTGTTCTATTCAGGCCTTCAATCAACTGGATGAGTCCCACCCACATTTTAAGTACAGGCTTCTTTACTAAAAAGCTCACCAATTTAAATGTTAATCTCATCCAAAACACCCAGAAATACCCAGAATAAATTTTGACCAAATATCTAGGTATCTTGTAGTTGTGTCAAGTTGACACACTAAATTAACCATCACATGTACTATTTTACCTGGCAAGGAAAATACATCCATCCATCACCTGAATAATAGGGGATCAGAAATAAGGCTTATCTAGAAGGGTCATCCTGTGGAAGGTTAAGGCTGAGAAAAAAACCACATCTCTGGAATATGTCAATATCAAGTCACAGGAGGGCAGTTATTAGTGTGAACAATTGTGGATAATTTGAATGTAGTATGAAAAATGGAATTTAGGTAGAAACAGTTTCCAAAAACTTAAACTGTTCCAATGCAAGGTGTATTTTGCAAAGGAGAATAGAGGGTCAGAAGCACACATCAAGGATGTCACAGCAGGGTTATTTTGAAAGGTAAAAATTCAGGAAAACTTCAGACACTGGGGAATAAGAGAGATGGGTGGCCCTGAGGAAAGTGAGAGCAGATAAAAGAGTAAATTATAGCAAAAACCATCCCAATATTGTAAAGTAATTAACCTTCAATTAAAATTAATTAATTAACTAAGAAAGAAAAAATTGTAAATCAACTATATTTCAATTTCAAAAGAAAAAGTAACACTCTATTCAATGTTATGTGGCAGTCTGAATGGGAACAGGGTTTTGGAGGAAATTGGATACATGTATATGTATGGCTGAGTCCCTTTGCTATTCACTGAAACAGAGGATGAGGTGGTTAGATGGCATCAACGACTCAATGGCTATGAGTCTGGGTAAACTCCAGGAGTTGGTGATGGACAGGAAGGCCTGGCATGCTGCAGTTCATGGGGTCACAAAGAGTCGGACAGGACTGGGTGACTGAACTGAACTGAACTGAACTGATAACAACATTGTTAATTGGCTATACCCAACAGAAAATAAAAAGTTGTGGAAAAAATAAACAGTAAATTGTCACTAGTGATATTATGAGTTGCTAACCTAAACTTCCTTTTCTTGCTTTTCCAGGATAATAATTAGCTAAAGAGGTAAGATAGGACTCCCACAGCATATAATAATTATGTGACCAAATTTTGGAAAATCAGAGGCTGTCCAGTTGCGAGCCTATCAGGTCATTAGTGAGAATTCTCATCACATATTAATGCACAACAGTTTCTGTATTATTGTTTTGATGAATGAAGAAATTAACTGAATCATACATCAAAGAAATGGTGATCCATTTTATTGTTTTTCTTTGAACTGTGGTTAAATTCAAGGATTAAACTTGTTTTGATGTGAGTTAGCTATTCTTTCTTTTACTCCTCTTCTACTAATGGATTTATTTTTCTCTTAGAAGTTTTGATTTCCCCTAGTTGCTCAGTTAGAGATTGTCACACAGTCATTTTCTCCTTTTTGTTTTCCTTGCTCTCATAGACAACACTGCCACTGTGCTATTTTCCCAAAGATGTTATTTTAATGGACATTACACTGGTGAATTTGGCAACAACAAGGCAAACAGCAGAGTTGGGAGAGATGTAGCGGTTTCTATTGCCTTTTTTGGCAGAGTTACAGACTTTAGATTTACTATCCTCAAATGCCTCATCTGACTTGTCTTTATTATTTTTACAACCCAGGAAGATGCGCTGGTGTCCATAGGCCAAACTTCAGCGTGCCATAATCCCCATCCCACAGGCCTCTGTACTTGAGTTTGTCCTGATCCTAGAAGTTACTGAAAACACTTTAATAAAATCATAATGAAAAAGGCCTTAAAATACAAGTGGTGCAGTGAAAATGCTTCCTTTTCCTTGCTCCTGCTCCAATCTGTGCTTCAGGGATGCTTCTAGTGCCAAATCTGGTGCCTTTGGAGTGGGTCCCCAAAGATTTCTGAGCTTTCTATTCTATCTCTTTGAATAAATGAGACAGTTAGATTTGGCAGGACTTCGGTTCATCCTCGAAGCCTCGGGGAATGAGAGTACCAGTCTCTTCCTGGTGTTAGCTTTTGAAGTCTTTTGTTTGTTTTGTTTTGTTTAAATATTGAAGCCTTGGAATCAGAAGATGTGAGTTTGATTCCTTATACTACAATTTGCTGTCTCTATGATTTAAAAAAAATCCTTAAATATGTGTTTACTCACCCATAAGGAGAAAACACTGCTGCAGTGACTAAATAGCATAAAATAAAGGTTGAAATACATTGGAAAATGCAAAGAAGAACATAAATATTAAGTACTATCAGCACCAATTCATTGAATTTTGTGTAACAGAAAAAATAAGCTTTGTTTTCCTGAACAAAGAATATCCATTAAATAATTGATTTTTGATTAATTGATTTAATAATCACCCAGTTTTCCTTTATGTGTATAATGTCATATTTTTAAAAAATCTAAAAGAAATATAGTCATTGCGTATCACTATTCATTTGATATTCAAGTTATATATAATACAGTTTCAGAGATTGAGTCCCTCAGATACCACATAGTTGGCTAAGAAAAGTCAGGACCCTTGAATTCAAAATACACCTTTCTTCTATCACCAACTTTCAGTTATGGGCACTTCAGAGACTAGGACCACAGTGTTGTCCATTCAGTATTTGTCTTGGTTTTACTGACTAATTTGAGGACAAAAACCAAGAAACTCAATCTCAGAATGATGACTTTAAAAAAGTATCTCTGCTGCATAGCACCAAACTAAGTAATGTAAATTCAAGTAATTAGCATTTTGGAGGTGGAAAATTAAAAGCATGAACCTCAGAAAGTCATCTCTGGAAATACCAGCAATCAATGGGGATTTTCCAGGCAAGAATACTGGAGTGGTTTGCCATTTCCTTCTCCAAATTGTGCTTTATAAACCCTCTAATTCAACATGGTCTCCGCTGCAGCTGTGTGAAGGCAGAAGATGATATTCCTTATTCAGTTCCATCCCTCTGAAAGTGTAACATATTTCTTTACACATAAAAGAAGCCAGATAAATGTATTTCTAAAATCAAATTAAATTCAAACACAGCCACATCTCAGTGACCCAGTCCTATTTTGAGCTTGAGGTTGTTTGTCTGTAGCACAAAGAAAAGGAAATGTGCTTCAAACTCATGTTAAAATGCAAATATCTATTATACTATGGACAGGTTTAAATCTTACAATTTATCAGAAAAGGAAAAAAAATTGCAACAAGAAAACAAAGAAGCTTCTTTATTTAGAAAAACATACTGATAAAAGGGCATTGAATTCTAAGAAAGATTACCATGGGGTCAGATAAAAGACAAATCATTATTTATTTTTATTTATAAACCTAAGTAGTCTGAATCATACTCATTTTAATGTATAGGTCTTAGAAATTTGAAAACTTTTAGTGCAGAGTGAGTAATAATCGCTACAATGTGTCTCATTAGAAAGTACTAAGCATGTCATGTATTTCAGTAAACATATTTTTGACCTCTTGCACTTTACACACTGTGCTAGATACTGAGGAAAACTTATAAGAATAAAAACATATGTATATGAACAAAAACAAAAATTTATAGAATGCATCATTTTAAATGTAAAATCACAAGCATCTTTAAGACATTACAGAAAGAAGAATTGATTAGAATATGTTAGATGTGGATTTTGGAGAAGCAATCAAGAGGAGATGGCATTTGATATGGATTCTGTACAATGAATATGACAGTGCCTAGCAGTAAAGGAGGAGAAGAGAACTCCAAAATGAGGGAGCATTATATGACAAGGAAAAAGAGATTTAAAAGGCAGGTTCATTAAAGAAGCTCTGTACTCCTATGTGAAGGTGCCTGGATTTTATTCTCAAAGTAAGAAGGGACTCATAGGACAGATTTCAACAAGGAAAATGGTATGATTAGTTTTGCATGTCAGAGAGAAAACTGGCAGAGACAGGTTAGTTGTTTGCCAAATATGATGAAGCTGCAGTCTCTTCTAGTCTGTGTTTCTATGAATGAATGGACTGCATACAGTGGACTTATTTTGAGCAAATATGAAACTTTTATTGCATTAAGTCACAAATTTAGGAATTCATATGCTAGGGTAGCTAGCACTACCTTCATTAAGTAATGAATATTGGTACCTTGAAGTTGGGTGATACAGAAATAAAAATCTGAACAGATAACATTGGTTTGGTTAGCCAGTAGTTATCAGAAGGAAAAGAAAAGCTTGTATGAGGTTTGTTTCTTTGGAAACAAAGTAATAAAGGAATAATAGAGATTAGATTTTGGCAATTTTTCAGGATTGGGGAAAAAAATGCTTCCAGATGCTAAACAGTGGTATATGAAATTGTATCTTAGTCCTTTCAGGTGACTGTAACAGAAAACCACACACTGGGCATCTCATAAAGAGCAGAAATTCATCTCTCACAGTTCTGAAGCTGGGAAGTCAAAGACTAAGGTGCCAGCAGATTCAGCATCTGGTGAGGACCTGCTTCCTGGTTTGCTGATGGCTCTCTTCTCATTATAGACTTACATGGAGCAAGAGAGGAAGCTCCTGGGATCTCTTTTATTGGGGCACTCCATCCATGGGGGCTCCATGGATGGTCTCCATTCTCATGATCTAATCACCTCCTGAAAGCCCTACCTCCTAATACAATTAGACTGATAGTAGGATTTCAACACATGAATTTCAGGGAAACATAACATTTAGTCCACCCCACCAAATTCATGTTATTCTCACTTGCAAAACACATTCAGTGCATGCCAAAAGCCTGCAAAGAACTCTAAAGCCTAAAATCCAAAGTCTCACTGAAATATCATCCAAATCACAAATGCGTGAGACTCAAGGTAGGGGTCATCCTGAGGCAAATTGCTCTCCAGCTGTGAACCTATGAAATCAAACAAGTTGTGTGCTTTGAAAAACAATAGTCAGACAGGTGTATGATAGTCATTCTCATTCCAAAAGAGGATATAAGAAAGAAATAAGGGGACCAGGTCCCAAGTAAGTTCAAGCTACAAAGCAAACTCCACATGAGATCTTAAGGCACCTGAATAATCCTCTTTGGCTTGCTGCTCTGCCCTCCACCCACGTCAAAGTCCTGCTTGTGGGACACACTGAAGATAGTCGCCCATTCAGGACCTAGTGGGTTAGGTATCCTTCTCTTTCAGTTTTCGGAGTAAGGATTGCCAACCAAGACCCTGAGGCTGGGAAGTCTAAGACAAAGGAACAAGCAGATCTGGTGTCTGGTGAGAGTCCACTTCCTGGTTCATAGATAACTATCCTCTTGTTGTATATTCAAATGACAGAAGGAGCAAGGAAGCTCTCTGCTGCTGCTTTTATAAAATAACTAGTTCTATCATGTGAGATTTTTAATTACTAGCTTTATTTACTTGCTACAGATGTATTCTTCTTGAGTCAGTTTTGGTAGTTGGTTCTTTCTAGTAATTTTTATGTTTCATCTAAATTGTATAATGTATTGACAAAAAGTTTTTCATATCATTTTCCTATATTATTTTCATTTCTTTAGAGTTAATGTTGATGACCCTTCTTTCGATCTTTTTTTTTCCTTCTTTCGATCTTGATTTTCATATTTTGTATCTTCAGTTTAGATATTTCTGGTGATTTTTTTTCAATATTTACACTTTTAACACCATAATTCCCATTGGCTTCTTTTCTAAAATTTCTTTTTATTGATATTCACTCTTTGATGAGTCATTGTTATACTTCCCTTTGATTCTTTAAAT
Source organism: Muntiacus reevesi (assembly GCF_963930625.1). Taxonomy (NCBI): domain Eukaryota; kingdom Metazoa; phylum Chordata; class Mammalia; order Artiodactyla; family Cervidae; genus Muntiacus; species Muntiacus reevesi. The sequence goes on from NC_089259.1 coordinate 42,844,742, forward strand.
GCTTTCCTTTAGTTCCCTGAATATATTATAGTAGCTTCCCTAACATCTTTGTGAAGTCTAATATCTGGACTTGTATAAATAATAGTTAATATTGATTTTTTTTTCTTATGTATGTGTCGCATATCCCTGTTTCTTCACATGCCTCACAATCTGTTGTTGAAGGCTCAACATTTTAAGTAATATGTTGTACCAACTCTGGATTCTGGTGCTCCTCCCTACTGAATCTTTAGTTTCTTGTTATTTGTTTATATTTGCATCCACTTACCTGAACTAATTCTATAGAGTTTGCCTGCTCTGAAGTGTGTAGTCAATGATCTCCCTTTCTAGTGTATCTGTTTATTTTTATTATTACTGAGATCCTTGTGATCACATGTGGAGTAGTATAATTTAATAGTCAAGAAATGACTGACTAGAGATAGTGCTTAAACACCTTGATTCAGTAAAATTTCCACTCTTTGTGACTCTTTTGTGTAAAGATTAAGTTGTACATTCATATTTCAGGCAGTTTACAAATATGTCCCAGCTTTTACCTTTTGCTAGATCTTGTCAGGTCTTTTATGTGCTTGCACATGGTCTCATGTCCATCCAGAAACATAATAAATCCCTCTACAGTTTCTCCTAAGTTTCTGTGTATCCTTGTGAAATCATATGCACAGCCTTTGAGACCACCTACAATATGTGGTGGGGCTTCCCTGGTGGCTCAGAGGTTAAAGCGTCTGCCTGCAATGAGGGAGATCTGGGTTCTATCCCTGGATAGGGAAGATCCCCTGGAGAAGGCGATGGCACCCCACTCCAGTATTCTTGCCTGGAAAATCCCACGGACGGAGGAGCCTGGTAGGCTGCAGTCCATGGGGTCGCGAAGAGTCGGACACGTCTAAGCGACTTCACTTTCACTTTCACGATATGTGGTAACTTATCAAGCCCACTATGGCAGTCTCATTCTCCCTAATCTCCGGGATAAACTCCTAGGGTGTTATCTTACCTGTTGCTTGGTCCAACCAGTATCCCAAATTCAGGTAGGGAATGATGACCAGCAAGATCAATAAAGCTTTCAGCAAAGATCGTGATTATGGAGTTTTTATGTGCTCTGCTACTAATCAAGCTGATGCTGCCTGGCAATAAAATTGATAGTCTCTATGGCTTTCTCAATTCCAAAAAAGCTATTTCTGATCGTTTAGGAGCAGGGTTAGGATCTGTTTTATGCCAAAACTCCATAGATCACCACTATTTTTAAATAAGCTATGGTAATTTTTCTTAATAATTAAATGTTTCACAATTTGTTGTATTTTTTCTTACTTTGGAGAACTTATGGTTATTGAAGAATTTGTTCTTTTTAATAGTTTTATGGGGAGATATTTTCCAGATCTTCTACCATTCTGTAAATGCTATTTCTCATTTATAGGGTTTATCACAGCATGTCACCTTGCAGCAAGGAACTTATTTCACAGTGAAGTTAAAATGGAAGTGTACTTCCAGCCATGAGATCCACTGGTCTCACTACACAACAGATTATCTTTTAGATACTTTCCTAAAAGAACAGTAGACTAACCTGAAAAAAATGAAATTGAAATAGTGCCAAGAAAGAGGGTTAATCTTCAGAATGAGGTATAATCCTTAAAACATAAGCATCATGTGTCATTGTAGCCCTCATAGATAGAATGTGCATGTCTGGAATGCAAATTGTAAAAGGAAAAGTGGCTCCATGATAGGGCTGCCATAACAAATACCTCAAATTGGGTGACTTGAATAATGGACAGATATTTTTCACAGTTCTTGATGCTAGAAGCCCCAGATCAAGGTGTTAGTAGTATTGGTTTCCTCTAAGGTCTCTGTCCTTGGCTTGTAGGTGGCCAACTTCTTGCTGTGTCCTCAAATAGGTTTTTCTTAGGGCATGCACATCTTCAGTATTTTTTTGGGGGGTCCAAATTTCTTCTTTCATAAAACTGCTAGTAAAATTAAATTAGCACCCACCCCCATGGCATCAAAATTGACTTATTAAAGTCCTTATCCTGAAAACAGCTACATTATGAAGCACTGGATCTTAACACTTCTTGAGTAACACATATGGGTCTTCAGCCCATAAGACCCGACTTATCTATACCCTTCACTTGATGGAATTCATGAATCCCTTCCTTGAAACTCTAGGATCTGTGAGTCCAGAGGTCTTCATTCTTAGAGGAATGATCCCTCTAACAAGGGATATAGTAAAACTGAATCTAGGACTGATAGAGGGTCTCTTTTGGCTTCATATGCCAGTATACAGTCTGGCAGAGATAATTGACCCTGATTCTTATTGAAAGGTAGGATTGTTGCTTTTACAAATAAGGGAGGAAGAAATGCATTTGATATTCATTTGACAAGTGAGGCAGCTGGTGGTATTCACATGACCAATTTTACCTGTAAATTAGCAATTGCAGCATCTGCATCTGATAGTACATGATAACCTGAGGCCCAGAAACCAAAAGTCTGCAAAATTATAGTCTGAATCAACCTACTTTGCCAGTCCCTAGTCCAGTAGATGTTTTATTCAAGAGTGAGGGGAATCTGGAAGGGGTAGGGGGAAAAAAAATGAAGGGAAGGTGTTAGTTTCAACCCTGGTACTAACTGCAGTATCCATGCTAGAGGCCGTAATTTTCCCAGTAACTTTCCTATTGTCAATTGTCTCGGGAATTTTGACAAGAGAATTTTAGGTAAGCTGTGCCTAAACAATGTCCCAGCCGACTCCCCTTTCTAACTTTGTGTTCACGGTTCGTTTTTAGCTGCTTTGTTTGCTGCTACAAAATAGTAGACACCATTCCTCCTATGGAAAATTGTCCTGCCTGATTGGAGTCACCTTACAGCAGAAGTTAAACACACCTGCCCAAACTCAGGGGAAAACCACATAGCCAGGGACTTCCTGATTTGGTGTCTTAAATACGGAACCTCTTTCTTTAAATGTGGAGAGTGCAGCAGAGCTGTTTGTTTTCTGAACATCTCCCTTCCACCAAATAGGTGAGACAAAGATTAAGCTTGGTCCAAATCCACATTCTTACATGGCACTTTCCCTTCCTTAATCTAGTCTATCCCCTATCTGAAAATTTTTTGAAAAGTTCTCCCTCAGTGGATTATGTGCACTGAGACTGCTGTCTCAGGCTGTGCTTCTTGGGAACTTGATCTAAGACATTTACATTTGAGATGAAGGCAGCAGATCGGGTGAAATAAAATTTTTGTGTTTTTAATGATAAGAACATCAAACCATATATGGGCTCAGGTGAATAAAGCATGTACACACCGAGCCTCAGTCAGGGGATGAGACACTTTACACCATGATTTGAGGTGACATTTACCTGAAATGTGAGGAAAATAAAGTTGGGAAGGTTATTCTTTATTTCCATGATAAGAGATTATGCTAAGAGTATAATGAAATATTTTTAAATAGAAAATTCCCTAAGACTTTTCATTACCTAATTTTCCATGAAACTCTACTTAAACAATGTTGTAACCTGTCTATACTTTTTTTGCTTATTATATCAAATATAATGCTGATCAGAAATCATTAAAGCCGCCATCTGGCTGAAAATAGAACTACTATTAAGGCAAAATATTCACTACCTCTTGATAGATCTTAAGACTGCATATCTTATCACATCATCTATATGGATAGAAACTGTCTAATATATATATCGAAGCAGCTAAGAGTGAGTCATAGATCTCTATTATGCAGATTAAAAAGACCAGCGTGTTAGAATGCAGAGCAACAAAATGTGGAGTTGCTAAAGTCCATGAACAATCAGGAAATTAGTAGATGGGCCAATGTTGACACTTCAGCTCTTAATTATCCTAATTAGAGACCATCAGAACAGCAAAATAATGTTTATTGAGTCTGGCAAAGTGAAACATTTTCATTGGGCTTATTGCTTGTTTTGGCAGCCATGTTACATCGTTGACTCACACGCTGAGTAGTTAACAAAATCTCATAAGCCATTTATAGGAGGTTGGTCCTTCCTCTTCCTGTCCTTGGAAAATTGTTATTTTGAACACAACCATAAGAATTTACATTTCCATCTACTCTTTGTCTTATTAATTTTGGCTTGTTTTTAAAGCACATGGTCAAGTTCATCTCTTTCACATCATTATAATCATAAATGGTGTTTCTTCATTAAATAATAGCACAGGATACATTTCTTGTCTTCAAGGTTTTCACAGCCTAGAGGGAGAAAGTAACATTTAGACAGATTATGATAAAGTCATGTGTTACACAGGTTATAATGAAGTATGGGCAGAATTTTATGGGACAAGGTGATATTTAAACTGAATCTTGAAGGGTGAGAAAAATATCTATAGAACAAAAAGAAAAAAAGGAAAAGTCATTTCAGGCTGACAGATTGAGGGAATGAACAGTCTATGCAAAGCATTCTAGGGCAAAAAAAAGCATTCTAAAAATTATTGGGGTTTTTTGGTTATTCTCTTTTTTAAAAACCAATTCAAATAAATTCTTTAATTCAACATTCCACACTGCATTATGGATTTTTCAGTTTCTTATTACATCAATATTATGATTAAAAAGAAAATATAATAAAAAATAACTCATCATTACAACCTTAGAAAGGTATATTAAGAAGTAAAACTCACTCTTTCTTCCCATGGAATACTTGATTAGGTAAACTTTCTAGGGAAAGGCAAATGGTTAATACATTATTTTGGATAAAAATTGTACTTTATAATGACAAAGACTCTCAAAATACAGAGACTAAAAAACTAAAAGTTTTCTTTCTCTTTCCTCAGGCTTCAGAAATATAATTAAATATATGTCCATGTGTGTTTTTTTTCCTTAATCTTCCCTGGAGCTATATCTGCACATTTAAGCTAAAAAACAAGAAACCCTTCTTTGGGGGCAACTTTCTTCTTTATTGTGTTGATGTGAATTCTCCGAATTTATAAGTCACCTCTGCTCCCCAAAGTTGATCAAGGACTTAGTTTCCTTTTCAATACACCTGTGCATTGAGTGTTCCAGGTGACAGAAGTTTAAGGAAGAGCATGTGATGAACAAAGCAACCATAAACATCTTAAGACCACAGACCTCACACATTTCATATCTGTTCCTATCTCACTGTCAAGAACCTAGTCATAGGCTTCAGCTAACTGAGTGGTGGGGGAAGTATGCTATCACTGAGCAGTCCTGGGCCCACATAGAAACTCCATGCCATGGGACAAGCCAGGAGTCTCCACCACAAGTGGGGGGATTCCCTCAGTTGGTTTTTGTTTCCCTTATGAAAACATGCAGTCTTCTAGAAATACAACTCCTTTTAAATCCATAAATATTGATCTATGTATTTTAAATGTCAGTTTAAAAGAAACAGCCATGTGGTTCTCATTCTTGGTAGGTAATCTATTTTGCCTGATAATAAGCTTCTAGAAATTTCTCTTTATTGCTAGTTCATATATTTATTTATTATACAGTATTTATATACTGAATTTATTGATCATTTTGTTCTCTAGTCTTTCCCGTTGAATTTTTATTATTCAACTGTAAGACTCTGGATTTTTCTTTCATATATATTTGTGTGTGTGTGTGTATATATTACTCTCAATGATATTAAGTAATCCTCTGGATTTTTGTTTTGACTTGTCAAGTACTCCCCTAGGTTTTATTATTATTGTTTTTGTTTGTTTGTTTGTTTGTTTGTTTAAGGTTTTCTGTTGTTTCTTCATTGGGGCCAGAGGTGCATCATTCCTAGGGACCTCTGTGTTTCCTAAGCTTTTAGGCATACAGCAGCATTGAGCAAAAAAGTTCCATCCCACTAAAAAGATTCTTTCTTACAACTTATATTACATTATGATACTATAAACAAGAAATAAGAAAAATACATTTCATGGCAGATAATATTAAGTGCTATGTGCTATTCTTAGTCACGTCTGACTCTTTGCGACCCCATGGACTGTAGTCCGCCAGGCTCTGCTATCCGTGGGGATTCTCCAGGCAAGAATACTGGAGGGGGTCGGTAGGCCCTCCTCCAGGGGATCTTCTTGACCCAGGGACCAAACCCAGGTCTCCTGCTTTGCAGGCAGATTCTTTACTGTCTGAGCCACCAGGGAAGCAGATATATAAATTAAAAGATGGAAAGAAGTATGGAGAGAACGCCAGTTGCTACTACAGGGCAGTCAACAGAGGTCTGATTGTAAAGGTGATATTAGGTCAAAGACCTGAATTAGGTGAGGATGCAACTCTTGTGGATTCTGGAGAAACAAGTACAGGGCTTCTCAAGTGGCACAGTGGTAAAGAATCTGCCTGCCAATTAAGGAGACAGAAGATACTGGGGTCTGATTCCAGGGTCGAGAGTGAAGTGAAGTCACTTAGTCGTGTCCCACTCTTTGCGACCCCATGGACTGTAGCCCACGAGGTTCCTCGGTCCATGGAATTTTCCAGGCAAGAGCACTGGAGTGGGTTGCCATTTCCTTCTCCAGGGTCAAGAGTAGGAAATGGCAACACACTTCAATATTCTTACAAGGAAAATTCCATGGACAGAGGAGCTTGGTGGGCTGTATTCCATGGGGTCAAAAAGAGTCAGACAAACTGATCACACACAGCACACACACGAGTAAAAGCAAACACCAAAGACCTAAAGGCGGGAGCAGCTTAAAGCCTCAAGCAGCGTAGCTTGAGAACAAGAATGAGCAAGAGGGAAGGGTAGAAGGGTGATAGTTAGATAAGTTATGGGGATTAGGTGGTGAGGGGTCTTGTAGGACTCACTAAGAATTGAATTTACTGAGTGTGGTAAAAGCCACTGAACATTTTGAAGAGAGCAGTGATGTGATCTGCTTGATGTTTAAAATGGATCACTCTGAGATGACGTTGAGAACAGTAGATTGTGGAGAGAATATAAGGGAAAGCAAAGAGGCATATTAGCAGCCATTTTAATATCAGATTAAAGAAAGTGTTGCCTAGTTCAAAGTATTAGCAGTGGGCGCAATAGGGAGCGGTTAAAATCTGTATACATTTGGAAGGCAATGCCAAGTGGATTTGCTGAATAATTGTGTATAAAATATGAAAGACAAAGAGAAGTACTCAAGCATTAAGATACAGCAACTGGAAAGTATGAATAGCCAATTGGCAGTTGGGGAAGAATTTAGCCATCATCCTCTCCCACCCCAGATGGAGTCTATTTTATTTTCTGTCTTGATTTCTTTATGTTTTATAAATCATACTTTGGCCAACAGATGAGCCAATAAGTGGTGAAATGTAGGGAGATTTTATTTGTCTTTGTTTGTTTGTTTGTTTTCTTTTTTCTTCCAACCTATCAAATAAGCTAGAATTCTGGTTCTTTTATATTTTGGAGTGAGTGCATGTTAAAATTCTGGGTCAGTGTTTTCCAAATTGTGGTTTCTCAATCTCCAGCCTCAATCAAACCTAGGAATTTGCCAAAAATTCAAATTCAAAGGACTGTTCTCAGGCTTAGTGAATCAGAAAGTCTGGGGATGAAGACCAACAATCTTTATATGATCAATAACAAGTCATTTTGTATTTGCTCATGTTTGGGAAAATTTTCTTTCTCTACTACTTAAAGTGTGGTTTATAGAATTACAACAGCATTACTTGAGAGCTTGCTGAAGAGGCAAAAGTATGAACAACTCCAGACATATTGAATTAGAATACACTTTTTGACAACATCCTTTGGTGATTTGTATGTAGATTAATATTGACAGGTACTGCCTAGGTTTTGGGTCTTCTTCAGATGCGATCAAGTATGCCTCAACAGCTACAGAAAAAGATAGTACTTCTGTACTATCTGTCAGCAGAAGCAAGAGCTCTTCACTAAAAAGGCTGGCATCATGGTCATTTCTGTTTGTTTTGTTTTGTTTTGTTTTTCCATAACTCAGAGATCAACTGTGGGAGATGTTGCCTCATTCCATTAGAAGGCATAGGTTTTCATGTTTTATGGCTGAGTCACTCAGACAAGGAATTATGTATTAGCCAAAGATAGACAGCAAGATAAACAATTTGTCCTTTCAGTTCTTATTGCTGAAACTTTTAGCAAATTCTATCATGTACTTGAGAAAAATTTACTTGATTCTACAGTTTATCTTGAAAATAAAAGAGCTAGTCTATCTAATACAAGACTGAAAAAATAAAACAAAAATTGGAGGACTCTCATAAGCTAATTTCAAGACTGATTTTAAACGTATTTCATTAAGAACAACATGGCATCAGTGAAAGAACAGAGATCAATGAAACAGAACAGAGGTCCAGAAACACATCCACAACAGCCACACAAATATAGTCAACTAAACTTTGACAAAGGAGAAAAGATAATTCAATGAAGAATGCCTTGTCTTTTCAACAAGTGGTGGTTGCTTCCAATCAGTGGAAGCTCACATACAAAAGTAAATTTTATAACTTTCAAAATAGTTATTCAAAATGAATCAAGGGCTTAACTTTTAAATGAAATATTGCCAAACTTCTGGAGGAAAACATAGGAAAACTTCTAGGTGACCATGAGACTAATAATGAGTTTTAGAGACTGTTATGGGTAAATAATAATAATAATAGGCTTTCTTAGTAGCACAGAAATAAAGAATTTGCCTGCAATGTAGGAGATCTGGGTTCTGTCCATGGGTTGAGAAGATCCATTGGGGAAGGAAATGGCTACCCACTCCAGTATTCTTGCCATGGACAGAGGAGCCTGGTGGGCTACAGTTCATCATATTGCAAAGAGTTGAACATGACTGAGCAACTAACACTTTCACTTTCATGTGTAAAAATTGGTTCCCCTAAAATTCATATGTTAAAGTCCTAATACCCAGAACCTCAGAATATGATCCTACTTGGAAATAGGGTTGTGGAAATTGTAATTGTTAGTAAATGTGAGGCCTTTCTGGAGTAAGGTAGGTCCCTGATTTAATTTGTTGTTTAGATGTTAAGTCAAGTCTGAGTCTTTGTGACCCCATCACCCCCAGGACTCTCTGGGAGACTGCCCATGAGATTTTTCCCAAGCAAAAATACTGGAATGGTTTGCCACTTCCTTCTCCAGGGGATCTTCCTGATGCAGGGGTCAAACCTGTGTCTCCTGCATTGCAGGTAGACTCTTTCTCTGAGCCACTGGGTGATTCGATATGACTGATGTCTTTATGTGCTTAGTCATATCCAACTCTTTGCAACCACGTGGGCTAACTTAGCCTGCCAGACTCCTCTGTCCATGGGGATTCTCCAATCAAGAATACTGGAGTGGGTTGTCAAGCCCTTTTCCAGGGGATCTTCCCAACCCAGGGATCAAACCCAGGTCTCCCACATTGAAAGGCAGATTCTTTACCATTTGAGCCACCAAGGAAGCCCAGAAAGAAAATTTGGACACAGGAAGAATGCCAAGTGAAGATGAAAGTTAAGCCACCAGAAGCTAGGAGAAAGGTCTGCAGCAGATTGCTCCCCACCAGTTTCTGAGGGAGTGTGGCCCTACTGACACATTGATCTTGATTTCTAGGCTCTAGAGCTGTGAGACAATGAATCTATTGTTAAAGCCTCACAGGCTGTAGTAAATTGTTAGGAAGGCCTAGCAACATAATACAGATGTAGCACCTAAAGGATCATCTGTGAAGGAAAAAGTAGATCACTTATATTTATTTAAATTAAAAACGTCTTTTCAACAAAATCCCATTAAGCAAAACAAAATAGAACAACAGACTGTGAGCAAATATTTTAAAATCACACATTTCATAAAGGAATGTATGCAAATTATGTAAAGAACTCTTAAAACACAGCAATAAGAAAATAATTTTAAAATTAGCAAATGATCTAACAGATACCTTACCAAAGAAGATACCTAGCTGGAAAATGCATTTATGAAAAATGTGTGATACCAGAAATACCTTGCATTTCTATATACTAACAATGAGAATACAGAAAGAGAAATTAAGGAAACAATACCATTCACCATTGCAACAAAAAGAATAAAATACTTAGGAATATATCTATCTAAAGAAACAAAAGACCTACATATAGGAAACTAAAACACTGATGAAAGAAATCAAAGAGGACACAAATAGATGGAGAAATATACTGTGTTCATGGATTGGAAGAATTAATATTGCGAAAATGACTATACTACCCAAAGCAATCTATAGATTCAATGCAATCCCTATCAAGCTACCAATGGTATTTTTCACAGAACTAGAACAAAATATTTCACAATTTGTATGGAAATACAAAAAATCTTGAATAGTCAAAGCAATCTTGAGAAAGAAGAATGGAACTAGAGGAACCAACCTGCCTGACTTCAGGCTCTACTACAAAGCCACAGTCATCAAGACAGTATGGTACTGGCACAAAGACAGAAATATAGATCAATGGAACAAAATAGAAAGCCCAGAGATTAATCCACTCACCTATGGACACCCTATCTTTGACAAAGGAGGCAAGAATATACAATGGAGAAAAGACAACCTCTTTAACAAGTGGTGCTAGGAAAACTGCTCAAACACTTGTAAAAGAATGAAATTAGAACATTTCCTAACACCATACACAAAAATAAACTGAAAATGGATTAAAGATTTAAATGTAAGACCAGAAACGATAAAATTCCTAGAGGAGAACATAGGCAAACACTCTCTGACATAAATCACAGCAAGATCCTCTATGACCCACCTCCCAAAATATTGGAAATAAAAGCAAAAATAAAGAAATGGAACTTAATTAAACTTAAAAGCTTTAGCACAACAAAGGAAACTATAAGCAAGGTGAAAAGACAGCCTTCAGAATGGGAGAAAATAATAGCAGACAAAACAAAAGACAAAGAATTAATCTCAAAAATATACAAGCAACTCCTGCAGCTCAATTCCAAAAAAATAAATGACCTAATCAAAAAATGGGCCAAAGAATTAAACAGACATTTCTCCAAAGAAGACATACAGATGGCTAACAAACACATGAAAAGATGGTCAACATCACTCATTAATAAGAAATGCAAATCAAAACCACGATGAGGTACCATTTCACGCCAGTCAGAATGGTTACTATCCAAAAGTCTACAAGCAATAAATGCTGGAGAAGGTGTGGAGAAAAGGGAAGCCTCTTAGACTGTTGGTGGGAATGCAAACTAGTACAGCCACTATGGAGAACAGTGTGGAGATTCCTTAAAAAAAAAACTGGAAATAGAGCTGCTATATAACCCAGCAATCCCACTGCTGGGCATACACACTGAGGAAACTAGATCTGAAAGAGACATGTTCACCCCAATGTTTATCACAGCACTGTTTATAATAGTCAGGACATGGAAGCAACCTAGATGTCCATTGGCAGGTGAATGGATAAGAAAGCTGTGGTATATGTACACAATGGAATATTACTCAGCCATTAAGAAGGATTCATTTGAATCAGTTCTAATGAGGTGGATGAAACTGCAACCCATTATACAGAGTGAAGTAAGCCAGAAAGAAAAACACCAATATAGTATACTAACACATATATATGGAATTTAGAAAGACGGTAATGATAACCCTATATGCAAGACAGAAAAAGAGACACAGATGTATAGAACAGACTTTTGGACTCTGTGGGTGAAGGCGAGGGTGGGATGTTTCGAGAGAATAGCATTGAAACATGTATATTATCAATTGTGAAATAGATCGCCAGTCCAGGTTTGATGCATGAGACCAGTGCTCAGGGCTGGTGCACTAGGATGACACAGAGGGATGGGATGGGATGCGGAGGGAGGTGGGAGGGGGGATCGGGATGGGGAACACATGTAAATCCATGGCTGATTCATATCAATGTATGTCAAAACCCACTACAATATTGTAAAGTAATTAGCCTCCAACGAATATAAATAAATGGAAAAAAAAAGGAGGAAAAAAAAAAGAAAAAGAAAAACGTGTGATACAGTTTGTAATAGCTGCAAATTAAAACAACAGTGGCACAACCCTATATATCTATTTCAGGGATTGAAGTGAAGGTCCCTCGGTTGTCTCCAACTCTTTGCAACCCCATAGACCATACATTCCGTGGAATTCTCCAGGCCAGAATACTGGAGTAGGTAGCCTTTCCCTTCTCCAGCGGGTCTTCCCAACCCAGGGATCGAACCCAGGTCTCCCACATTGCAGGCATATTCTTTACCAGCTGAGTCTCGAGGGAAGCACATTTCAGTGATTAAAATCCAAGAAACTGTGATTCCAATGACTGACAACAATGTGGTGCAAAAGCAATTCTCCATTATTGGTGTCAATATAAAATATACAGCCACTTTAGAAGACAGCTTGTCAGTTTCTGAAAAAAGAAGGTATAGCCTTACCATACACTTCAACAATCACAGTTCTAGATATTTACTCAAGAGACATGATAGCTAATTTCACATAAAAATTTGCATACAAAACAAAAAAACTTTATACACAATTGCTCAAAATTTTTACAATATTCAGTATGTCTAAGGAACACAGGAGCCAACCAACAGAGCATCCTGGGGCAAATGCTGGAAGAATTTGAGCAACAAACTAAAGCAGTGTTAGATTATAAACCAAAATCTAAAATAAATATGCATGAGTCCAGATATAAATAAATGATTGAATAAATAACTAAGTGGAGAAGAGATGTATCTGCCATGTAGAAAAATATCTAATAATTTATGTAGCTATTTTGCCCTCAAGGAGTTAGAGTGTAACTTTTCTATGTTTAATTGTGGGCTGCATATAGTGAACTTCTTCCAAAATTATAGCATGGAAAAGGGATTTAAAAAAAAGTCACTTTAGAGTTGAGAACTCTGACAAACACAGCCTCAGCCAGGCAATTAAGGTTAACACCAACTGTGATAAATCATGCTTACATTATGTACTCTTGATATGATGAGATTATATTAGCACTTTGCGCCTGTGATCTTCCTTCCCAAAACACATATCTATCACCTAACCATGAGAAAAAACATTAAGCAAATCCCTTTTGAGGGATATTCTACAAATACCTAACCAACACTCTTTCAAACTCTCAAGGTCATCAAAAACAAGGAAAATCTGAGAAACTGTCACATCCAAGAAGATACTAAATAGACATCACTACTGAATGCAATGTAGTGTCATGAATATAATCCTAGAACAGAAAAAGAACATTTGTTACAAACTAAGAACATTGCTTTGCCAACAAAGGTCCGTCTGGTCAAGGCTATGGTTTTTCCAGTGGTCATGTATGGATGTGTGAGTTGCCCTGTAAAGAAAGCTGAACAGTGAAGAATTCAAGAACTGCAGTGTTGGAGAAGACTCTTGAGAGTCCCTTGGACTGCAAGGAGATCCAACCAGTCTATCCTGAAGGAGATGAGTCCTGGTTGTTCATTGAAAGAACTGATGCTGAAGCTGAAACTCCAGTACTTTGGCCACCTCATGCGAAGAGTTGACTCATTGGAAAAGACCTTGATGCTGGGAGGGATTGGGGGCAGGAGGAGAAGGGGGCAACAGAGAATGAGATGACTGGATGGCATCACCGACACGATGGGCATGAGTTTGAGTAAACTCTGGGAGTTGGGGATGGACAGAGAGGCCTGGCGTGCTGTGATTCATGGGGTCACAATAAGTTGGACACGACTGAGCGACTGAACTGAACTGAAGGAAATCAGACACCAGTGAGAGACTTCACTTTCACTTTTCACTTCCAAGGAAATCAGAATAAATGATAGACTTTAGTTAACAATAATGTATCAGTACTAGTTCATTTATTATAACAATTGCACCAAAATAACACAGGATGTTAGTAAGAGTGGAAGCAGAGAATGTAGAGTGTGCAGAAAATCTGTACTATTTCTCCAGTTTTCGTGTTAAAACTAATAATTCTTTAATATAAAATACTTAAGTTTTATAATTGCAAAATATATGAATCAAGAGTTTTTAGAAGCATAATATGTTTTATTATCATAAGTATGGACATTTTTAGGTTAAAAAGTGAGTTTCTTCTCATATTGGTCATTTGAGATGTTCTTGGAATATTCAAAGAAATTAACCTGAAACTCAAAATCTCAAATAAAATTGCACAATAACAATAGTTAAGCAGAATGGTGTATACAATGATCAACTCTTTAAGAGATATCAAATTGTGCCTGCATTCATGTTTAACTTCAAGTGCATTAAATTCTTTAATTAATAAAATTCATTTTAAAGCAATTTTAGGTTCACTAAAATAACTTTTAAATATAATTTTTGCAAGTAAAAAGAGTCAATAGCAGTTGCTTAGTTGGTTGATTATATGATAAATATTTTGTTCCCTACTATGTAACACTTACCAATAAATGCCAATAATAATTGCAACAAAATCTTTTGCTTTTAAAGCTGTGTAAAAGGCAGAAATAATCATGTAATCATCTTGTAATTATATGGTACTTACTATGCAATTACATAGTAAATACATTGTAAATTCAAAATAATTACATGGTTATTTGCATTATGCATAGTATCTAATCCAATTTTGACACATAAAACAGTGGTATCATCCAAAGGGTTACCCAAATTTCTCCCACCTACACCAGAAGACCAGAAATAATGGAAGTAATTAAAGGCAGTCCTTGAACAAATGCATGATAGTATATTATTGGAAATTACATATTCATATTTATGACATAAGTAGAATTATAAATTAGTGCAGAATGGGATTAGCAATTAGACTATAGATTATCAATTAAAATTTACACTCAGGATGATTTTGGTGTTATGACAGCAAATGATATTTTATCAAGAACAATTAAATGAAGATTCTTTAGAAGAAAAAAAATGCTATAATGGAGCTATGCATATTATAATGGTTGATAAAGGATTGTCATTTGGCAATTTTAATTATGAAGATATTAATTTTAACAGAAACATTTCAATGTATTTAGTAATATTTACAAAAGCTTGTGATATACTTGAGTCCCTAAAGTGTTTAAGTCTCAAATGAATAATTTGCTTTTTGATAATAAAAACAAAATCATTAGCTTTAAAAGTTCCTTAAGAGACTGATTTCTTCTGAAATGACAGAAGAAGGAGCACAATGGACGCTTTACTCATCAACCATTTATACAAAGAGAAATTTATTTCAAAAAACAATTAATATAAATCTTTGTAAATTATCCTAAGGGTATACAGCAAATGGAAAAAAGATTCATTCAACAAGTGTACTAAATCTTAGTAATAACAATGAGAGTGTGTGGCATTTGATCCACAACATATTGCCTTCCCTTACTCAAAAACCTAATCTTACAGGGTCCTCTCTTCTTGTATATCGCTGCAAGATGGCCAGTCTACTGTTTTTTTCTCATTTTCTCTAACTCTACATTGCTGATTTTGAGGAGATACTCCACATCCAAGGCAAAGGAGAAGCCCCAACAAGATGGTAGGAGGGGTGAAACCATGTTTAGAATCAAACTCTATACCTGCCAGAGACACTCAGAGGGTTCAAAGATACCTTCTATGCACCAGGACCCAGAGACCCCACAGAGACTGAGACAGAGCTATGTTTGAGTGTCTCCTGAGGAGGTATGGATTTTGAAGCTGAAACTCCAATACTTTGGTCACCTGATGTGAAGAGTTGACTCATTTGAAAAGACCCTGATGCTAGGAAAGATTGAAGGCAGAGGGAGAAGAGGATGATGGAGGATGAGATGGTTGGATGGCATCACCGACTCAGTGGACATGAGTTTGGGTAGACTCTGGGAGTTGGTGATGGACAGGGAGGCCTGGTGTGTGGTGGTCCATGGGATCACAAAGAGTCAGACATGACTGAGCAACTGAATTGAACTGAACTGAACTGAGGAGGTATGGGTCAGCAGTGGACTGATGCAGGGACAAGGGCTCTGGGTGCAGCAGACCTGGGCATGGCATAAGTCCTCTTGGAGGAGGTCACCATTAACCCCACCATGGAGCCGCCTGAACTTACACAGGACTGGGGAAACAGACTCTTGGAGGGCACAGACAAAACCTTGTGTGCAGCAGGGCCCAGGAGGAAGGAGCAGTGACCCCACAAGAGACCGACCCAGACTTGCCCGTGAGGATTCAGGAGTCTCTGGTGGAGGAATGGGTCAACAGTGGCCTGCTGCAGGGTTGGGGTCACTGAGTATAACAATGAATGCATGGGACCTTTTGAGGGAGGTCACCGTTATCTTCATTACATCCACCATAGTCTGGCCTCAGGTCAAATAACAGGGAGGGAACACAGCACAGACCATCAACAGAAAGTTGGATTAAAAATTTGCTATGCATGGTCTATCAAAACAAGAACCAGTTTCCCCCTCAGTCAGTCTCTCCCATCAGAAAGCTTTCATAAGCCTCTTCTCTTTTTCCATCAGAGAGTAGACAGACTGAAAACCACATCACAGAAAACTAAAAAAACTGATCACATGGATCACAGCCTTGTCTAATTCAATGAAACTATGAGCCATGCTGTGTAGGGCCACCCAAGATGGACGGGTCATGGTGGAGAGTTCTGATTAAATGTGGTCCATTGGAGAAGGAAATGGTAAACCACTTCAGTATGAAAGTGCAAAAAGGTATGACACTGAAGGATGAACTCCCCAGGTCGGTAGGTGCACAAAATGCTACTGGAGATCAGTGAAGAAATAACTCCAGGAAGAATGAAGACACGGAGCCAAGGCAAAAACAACACCCAGTTGGGGGTGTGATTTGTGATGGAAGTAAAGTCTGATGCTGTAAAGAGCAATGCTGCATGGGAACCTGGAATGTTAGGTCCATGAATCAAGGCAAATTAGAAGTGGTCAAACAGGAGGTGGAAATAAATGTTGACATGTCTTTTAGGAACATTTTAGGAATCAGTGAAATAAAATGGATGGGAATGGGTGAATTTAACTCAGAGGACCATTATATCTACTACTGTGGGCAAGAATCACTTAGAAGAAATGGAGTGGCCATCATAGTCAACAAAAGGGTCCAAAATGCAGTACTTGGATGCAATCTCAAAAATGACAGAATGATCTCTGTTCATTTTCAAACCAAACCATTCAATATCACAGTAATCCAAGTCTATGCCTCAACCAGTAATGCTGAAAAAGATGAAGTGGAATGGTTCTATTAAGACCTATAAGATGTTCTAGGACTAACATCCAAAAAAGATGTCCTCTTCATTATAAGGGACTGGAATGCAAAAGTAGGAAACCAAACATACCTGGAGTAACAGACAACTTAGGCCATGGAGGACAGAATGAAGCAGGGCAAAGGCTAATACAGTTTTGCCAAGAGAACGCACTGGGCATAGGAAACACCCTTTTCCAACAACACAAGGGGAGATTCTTCAGTTCAGTTTAGTAACTCATTCGTGTCCGACTCTTTGCGACCCCATGAACCACAGCACACCGGGCCTTCCTATACATGGACAAAATGAGATGGTCTATACCAAAATCATATTGATTATATTCTTTGCAGCCAAAGATGGAGAAGCTCTATGCAATCAGCAAAAACAAGACCAGAAGCTGAATATGGCTCATATCATGAATTCCTTATTGCCAAATTCAGACTTAAATTGAAGAAAGTAAGGAAAACCACTAGATTATTCGGCTATGACCTAAATCAAATCCCTCATGATTATATAGTGGAAGTGAGGAATAGATTCAAGGGATTAGATCTCATAGAGTGCCTGAAGAACTATGGACAAAGGTTCGTGACATTGTACAAGAGAGAGTGATCAAGACCATCCCCAAGAAAAAGTAATACAAAAACGTTAAATGGTTGTCTGAGGAGGCCTTACAAAGAGCTGTGAAAAGAAGAGAAGCGAAAGGCAAAGGAGAAATGGAAAGCTATACCCATTTGAATGCAGAATTTCAAAGAATAGCAAGGAGAGATAACAAAGCCTTCCTCAGTGATCAGTACAAAGAAATAGAGGAAAATAATAGAATGGGAAAGACTAGAGATCTCTGAAAGAATATTAGAGATACCAAGGGAAAATTTCGTGCAAAGATGGGCACAAAAAAAGACAGAAATGGCATGAACCTAACAGAAGCAGGAGATATTAAGAAGAGGTGTATTCTTGAATACACAGAAGAACTATGCAGAAAAGATCTTCATGACCTAGATAATCACGATGGTGTAATCACTCACCTAGAGACAGATATCCTGGAAAGGGAAGTCAAGAGGGCCTTAGGAAACATCACTACAAACAAAGCTAGTGGAGGTGATGAAATTCCAGTTGAGCTATTTCAAATCCTAAAAGTTGATGCTGTGAAAGTGCTGCACTCAATTCTCCAGCAAATTTGGAAAACTCAGCAGTGGCCACAATGCTGGAAAAGATCAGTTTTCATTCCAATCCCAAAGAAAGGTGATGCCAAAGAATGCTCAAACCACCGCACAACTGCACTCATCTCACACGTTAATAAAAATAAGGCTCAAAATTCTTCAAGCCTGGCTTCAACAGTACGTGAACTTAGAACTTCCAGGTGTTCAAGCTAGATTTAGAAAAGGCAGCGGAACCAGAGATCTAATTGCCAACATCCTTTGAATTATCAAAAAAGCAAAAGAGTTCCTGGAAAACATCTACTTCTGTTTTATTGACTATGCCAAAACCTTTGACTGTGTGCATCACAGCAAATTGTGGAAAATTCTAAAAGATGTGGGAATACCAGATCATGTTACCTGCCTCCTGAGAAATCTGTATGTAGGTCAAGAAGCAATAGTTAGAAATGGATGTGGAACAACAGACTGATTTCAAATCAGGAAAGGAATATATCAAGTCTGTATATTGTCACCCCAATTATTTAACTTACATGCAGAGTACATCATGTGAAATGCTGGACTGGATGAAGTACAAGCTGGAATCAAGATTGCCAGGAGAAATATCAATAACCTCAGATATGCAGAGGACACCATCCTTATGGCAGAAATTGAAGAACCAAAGAGCCTCTTGTTGAAAGTGAAAGAGGAGAGTGAAAAAGTTGGCTTAAAACTCAACATTCAGAGAACTAAGATCATGGCAACTGGTCCCATCATTTCATGGCAAATAGATGAAGAATCAATGGAAACAATGAGAGACTTTATTGTGGGGGGCTCCAAAATCACTGTAGATGGTGACTGCTGCCATAAAATTAAAAGACACTTGCTCCTTGGAAGAAAAACTATGACAAATCTAGACAACATATTAAAAAAGCAGAGACATTTCTTTGCCAACAAATGTCCATCTAGTCAAAGCTATGGTTTTTCCAGTAGTTATGTATGGATGTGAGAGTTGGACTATAAAGAAAGCTGAGTGCCTAAAATTGATGTTTTTGAACTGTGGTGTTGGAGAAGACTCTTGAGAGTCCGTTGGACTGCAAGGAGATCCAACCAATCCATCCTAAAGGAAATCAGCCCTGAATATTTATTGGAAGGACTGATGCTGAAGCTGAAACTCTAATACTTTGGCCACCTAATGTGAAGAGCTGACTCATTGCAAAAGACCCTGATGCTTGGCAGAATTGAAAGCAGGAGGAGAAGGGGACAACAAAGGATGAGATGGTTTGTTGGCATCACCAATTCAATCAACATGAGTTTGAGCAAGCTCTGGGAGTTGGTGATGGACAGGAAATTCTGGAGTGCTGCAATCCACGGGGTCACAAAGAGTCGGACATGACTGAGCGACTGAACTGAACTGAACTGAAATTACACAAAAGAAAAGAAAACATATGACCATGTAAAGGTTTTTTACATAAATGATCATAGAAATGACATTTGTAATAGCCCAAAACAATGCATTTATCCATCTGCTGGTGAATGTATAAAAAAAATGTAGTTACACTTACAATGAAATAATATTTGCCAGTAAAGAATGAGTGAAATGCTGATACATGTTGCATCATGGATGAACTTTTAAAGTAATATGCTGAATGAAAGAAACCAGATGCAAAAGACCACATTTTGTATGATATTATTTACATAAAAGGGCTTTCCTCATGACTCAGTAGTAAAGAATCCACTTGTAATACAGGAGACACAGGTTCAGTCCCTGGGTCAAGAAGATCCTTTGACAGAGTAAATGGCAATCCATTCCAGCATTCTTTACGGGAAAATCACATGGATAGAGGAGCCTGGCAGGCTAATGGTCACAGGGTCTCAAAGAGTCCAATAGCACTGAGCAGGCATGCATGCACATATTTATGTAAATGTCCAGAAAAAAACAAATCTTTAGAGACAGTAATTTATATTGGCAATTTTCTGAGGCTAGAGTTGGGAATAGGAAGTGACACCAGTGGCTAACAATGTTTTGGGGATAATAGAACACACTAAAATTATAGCACAGAAATGTTTACACAACTCTGTCAATAAAAAGAATAATAAAAATCACTGATTTGTACTCTTAAAGCAAATGAATATATGGTACATATGTGATAATTCAATAAACATTTTTAGTAGGTTCCTTGGTAAATAACTGTAGCTATCACATATAATTTCTCAAGTCAAAGATAATCATGCTAAATAAAGAGTTCCATAGACATACATGTCCCTGCTTTGTCTCCCATTTCATAGCATCTTCTCTCAATTATTTGGGGAATATTGTGTATCAGCCACCATAGGAAACTGAAATTAAGAATCGTAGTCCTGTATTCCGAACTATTCTAAGCAATAGGAACAAATCCTTTTTAAGCATTAAAGCGATACTCAAATTTTGTATTCTAGTTTATTTTTCTCATAGATGTTAGGTATATTTCCAAGTAACTTGAGAATTGTTACCTTCAATTTAAGGTGCTTTTTAAAAAATTCTTGAGAGAATTCTGCACCTAATTCTAGTAAGCAATGTGATCTAATAGTAACTTTTAGTTGAATTTTTGCTACTCTCTCAAAGATACTTCTTGCATAATGTATTATAATATGGATTACATCAAAAGGCATAATGTTAACATCCAATCTTGTTGTTTATTCAAGTCAATCTACTTTTACATACAAATCTGATATTTACCTCTTAAAATATTTAACAGGCATAAGTGCCCATAAATCAGTTATGACAATCATTGTTAAAGCAATCAATAGTAAGGAATATGCATTAATTCAAATAATATTGATAGGCTCATGAACCTGCATCAGTCTTCTGTGAAGTAAGAAAAATGAGACATCTTCCAAAAAATCAATATTTTCCTTTTTATGTCATTCATTTGAAGATTATCAATAATGCATTACTTTTTTACCTTATGTGTCAAGGTTCTAATGTTTAAATACAGGTATCTTTATATTTCAATGTAAAATTATAATCTACAAGGGACTGAAAGGCTAAAAATCTTTTAATAGAAATATTTTTGTGGTTTAATAATTGCTTAAAAACACATATGTGTATATATATTTACACAGACTTATACATATATATACATACACTTATACATGTATATATACTGTTGATGTATTTCTGTGTGCAGTAGTGTAATAAAACTGCTTTACTAATGTGCCTTCATTTCATTCTAAAGGTAGATTGCATGAAAGAAACAACAGAAACATCAACACCCATCTTTTTTAGCCCTTGTGAACTGAGATGTTACACAGGTATGTACTTAGGTAAAAATACAAAATGAGAAATTACAACACCCATTCATCAAAAAAAGAAACATTTTAATTGGTTATAGGTGGAAAATATCCACTTGACAGTCAGCTTCTCACTTTTCACGTAAGTGCTTTGCTGCTTGGATGCCTAATCTTGTTTAGTGTAGGAAAAGTAATTTGACATGAAAGTACCTAGATGGCTGCCGAAAATTAATTGCCAATTAAAAAAGAAAAATGTTTGTGCTACTCTATAAACAAGCCAACATATAAACCTTTCAGTCTTGTTGCTTTATTTATGTCTTTATAGATCTGGTTTCAAGCTATTTGCATACAATTTACAAATTCATATTATAATTCTCCAGTATATTTATGATTTTATACTTGTATATATTTTATCTCCATGAGAAATATTTATTGCTGTATGCTTCTGTTGCTTATTATTTAACAAAAACATCACATTGCATTTGATAGTTTATGTATCTTCTTTAGAATAAGACATTTTTATCTGTAAAGGGGAAAGAAAATATTTTACCACCACAAAGAGGCACAGATGAGTACATTAGAGTAGGCATGCACAACACACGACTCACTCACCACGCACACTCATGCACACACACACACACACACACACACACACACACACAAAGCACAGAAACTCAATCTTAGAAAAATGCTCTTTACCCTTCATCTCTATATTGGTCTCCAAAATATTGAGGCTAACAATTTTTTAGAGATAAGAGAAAATGCTTTTTCATATGAAGGAAACTTTATTTGGGAAGTTAATGGATTCTGATAACTTTCAATAGTTGAGTCATTATAAATTATTGATCATTTGAAAATCTAAATCCTCAAAAAGGAATGACCTTCAAATTCTTAGCTCTCTTGTCTAAAAGGATAATCTGGAACTGAGGATAAAATGTGGAGCCACATAATAAGAGAACATCAAATGAAGAGAGGAAAACACCAATGGTTTAAAAATGTTAGATGGGAAACCAGTAAAATATTTATGTGTATATTTATATTTACATATGAAAGATGAATAAATATTAAAGAAATAGTGGTACTTGAGGCTAGATATGAGTCAGTTAGGTGATCTCAGCAGTATATAACAAGAAATGTTACATAAATTTAAAAGACAAGGCTCAATCCAGTTTTCTACAACATTGAGTTATGTGATGCACAGGAGTTCAAATTCTGTGCAACCTATTTGCTGCACTGATTTCAGAAGTCCAACTATATCCTTGCTTGGTAAAGAATTGAAATTTCACTTTTTAAATAATTATCAAATACCATTTTATATTTGTATCATAGTTTTGTAGGACTGTGTATGTCATTAGCATTATCCTACTTATTATCTGCCATATTCTCAAAATTCCTATCTTGAAATTTCAGCAGATTTTGATGGCTATGTAGAATTACCAGTGAGGTGAAAGGGGTCATTTATTCTAGATCAAATATTCACCAAAACTATCACATTGCATCAGAGGTGGAAGATGGATGATGAAAAGAAGATACTTGTTATATTTCTGGCATCTGTCCTGGCTTTTTCTTCCCCAATAAGGTTGTGGAGGTTGTGATGACTATGGTAGCTCTAATAATTCTGACTATGGAAATGATGGCTTTGATGCTTAAATGAGAAATGGAAGCGGTATGGGAATTCATGGCTATGGTAGAGCTGCTTGTGTAAGTTCAGATTTTCATGGTGGTCATATTGTACACATGAGAGAATATATTTTCATTCAACTGAAAATGATATTGTTAATTTCTTCTCAGTACTAAGTCCAATGCTAGTTCATACTGATATTGGAGTGGATGGCAGAACAACAGGTAAAGCAGATGTAAACTTAATGACACATGAAGTTGCAGTAGCTAGCCATGTCTAAAGATAACACACAGCATTAATATACTGAACTTTTCTTGAATTATAGCCCTGGAAGTGCCTTTGGAATGTGAGGCTCTGAAATGGGGTGCTATGGAAGAGATGGAATGGATACAATGGGAGGTTGATGATCTGTTAGGAGAATGGGAATGTGGAATGATTTATAGCGGAGATAACGGTATTCCTGATGGCTTAGGTGGCAGTGCAGGAAGTGGAGGTTACTATAGGCAAGATAGTGGAAATGAGGTGGGTGATCTGTGATGTACCAAAGTAAAATCACCAGCATACAGAGTTCTGACAACAGTAACTGGTCTAGTAAGCACAGTATCTGGTCTAAGTAGTCTGGAAGAATCCAGATTTAATTTCTTTTGTGTTTTAGGAAGTTTATAATGACTGAAGGAATATGTTCTCAAAATATTGCTTGATAAAGCAGCAGATTGTGATGAAATGATGTTTTCTGTTTGTTTTGTTTGTTGCATTTGTTGGTGTTGTTCTTGTTCAGTCACTAAGTCAGGTCCAGCTCTTTGCCACCTCTGTCCTTCACCATCTACTGGAGCTTGCTCAAATTCATGTCCATTGAGTCAGTGATGCTATCCAACCATCTCATCCTCTATTGCTTCCTTCTCTTGCCTTCAATCTTTCCCAGGATCAGGGCCTTTTCCAATGAGTCAGCTCTTCACATCAGGTGGCCAAATAATTAGAGCTTCAGCTTCAGCATCACTCCTTCCAATGAATATTCAGGGTTTATTTCCTTTAGAATTGACTGGTTTGATCTTCTTGCAGTTCAAGGGACTCTTAAGAGTCTTCTCCAGCACCACAATTTGAAAGTATCCATTCTCTGGCACTCAGCTTTCTTTATAGTCCAACTCTCACATCCATACTTGACTACTGGAAAAACCATAGCTTTAAGCTTATGGACCTTGTTCGTAAAGTGATGTCTCTGCATTTTAATACACTGTCTAAGTTTTTCAAAGCTTTTCTTCCAAGGAGCAAGTTTCTTTTAATTTCATGGCTGCAGTCAACATCCACAATGATTTGGGAGACCTAGAAAATAAAATCTGTCACTATTTCCACTTTTTTCCCATCTGTTTGCCATGAAGTTATGTGAATACCATGATGTTAGCTTTTTGAATATTGAGTGAGTTTTAAGCCAGTTTTTTCACTCTCCTCTTTCACCCTCGTCTAGAGGCTCTTTAATTCCTCTTAACTTTCTGCCATTAGAGTGGTATCATCTGCAAATTTGAGGTTGTTGATATTTCTCCTGGCAATCTTAACTTCAACTTGTGAGTCATCCAACCCAACATCTTGCTTGAGGTACTCTGTATATAATTTAAATAATCTGGGTGACAATATACAGCCTTGGCATACTCCTTTCCCATTTGGAACCAGTATGTTGTTCCATGTCTCGTTCTAATTCTTGCTTCTTGGCCTGCATACAGGTTTCTCAGGAGACAGGTAAGGTTGTCTGTTGACTTGAGAGTAAAATATTACATTAAAGAAATAAAACAAGCATGTGGTATGATCTGCATTATTTCTAAACTGAACTATTGCAAAAGTAGTCAAGAATATATCTCTTAATATTTAATATTTATTGATTTCCTAATCATATGTTCTATGCTGTGAAATTTGCCTTTACCTAGATGGGCCCATTACTCTCCTGCAAGGTAGGATATCTTGTAATATCTCTAGTAATGTGAAAAAGCATGCAATAAGTCCTTTCTAAATAAAACATTACTTTGCTTTTGTATTCATGGGTCTCCAGAACAGTTTCTTACTCTATATATCTAGTTTTAGTTACTGCATTTTTAAAAAACATATTTGAAAATGATGCTGCAGATGAAATAATCATTTATCATTCCTTAAACAAGCCTCAGTAATCAATTTCATTTAAAAATTGGAGGTAGGTAAGTAAAAACTAATGTCTTCATCATAGTACCATATATTAATAATTAATTGTCACTCTATGATATGAAATGCATTATATATTATCAGATAATGCAAAATTACATATATTACCTTTGCTGTGCTGTTCTTAGTTGCTCAGTTGTCTCTGACTCTTTGGGACCCCAAGGACAGTAGCCTGCCAGGCTCCTCTGTCCATGGGGATTCTCCCAGCAAGAATACTGGAGTGGGTTGCCGTTTTCTCCTCTAGGGGATCTTCCCAAGCCAGGGATCGAACCCAGGTCTCCCGCATTACCATCTGAGCCACATGGGAAACCCACTGTATGGTATAAAATGCATTATATATTATCAGATAATGCAAAATTACATGCATTTTCAAACTAAAGAAACTTCAAATTGTTTTCCACCTTCAGTTAGCATTTTCTAGATAGATGAAGAAGAGTTGGACATGGTTGATTGTTCACAAGACCTCTGCTTTCAGGAAGATGGAGTTTTGTGTTCCAGTTGCAGGCTATATGGCGTCCCAGTTCTATGACTTCATATCTGTGCAATGGCACCTGTATTTACAGAAACATATCTGTAGCACTCACTGAGAATAATTTTTCATCCATGGTGTTCTTTAAATATTAGCTGAATGAATGAATACATGGATAGAAAATGATTATTTGATTAATATTGGTGTTCCTTACTAGACAAAGATTCTTGAATGGAAGAGTAGAGCTTCTTGTAATGTTAACAGTTTTTCTGCATATCTAGGATTCAGTTGGAACTTGGCATATCAGGCATCATGTAAGTATAAATTCACAAGCACACACTCACAGAGAAACACCTAGATTTGTATCTCTTTCACTCTGTTCATTTTTTTGCTTTTAGTACTATTTCTAACATTTGTCAAAAGAGAATATTTGCTAAAAGGCTGCACGTTATCTTACTCCCTATGTACGCTTTAGCAGCCACTAACAAAATTGCCATCCACATAGGAAGCCCATTGTACACTTGTCTGACCTCACTGTGCCCTGAAGAATAGACATTTGAGGATGCTGATTGATGTAAATGTAAAATAAGCTCATCATCAACTTGAATTTATCAAGAATAATTTTCACGTTTGACATTCAACAAAATTATGATATACATTAAATCTTGATGAAATATATGTTCTCAATCTTTTCACAAGAGCACATGTAAAAGAAAGAAGTCTGCAATTAATACTTAAAACTTTTGTCTACATCTTGGATCTATTACCAAACTCTGTGTTCATGTGAGAATCACTAAAATTCTTTCATTCTGCTTCTGCCTTTGAACTTGTAGAATATAATATTTCACCTACCAATGTATCTGTTTTCCTGTGAGGGAGAAATGAGATTATGTATGGTAAAATGCTTTGTGAATTATAAAGCACAATGTCTATACGATATTCTGTTACTTGGTGGTTTCTGTCTAGGCAAGTTCCAGACAGGACAGCTTGATCAGTTGTTCTAATAAATTTGAAAAGTTGAGCTTCAAACCAGCAATAGACATCTTTGCATTTAGTCTTTCTAACTATTGACATACTGGCTAATGTAGCAATGTGAGAAAATTTCCCCTTTTACATCAAATCCAAAATTTTTCACCCCATATAGAAGAGGGAAATTTCTCCAAACATGCTCTACATTTCCTACCCACTATTATGCCAGATTAGTTAGCATTGATTCATACTAGCAATCAACTGATCACATGCTTATATGAGCATGCTCAAATAGGGGTGCTTATATTTGCTGCTGTTCTGTATTTGTTCACTATTTCTCCTATGAATGAAAATACAACAACAAACTGTCAAAAATATTTTATATAAATATTTTAAAACCAAAAAATTACTATTGTTGTGGAAATGGAAAATATTTTTAAGATGCTTACTTCTTAGTTCATTAGAGTAATGCATATACTGGAGACTCAACTGCCTTCAAAAAATTAGAAACTTAAAAATATATAGAAGATAATGCTCCATTTTTTAAACTAGCTTTGAGTTTGTACTGTTTTCTGTATTTTTTTACTGTTCCATAATTGATTGTGATGACTCAGGGTCAAATACAGATTTGGTGTGTGTGTGCATGTGTGTTATCTGAAAATTATAATTTTACATAAAACACATTATTTCAACTTTACTATTACAAATTTACTTTTGTAAAGATTTTTTTCCACTTGTGTGCTGTGCTGGGCTTAGTCGCTTGGTATGTCCGACTCTTTGAGACCCCATGGGTGTAGCCCACCAGGCTCCTCTGTCCACGGGGGGTCTCCAGGCAAGAATGCTGAAGTGGGTTGCCATGCCTTCCTCTAGGAAGTCGTCCCAACTCTGGGGTCAAAATCAGAACTCTCACACTGGAGGCAGATTCTTGACCATCTGAGCCACCAGGGAAACCCAAAAAAGCTTTGTAAAGTTATTGTTTTCACTTAGATGGATTTGGAGAATGTAACATAATACCAAAAGGAATAAACATTTTAAACACACAAAGTATAAGGCATATGTAACTAAAAATGACACATTTAAATTTTGCTTCCTAAAGCACAGTAACTTTATTTAGATGTATCAATAATATATTTAAGCCACCATACCTTTTGACAAGCTATTTGGCCTGAGGTAGCAGCAAAAATTTAAATATTTCAAGGACTTTGGTATTTCTCAGGTATCAACCATTAATGAGTGGTTGGATATTTTACATACACTATTTTAACTATCTGAAAGTAGATAGTACAATTCAATTTAGAACATTAATACTATCTTTTCCTACTAAATAAACCATAGGTGTCCCCTACACTTCTGACACTAATGTAATCATTATTAGCTTGCAATTCTTATCTAAGACAGTTATATAGATAAAGTAAGCCCTAAGTAACATTAAATCGGCCAACTTGACATCCCTCTCAGTAATGACCCTTACATGGCTGTTTTGTTGTAGAATACAGCATAATTAAGTAATAGCAGGTGGGACCTTACTGACATTAGTTATTTACAAGTCTCTTATCCTTACTTTATCTGAGCTCTTTAGGTCATAGATAATGAATATTTATTAATCTATTGCAAATTCTCAAGATATATATATATATATATGTACATACATATATATCTTAATATATATAAATGTTCATAGATTCCAGCCTATCACAAAAGATACTTTACAATAAAATTATTTCACAAAATTGAAATCTTTTATGTAACCACAAATAGCTTCGTTCAGAGATATTTTTCTTAAATTGTTATTTGAAAATTAGAGCTTCATCTATGGACAGAGTGGTTTTTTGAGAAAAAGAAATGAATTTTCTCATTAAGGAATGTTTCCCAAACTCAACATTAAAAAAAAACATATTGCTCTCCTTATCAATTTATAAGTTGATCCTTCATTGTTCTTTATGTAAAATAGAGATAAATGATATACTTTTCTTGATTATTTTATAATATTCTTGTGATAAAACTTAAAAAATCAAGGGGTTATGAAGGCCATTTAGAAACAAAATATTTCTACTATAAACTGGAAGTTCAGAAGATTTCATTGTAGAACACAAAGCAATCACCCACCCAGGAAATAGATTAGCAATTTAAAGAGCATCATTTTAATAGATATTGTTAGTAAATTTCCTCTTTTAATTAGAAGGTCTTGAGGTTGGTCTTTAGTTTCCCTGTTTAGGGAGCTACAATTCAGATACAGGTTTTATTTCTTATATAATATGCATATGACTGAAGTGAAGTGACAGTGTTTCAAGTAAAGACCTAGATTGAGTACTGAAAGTCACACTCAGTTTTTAAGAAAAACTTCTGGAAAATTCCTATGAAGCAACGCAGGAGCTAATTCTTGTGAAAACTCAGGAATCTGCACATAGGTAAATATTGTGGATGTCCAGTGGTCTGGGGCATAATAAAATATTCTTCCTAAGAACAGCTCTAAAAATCTGTGGTCTAAAAGACACACATTTCTTTCTTGCACCCACTCTCTGTCTCAGGGTGCAGATCAAGCTCAGATCAGTTCTTTGTATCTTTCATTTCAGGATCGAAGAAACTGTTACCACTTAGGATGGTTTTATTTTTCATGGTGCAGAGCAGGACAGCTTGTGAGCTTACTGTGATGTCTTCAGGACAAAAGAACAAGATAAGCTCAAAGGGCTTTAGAACACAACAGAAAGCAGCAGACCTTTATCACCCTTGCTGCATGCTGCAACTGTTAAAAAATTTTTGGAGCCCTCCTGGGTAGTTGGCCTGTCCATTTCCCATCTCATATAAGGAAATCTCTTTTGTCTTGTTCTTCTTCCCCCTATAAGTTATACAGTATACATATCCCCACCCAATCAACAAATGACTCACAATATTTCTATCCCATTCCTTTGATTCCCAGCTATAAAAACAGGCAAATGACTCATGTTGGGGTCAGCTTTTTGCAGCAAAAACAGAAATGAGTAAACAGCCTTTAGCAAAAAAACAGGCCTACAAGAGTTAAATAAACAATCATTCTTTAGCTTTTACTACCAACAAACACTTGTAGCCAGACTTATCCTTCATGAAGCTAATTACTCTCTGAAACCATACAGATTATACTCTGCACCTGGCATACTTTCCCCCCTACACTCTCCTGTAACCATTCTACATTTCAGAAAGAAGGTCATGGGATGATAACTTCAGGGACACCAGACCCAGTTGCTGAATTGTCTGATGCCAGCTGTGGCCATTTTGAAACTTTGCAAGAGAAAAGAAAAAAAATAATGCAAGACCTTCAAGAGGATAAAAAAACCTCTCACACCTCTCCTATTCCTGAGAAAGAGGGGCACAGTTCTTGAGGCACTAACCCGCTGTGTTTCCATTTTGCCTGGCAAAAAAAAAAAAAAATAAGTAAAGTCATTCTTTTCTATTCCCTCCAAACTCTGTCTCCATATTTATATTTGGCACTGGTGGACAGGAAGCTGAGATTTTGGCAAGAAGTGTTACCTGAATATCAGGATGCAGGCCCATTCTCTGGCAGTGAACCCCACTCCAATAAACTTCATTCTCCTTTTATTCTGGGTATTCTTTTCCAACCCACACACAGACCATGACACTTACCTTCTGCTGGACAAAACAAGTTATGTAGCCAAACCCAAAGTCAGAGAACCTGGCAACTATACTGTTCCTGCTGTGAATTTTGGCAAGGGGAAAGGTAAAGAAAGAATGCTAAACATTACTGCAGTTTCACTGTCTTCTCAAAGGTGAAAGACAGGTTGGCGCCCTTGTATACTCCTAAGAACAGAAAAGGGCTTTCCCGGTAGCACTAGTGGTAAAAAAAAAACCGCCTGCCAATGCAGAACACTCAAGAGATGTGTGTTCGATCCCTAGGTTGGGAAGATTCCCTGGAGGAGGGCATGGCTGTCCACTCTGGTACTCTTGCCTGGAGAATTCCGTGGACAGCAGAGCCTGGTGGGCTACCATCCATGGGGTCTCAAAGTGTTAATGCGATTGACCATACTGGCAAGGACAAAGAAGAAGTCAAAATTCTTTGATAAACTTTTCAGGATCTTAGAGGCAACATACATTACAACTGATGCTTTTACTTTATTTTATTTTACTTTTTTTTAAAATTTCTAAGGCCTATCTTTTTTTCTTTTCATTTATTTTTATTAGTTGGAGGCTAATTACTTTACAATATTGTAGTGGGTTTTGTCATACATTGACATGAATCAGCCATGGAGTTACATGTATTCCCCATCCTGATCCCCCATCCCACCTCCCTCTCCACCCGATTCCTCTGGGTCTTCCCAGTGCACCAGGCCCGAGCACTTGTCTCATGCATCCAACCTGGGCTGGAGATCTGTTTCACCATAGATAATATACATGTTTCAGTGCTGTTCTCTTGAAACATCCCACCCTCGCCTTCTCCCACAGAGTCCAAAATCTGTTCTGTACATCTGTGTCTCTTTTTCTGTTTTGCATATAGGGTTATCATTACCATCTTTCTAAATTCCATATATATGTGTTAGCATGCTGTAGTGTTCTTTATCTTTCTGGCTTACTTCACTCTGTATAATGGGCTCCAGTTTCACCCATCTCATTAGAACTGATTCAAATGAATTATTTTTAATGGCTGAGTAATATCCCACGGTGTATATGTACCACAGTTTCCTTATCCATTCATCTGCTGATGGGCATCTAGGTTCCTTCCATGTCCTGGCTATGGGAAAACTGGTCAACCACTTGTAAAAGAATGAAACTAGAACACTTTCTAACACCATACACAAAAATAAACTCAAAATGGATTAAAGATCTAAATGTAAGACCAGAAACTATAAAACTCCTAGAGGAGAACATAGGCAAAACACTCTCTGACATGAATCACAGCAGGATCCTCTATGACCCACCTCCCAGAATATTGGAAATAAAAGCAAAAGTAAACAAATGGGACCTAATGAAACTTAACAGCTTTTGCACAACAAAGGAAACTATAAGTAAGGTGAAAAGACAGCCCTCAGATTGGGAGAAAATAATAGCAAACAAAGCAACAGACAAAGGATTAATCTCAAAAATATACAAGTAACTTCTGCAGCTCAATTCCAGAAAAATAAATGACCCAATCAAAAAATGGGCCAAAGAACTAAACAGACATTTCTCCAAAGAAGACATACAGATGGCTAACAAACACATGAAAAGATGCTCAACATCACTCATCATCAGAGAAATGCAAATCAAAACCACAATGAGGTATCATTTCACGCTAGTCAGAATGGCTGCTATCCAAAAGTCTACAAGCAATAAATGCTGGAGAGGGTGTGGAGAAAAGGGAACCCTTTTACACTGTTGGTGGGAATGCAAACTAGTACAGCCACTATGGAAAACAGTGTGGAGATTTCTTAAAAAACTGGAAATAGAACTGCCGTATGACCCAGCAATACCACTTCTGGGCATACACACCGAGGAAACCAGATCTGAAAGAGACACGTGCACTCCAATGTTCATCGCAGCACTGTTTATGAGGCTTTTACTTTAAAACAATCTGAAACTGCCATCGTTTGGAGGGGTCATTGTTGGGAGACAATTCTCTATGCAGCTTTTGGATTTCTTCACATCAAGGAAGCAAGGCACTTACATCTCTTTGTCCAGAATGATTTTTTAAAGGATTTTTGCATAGCAAACAGTGTTGGAAGTTAGAGATATTTCTACATATCTTTACATATATCTTATGTTAACTTAAAATATCTTATGTTTTATTACTTTTCAAGATTATATACATCCAATTAAGCTTGTTGATTATGTTGTTCTTCTAGATGTTTTTGTCTGCATGACCTACCAACAACTGAGAGAGACAGTAAAATTATCCATTCTGATGGTATCTATGTCTATTTTTCCTTGTGAATTGTAATATCTTCCTGTGAAATAAATGATTTTGCTCTTTCATGACTTGCTTTATAATAATTCTATTTTTATTAGCCTTTTTGTTTCTTCTTATTTTTGATAATACTATGCCCGAATTTCTGTAGCATCTGCTCACAAATTGACTCATCCGGTATTCTAAGTTTCCTGTTGTTGGAAAGTGGTATAAAACAAACACTGCAGATGGCTTACAAAATCTCAGGCAGATATTTCTTTTCTAACTTAGGTCACAACAGTGACTATATAATTCAGAAGTCTGAAGTTGCAGTGATAGTTTCTTGATTTCCCAAATTTCAGGAGTGATAGAGCTTATAGCTCCTTTCCAATCAATTCAGAGACTGTTCTGATAGTCATTCCTGGATTATATATTATACCGTCTAACAGCTTAAAGTGCCTAATTCCCTCTGTTAAATTTCATTTTAAACTATCTATAGTAGATTCTGTCACTGAAACTTAAAAGTAACTGGTAAGACCACTCTAGTGAGTGGAATCCGGGCTTGATGGCTGGTTGGTCTTGACGACAGTATATTAATTTATTTCCAAATAGGATGCCAGTAATTGGTACATAAAAAATTGCAAGTAAGTTGCCTAAATTATCCTTCTTGATCCTCCTTGGCAGACCAGTTGCATGCTGACATAACCAATTCACTAAGAGTGAGGAGGATAGTAAGACTATGAGAGTGAATGACTGTTTCAAACACTGGAAAGTTTAAGCTGCTATACAGATAGATTTTAAGTCTTAAGCCCTTAAAGAAAGAAGAAAAGAAATTTTCTATGACTGCCCTAAAAGACAATCAAATACTCTGAGTTAAGAAATTATAGCATATTCAGAGAGCCTTCCACTATCTTAAATACCAATTACAGCACATATCAGAAAAGAATTAGAGACTGAGATATTGAGAATATTGATATTTTAAAGGATTTATTTGATTCAATTTACACTCAAACTCCCATTCCTGCTAAGCTTCACTTGCCAGCAGAATCAGGCCTTGCTCACAGATGCTGGAGGGGAATTAGCTCATGTCTACTACCTGTTTGCTGTCTGGGACCCTTCACCAGAGTCAGATTTCAGCATGCCATGTCCAAGGGGACTAAACATTTACACGTCATAAGAAATGTAAGATTATACTAATACAAATTGGCAAAATTTTTCAAAGCATTCTGTGAAAGTAGTTTATAGAATGGAAGACAAAACAAACAAACAAAAAAACACAAGTACATACATTTGGATTGATTGAATTTATTGATGTGAATATATATCAGATCTTCATGCTGTTTAATAGCAATATAAAGTGAACTCTATATATATGTCACTTTAATTTTCCAGTAGCCACATAAAAAGTAAAAAAACAATGAATTCTAGCATTATGTTTTATTATATCAAATATATACAAAATATTATCATTTCCAAAAGGAATCAATATAAAGTATATACATGTATTTTACTTTGTTTTTACTATCTCTTCAAAATTCAACACAATTTTCCATTTATAGTGTATCTCAATTCAGATGGTCAGTTTTCATCAGAAATACTTGATTTGTTTAATATAGTAAAAATTGCAATTAAGAATGCAGAATCATATCCCCCAAGATTTCCCAAATATACTTAAAATTTTCAAATGACAGAATCAAATACAAAAATATTATTTTTCATGAGTATTTACATCAATTTTAACAAAACTGGTTTATCATTATTACAAGAGTTGTTTGACTAGGAAGCAAAAGCATGTAATTTTTAAAATTATGTCTATACAATTTAAATAAATTAAATCATTTTATATCCATATAACATTATTGTTTATTTGTATAATGAAAAGTTTTAATTTCAATATAAATATCTGTACCAACCTACCTAAGATACAAATAAACTCTTCCTTTTCTTGGAGTTTTAAATTTAGCTTGTTCATAAGCAGTGTGATGTTGAAGAACATAAATCACACTGCCTTTTTTCTTCAATCATTTAGTATATGGAAAGCATTCCTTTCATTCTAAAAAGATCATGAGTTGTAATGAATAGTACAATAAATCACAGTACATTTTAATAGCTTTTAAAAGCACTATTTTTTTTTCTTCCCCTTTGTTTTCTTTTCCCAGAAGGAAAGAGAAGAAAAAGAAAAGTTCAGATTTGTAGCGCTTGGCAAAATTCCTCCATATATTCTTACAACTTTATTTTTATTTTAAAATAAAGTTTTAAAATTCATAAAATAAATTCCAATTTTTAAATTTGCAGTGATAATTGTTAAGAGTTCTCATGTGAACTCTTCTCCTCAAGAGAAGGCAGAAAAATGAGGTAGAGGATAATCAAGCTATCTCAAAATGAAGAGATGACTCAATCAAAAACTAGTATTACAAGCAACAACTTATATAAATGTTCAAAATTCTAGCATTTATTATTTGGAGAGGTGTCATTAAGTCTAAAAGTCCCAAATCAATCCTTGTATATTAAAAAGAGGCAAAGGGAGAACCTAATGAGTTTAAACTGATAGCCACAGAGATAATAGAATGGGAAAGACTAGAGATCTCTGCAAGAAAATTAGAGATACCAAGGGAATATTTCATGCAAAGATGGTCTCAATAAAGGACAGAAATGGCATGCACCTAACAGAAGCAGAAGATATTAAGAAGAGGTGGCAAGAATGCACAGAAGAACTGTACAAAAAAGATCTTCATGACCCAGATAATCATGATGTTGTGATCACTCACCTAGAGCCAGACATCCTCGAATGTGAAAACAAGTAAACCTTAGGAAGCATCACTATGAACAAAGCTAGTGAAGGTGATGGAATTCCAGTTGAGTGATTTCAAATCCTAAATGATGCTGTGAAAGTGCTGCACTCAATATGCCAGCAAATTTGGAAAACTCAACAGTGGCCACAGGACTGGAAAAAGTCAATTTTCACTTCAATCCCAAAGAAAGGCAATGCCAAAGAATGCTCAAACTACTGCACTATTGCACTCATCTCACACTCTGGTAAAATAATGCTCAAAATTCTCCAAACCAGGCTTAAACAGCACATAAGCCGTGAACTTCCAGATGTTCAAGCTGGTTTTAGAAAAGGTAAGGAACCAGAGATCAAATTGACAACATCCATGGGGTCATCAAAAAAGCAAGAGAGTTCCAGAAAAACATATATTTCTGCCTTATTGACTACGCTAAAGCATATGACTATGTGGATCACAACAAATTGGAAAATTCTGAAAGAGATGGGAACACCAGACCACTTGACCTGCCCCTTGAGAAATCTGTATGCAGATCATGAAGCAACAGTTAGAACTGGACATGGAACAATAGACTGGTTCCAAATAGGAAATGAGGTATGTCAAGGCTGTATATTGTCACCCTGCTTATTTAACTTACATGCAGAGTACATCATGAGAAATGTTGGGCTGGAAGAAGCACAAGCTGGAATCAAGATTGCCAGGAGAAATATCAATAACCTCAGATATACAGATGACACCACAATTATGGCAGAAAGTGAAGAACTAAAGAGCCTCTTGATGAAAGTGAAAGAGGAGAGTGAAAATGCTGGCTTAAAGATCAACTTCAGAAAACCAAGATCATGGCATCTGGTCCCATCACTTCATGGCACATAGATGGGGAAACAGTGGAAACAGTGGCTGACTTTACTTTTGGGTGGGGCTCCAAAGTCACTGAAGATGGTGAATGCAGCCATGAAATTTAAAGATGCATATTCCTTGGAAGGAAAGTCATGACCAACTTAGACAGCTTATTAAAAGTTAGAGACATTACTTTGCCAACAAAAGTCTATCTAGTCAAAGCTATGGTTTTTCCAGTAGTCATGTATGGATGTGAGAGTTGGACTATAAAGAAAGCTGATCGCAAAAGAATTGATGCTTTTGAAC
Organism: Muntiacus reevesi; assembly: GCF_963930625.1. Lineage (NCBI taxonomy): Eukaryota > Metazoa > Chordata > Mammalia > Artiodactyla > Cervidae > Muntiacus > Muntiacus reevesi. Next base: position 42,881,170 of record NC_089259.1, read on the forward strand.
TGTGGTGTTGGAGAAGACTCTTGATTGTCCCTTAGACAGCAAGGAGATCCAACCAGTCCATCCAAAAGGAAATCAGTCCTGAATATTCATTGGAAGGACTGATGCTGAAGCTGAAATTCCAATACTTTGGCCCCTGATGGGAAGAGCTGACTCATTTGAAACGATCCTGATGCTGGTGGTGGGAAGACTGAAGATGGGAAGAGAAGAGAATGACAGAGGATGAGATGGTTGGATGGCATCACTGACTCAATGGACATGTGTGAGTAAACTCCAGGAATTGGTGACGGACACAGACACCTCGCGTGCTGCAGTCCGTGGGGTTGCAAAGAGTCAGATACGACTGAGTGACTGAACTGAAATGAACTGCACAGAGATAATGAGAGCCAGAGACCTTAGTCTCTAAGCAGCAAGTTCCTTTGTTTCATGTTGAATACCCTCATATTTTTGTTAGTTCTTTTCCAGTAATCTGTCAAATAATCAGAGACTGAGAGTTTTAAAAGGTGTGTGGCCACAGAAAGCAAGCTAGTGCTGAGCCAGTGAAAAGATGAGATAATGAGACTGACATTTCTGACACTGAAAACCTGGTGATAGAAAGATTAGTTTACAATCAAATTACTCTCATATTCACTTATAACCAAATAAGTAAAGAGGCCGTCTGTAAGGTATTTGCCCCACAAGTAATGGAACAGAGACTATTATAATAAACACATGCTTTAGGCAGAAAGTCATTCAGTGGAATTTGCTAGATATACAGGTTGTTCAAGGCTAGACAAGATTCTCCTAAATGAATGATTCATCCATAGTAACGACACTAATTCATTATTGAGTTTCAGTTTATATCTATTTTCATTTTTTCCAATCTGTTGCAGTGCAATTGAAGTGGCGGTATGTTTTGTTGTTGTTCTAAATATCGTTTTAAGTACATAATTCTACTCCATTTGTGCCAGGAAAATGCCCAAATACCTTCATTAGAAATAAAGCAAATCTGTTCAACAGTACTCTGAACAGCAGGCACTATATGCTTTATTGAACAGAAAAAGCTTTAACAGACCTTATTTTGTACAATGTTCATTCTGCCTAAGCCTGTTTACGTTCTCAAACTTTCTGAAAATGTGGGTGCAACAACAAAGTAGTGTTTAGCTACCCTCCTCTCTTGACCAGGTGGTTGATTGTATGGTTTGGCATCTTTTTTGCAGGTGGTATACAAAATCATATACACCAGCTGCTCAGCCCACCGAGTGACACTTTGCTAAATGGCACAGCCCCAGCCATACATAACAACATATAATGATGCTAGACTGATATCTTCACTAGATTCATTTAGCTCTGGAAAGAATTCTCGAAGAAAGACATTTCCGAGGCTTCATTTCTGTTTCATGCTGGGTAATGTTGGCAAGAATTATTCATGGCACATGTGAGCAATTCAAAAAAAAAAAATATTGTAAAAAAAACAACAAGGCAGCTTTGCAGAGGTGCGCTGTCTGCTTGATGACTTGGCACGCTGCCCCCAGTGCTTGGCATAGCACCCCGGTGGCTGGCACCAGGGATGCTCTATATCCTTGCCATTGGGCCTCCGCTATGCTACTTGCTGGGCACGATCAATATCGACCAACTGCATAAACAACCGGATGAACCTTGTATCTGAGGGATAGCAAATAGCATTTGAATTATTTTACATAAATCTGAAAATGTAATCGCTGTTGACATTCCTATTAGTATTATATCTGAGCGTGATGATCATAATTGAGTAACATTAAATTTAGTTTATTGAACAGCAGTCCACTGCCCGCTTTGCTGTGACTATGATCTGTGTAATGAAACCAGCAGTACGAAAAACTCTCTCAGTTGGTACACTTCCTGGACAGCAGCCAAAGTATTTATTGCTATTTATGCAATTAATGGCTATATTGATTCTTTTTTTTCCCCCTAGTAAATAGTAGATAAGTCGTGCTATGTTTTCTTAGCTCTTCAAGGTTTGTTTCAGCTGTAATTAATGTGACTAGAAGAATAATATACTCAATTGTTCTTAGTAACTGGTTTGCGTGTCTGTGACATTTGCAACTTACACATTCGTTTCTGGTTTGAGATGATTAAATTGATAGTGGCTCTATTGCCAAAATAGTCCCATATGCTGAAGTATGATTTATTAACGTTCGAAAATCAGAAGGTAAAACTTCACCAGCCAAAAGGCTGTGGTGGTTAATCATCTGTTCTTCCAGCTAATTCCATAATCCTCAATGTGACAATCAATTCATCATGCTGAAATAGCAAATTCATATAAATCATATTTCTAAGTTCTACATGCAGTCAATAAAATATATTACACATTTCCCATAAATTATGTGATATAATGTTAATTTATTTTTCAAATTAAAAACTTTAACTACCCTATGTCTTTATCCATTGTGCCTATAAAGTAATGAGCCTCCTATCGACATATCTAGGAAATTACAGTATGCACAGGAAAGATTTGAAGTCCTTTGACTTAAAAAGATTTCATACAAATAACAGACACTCCAAATCCTCTAAGATAACCAAATGTTTGAATATTGTTTCCTACTTTGTTCTCATTCCTTACTGGTTAGATTTCAAATATCTTAGTGTATTTTCCAATCTGGAGGAGGTAAGTATAAGAAGGAAGATCAGAATTAGCATCATTTTAATGTTCTTGCTTTCAAAAAAATTAGAATAATCTGCATCCCAGTGTGTATGCTCTTAGGTTTTTTTTTGTTTGTTTGTTTTGTTTTTCTTTCTGTTCTTTCAGTCCTACCCATCAACCTAATATCACGGTGTTAGAGTGAACTCTTTAACTTTCTTTTAAATTTATTCTCTAAAAATCTATTTATTGTCCATAATAACAAATTAAATATGGCAATACAGAGTTCTAAAACACTTCAATGATTCACTTTGATTCATAACCACAGTTTCCTTCTGTAAGTAACAGAATTGCAAAGGTAAGAGATGTTCTACCTTTAGTAGATATATTCCTTCAATTCGTTAAATATGAAGCTTGGATAAGTTAGCTTAAACTTACTCTATTTTATAAATCAAAATAAATGTATTAAATTATGCGGCATTTCAGGGCACTGAGTTCTCCTTAAAGGAAGATATGTCCAAATAATATAAATAAGGCTAGGAAATCCAGAAGGAAGAAAATGACATTTAATGAAAATAGTCTGAATCCTGAGTTTATTCTCCTTTTTCTGTCTTTTGTCTGTTATTTCTGATAAACCCTTTATACTATCATACTTGTTTTTGAATTGTATATCAATTGTCATCATTCTAAACACAGCTTATCTGAGAAATCTCATTCTAATTCATTCTCTGTTTCAATATCTTGGTGGTCCTTGGGTGTGACACATAGTTCCTCTTCATGGGAGGAGAAATTGTGACTCAGTTTCTGCCAAATTATTTTATGAAAAGAGCAATGCAGTCACCTGCCATTTGTAGTCTGGTTTTGTAGAAAATTTTTTTAAAAAGAAGAACTTTCAGAGTTATATGTGCAATTGTGAATGCAATTAATATTTTTGTGGTAGTGCATTGCCATTCAACAAATTACACCTTTCTTGAAGCGTAATTACTAATATTTATATATGAGAAATAATTTTTTTTCTGGAAAAGGACATTTGTCTTAAAGATGGATTACCTTTAAGGCTCAAATACATTATGTTGCAAGAGCAGCATTTAGTTCAGTCGATTTCTACACTGCGTAGAAAAGTTGGTAAAAGAAAACAGTTCAGGGACAAGAACCAGTCACAGACTTCTCAGTGCAGAGATGTAGCATTGAAGGGCACATTGTGAAATGAGCTCTAACTTCATAAGGAAAAGAAGGATGGAGACATTCTACCTTAGCTTGAAATGTAGCAAAACTGATTCACAGCATCACTGAGCTAGAAAACACCAGAGTCACAAGCTCCTTATCATAGGAGGGACTAACTGTACAACACTACATGTTTTAAAGCAGTATCAGAACTGGAGTGAAACCATTTCCCTCCATTCACAAATTTCAGCTCTTCTGGGCAGGCAAGGTTTTCATAACTATAATTTCCTATGTCTATGGATGACAATATACAACCTTGATGTACTCCTTTTCCTATTTGGAACCAGTCTGTTGTTCCATGTCCAGGTCTAACTGTTGCTTCCTGACTTGCATATAGGTTTCTCAAGAGGCAGGTCAGGTGGTCTGATATTCCCATCTCTTTCAGAATTTTCCACAGTTTATTGTGATCCACACAGTCAAAGGCTTTGGAATAGTCAATAAAGCAGAAATAGATGTTTTTCTGGAACTCTCTTGCTTTTTCAATGATCCAGCGGATGTTGGCAATTTGATCTCTAGTTTCTCTGCTTATGCAGAGTACAGCATGAGAAACGCTGGGCTAGAGAAAGCACAAGCTGGAATCAAGATTGCCAGGAGAAATATCAATAACCTTGGATATGCAGATGACACCACCCTTAGGGCAGAAAATGAAGAGGAACTAAAAAGCCTCTTGATGAAAGTGGAGGAGGAGAGTGAAAAAGTTGGCTTAAAGTTCAACATTCAGAAAACTAAGATCATGGCATCTGATTCCATCACTTCATGGGAAAAAGATGGGAAACAGTGGAAACAGTGTCAGACTTTATTTTGGGGGGGCTCCAAAATCACTGCAGATGGTGATTGCAGCCATGAAATTAAAAGATGCTTACTCCTTGGAAGGAAAGTTATGACCAACCTAGACAGCATATTAAAAAGCAGAGACATTACTTTGCCAACACAGGTCCATCCAGTCAAGGCTATGGTTTTTCCAGTGGTCATGTATGGATGTGAGAGTTGGAGTGTGAAAGCTGAGAAATTGATACTTCTGAACTGTGGCATTAGAGAACTCTTGAGAGTCCCTTGGACTGCAAGGAGATCCAACCAGTCCATCCTGAGGGAGATCAGTCTTGGGTGTTCATTGGAAGGACTGATGCTGAAGCTGAAACTCCAGTACTTTGGCCACCTCATGCAAAGAGTTGACTCATTGGAAAAGATCGAAATGCTGGAAGGGATTGGGGGCAGGAGGAGAAGGGGATGAAAGAGGATGAGATGGCTGGATGGCATCACCAACTCAATGGACAAGAGTTTGAGTAAACTCCAGGAGTTGGTGATGGACAGGGAGACCTGGCATGCTGCAATTCATGGGGTCGCAAAGAGTTGGACACGACTGAGTGACTGAACTGATGTCTATGGGTAATACAGGCTATATAAGTGTATCAGATCGTCTTTCTTCTTAACAATATTTCAGGGGTTCCTGAAAACATTAATCCTCAAAAATAAGGATCTGGGATTTCAATCATTGCACAAAGGAAGGGGGAGGGAATGGAGCTACACTGGATCCAGGGTTCTGTATTTTACCAGGAGTAAGTTAATATTATTCTGAAATAGCCTGTGATAAAAAATGCATACTGTAATTGCTAGAGCAACCACTAAAATTAAGTCAAAATTATAGGTTAAAATAATAAATAGAGCAATACAAATATTTAGTAACAAAATAAGGCAATAGAGAAGCTGAGAGGAGGTTTCAAAAGAAACCAAGAAACAAAGAGATTTCTTAGGCAAGGACAGATCTCAGGGTTGCTGCAATTTGATGGTGAGGAAAAAGATACTTTTTTGGGAGAAAGGCAAGAAAGTCTGTGTTTGACTACTTCAGTCTTTCCCTGGATGTTCTTTACATGGAGGTACCTTTACCTAGGTGTTCCTTTACTATCTGTGTTCTATGATAAATATGTGGGTAAATATGTCATGAGCGTTATTGCTACTTTTAGTGTTATTGTTATTTTGCGTCCTATAAGTCCTTACATGCTAGTGTGATCATGGGACCACTGAGAAAGTAAATTTCATAATTTAATTTATAATCATTTATTATAATTAGAGTGATACAATAAATAAATATGTGTGTGTGTGTGCTCAGTTGCTCAGTCTCATCTCACTCTTTGCTACCCCATGGACTGTTACTCACCAAGATCCTTTGTCCATTGGATTTTCCTGGCAAGAATACTGGAATGGGTGGCCACTTCCTTCTCCAATATACATATATACTTCACAAAATTATAAATAAATAATTTTGTTTAAAAACCATTAAATCACTCATATGACATACTTAGAGTAGCCAAATTCATAGATATAGAAACTAGGACGGAGGTTGCCAGGGACTGAGGAGAAGGGCTCCCTAGAGAATTGTAAAATGGGTTCAGAGCTTCAGTTCACAAGACAGAAAGTTCCATGGATGAGTGGTGGCAACGGTTGCACAACAATGTGAATATACTTAACGCCACTGAAATGTATGCTGAAAAAATGGTGATAATGGTAAATTTCATGTAATCTAGATTTTTCACAAATAAAAAACAATTTATAATTTTAAAATTGGCAGTATTTCAGTATCCTAACATTCAAAATTATTTGCCTCACTCAATAAATATCTTTTCTTTCCTGTATTTAATGTCTTTTTTTTTTAACTTCACTCTCAATGACTGCTTAGCTAAGGTCCCAGATGTTAACTAAAGTGTTTGAACCATTAAAACTTCCCAAGAAGGAATAGTTCATCCTTTCTCACGCCTACTCTCTTTTATTTCAGACTTGCATCTTCTCCCTGAGGCTACTTTTTAACTGCATCACATGTCCCTATGAGACCAGAGGAGTCTGGAAAAGTCCATGTCCATTTTTTGTTTAACTCTGTCCTTTGATTCCTCAAGGCCAACTGTAATCTCTTTCAATCCCCATAGCCTAGTCTTCAAGAATGTATATTATCTGGCCTCCTATTACTATCTTTTTCCTTCTGCGAAATATTTTACTTCCAGTCCTGAACCACTTTCTACTACCCAAGCATACCATTCTCAATTTATGTCTCTAAAACTTCCTCCAAATCTCTGTAGAGAATTACTTTTTCCCTATTTAATGATATAAGATCAGGGAATATTTGACTGAGTATATTACTGTTCTAGATTTGCTTCAATTGTTACCTCCTCTATGAAGCCCTCCCTAGACTAGATTCCTCCACAATTGGCACTCATTTGCACCCTATCTTCCAAAAGCATGTGATCTATCCTTCTTTTACAGTATTATAAAAGGTGCATAATTCTTCTCATTTTTTTTTCTTGAATCTTACCAAAGGGACATTGTATTTTTCCATTGGCTTGATGTCAGTCTTGGCCATGTGATTTTCATCTGTCCAGTGAAATTAAGTGGAATTGGCATGTGCCCCTTCCAGGAAGGAAATTTAAAATTAAAAATATTCCACAGAGAGGCTGTTGTTTTACCCTGAGTTCCATGTTGGAAATGACATGTAGGAGAACCACAGCCAAATTATGATGACAACCTTAATTGCCATAAACCACTACAACTTGGGCCTATTTTTTATGATTTAGAAACAAGTTCTATAGAGGCAGAAGATAGATGGGCCCCAGGTGAACAGCTAGTTTGTTCCCTATGAACAAAAAACTCCATAACAATAGGAGCAAGAGTGGATTCTGGGCCCTGCCCAGATGAGAGATAAAAGACCACATATTACTTATTCTCAAAGTCAAGGAGATATTCCCAGCTACATATATGCAGAAAGGTTCCTTGAAGATCACAGGGAGGGGCCTCGTCTCATATTAGGTGATATTAACCTATCCTTACACCTCTTCACTAGGATTCTTCTTTAGTAAGACATGTGCATGCACACGTGGGAGGGTCCTGAGAGTTATCAAGCACAAACTCAGAACCAGGCAAATCATATTGACTGGCCAAAGGAAACCTGGAAAAAATGCCCCCACAGAAGTGATTCAAACCACCACAAGGGCACGACCCTCTCTCTGAGTCAGTCCATGTGTCTAGCCACATGTACTCTTTTCCTTCCTAATAAACACCTTACTTGTTTCACTACTTTCCCTCTCCATGCGAAAATTCATTTCTACATAACTGACATGCCAAGGTCATGTCACTGGCCACTGTTTCCTGGTGGTCTAGAGGCTAGGATTCAGCACTCTCACTGCAATGGCTTGACTTCACATCTCTGGCTGGGAACCAAAATTCTGCTTCAAGCCACTGCAAGCTGAAGCCACCACAGATCACTATCTATGTTCTATTTTATTAATTTGTTTATGTAGCTGGCAAGATCAGAAATTGTTGTTTATTTTGGTTATTCCAATGCCTCTCTGTTCATTACTTAGCTCTTGTTTGTAGATATTAAATACATTTTTTTTGTATGCATGGACAAATAGCTGAAAGAGGGGATAAAGCTTTAAAGAGACTTCCGTCAGTGTTCTGCTCAACTATGTGGGGTTATTTTTCACCGCATCAGAAATGTTGCTTACTCAGTATTCATATATATGAGCGTTTTCATCAACTGGTTTGTTGGGTTAATGATTTGGTCATTCCTTGAAGAGACAGTGATTTAACCTAATAGAGATCAAAGCTACTGATGTTGCCTGAATTTAGATTAGATAAGTATTGCACCTTTCTAGTGTGTGTTTCACCATTTTGTTTATGGAGTGTGAAATATATAGCCTTGTGCTGTTTCTGCACCCTTCAGCCATGCATAGCCAACAATATACTGTACGCCCCATTTCTGCTAACCTTGGCAAATTAGCAGAGGTATTTGGGTAATCAGGCAGTTGAGTGTTTGTGTAGTTTATCACTTTTTATGAAAAGGGAAATGTGTTAAGGAGGATTAAACAGAGGAATAACTATCAGTGGCTTATATCTAGAATATTGCTGCAGTAAAACAAAAAAAAAGTGATGCCAGTTATTTTATTAAAAATACTGAATTTATTCATTATATGATAGGGAAAAAAAACAAAGTTATACATTTTTTGTCATTGAGAGAAAAGAGAAATATGTTTCCCTTTTGTCATTTTTATTTGAGAGCATTAGCCCACCTTTAATTCTGTGTGAGTCGCTATCTGTATTTTTTTTTTTTTTAAGCTAAGATTGCAGCCCTTGGAGAACAAAGTTGACAGGTTTGAGATGACAAAGAATCATTATAATCAGTGCTGAAGATATGAAATCACAATGAGAAAGAATTCGTGTTTACAGTAGCAGGGACCACACACTGTGATAGTTTGCATTAGAAACTCAGCAGGTGTAGTATGCAAAACTGAATCACAGTAGAGGATTTGAAGACCTCAGGATATGAAAAGGTCATTTTTGTTCAAGTACCTGTCTACTGTGTTAACATGAAAATAAAATATTTCTGTCAAACTCTGTAGAAGTTAACAAATTGTGTATACATGAACTCAAATTCTTTAGGTTTTGTGCAAAATTATATTACTTATTTACTTTAATTTTAACATCATTTAAGTGATAGATACAAAAGTTGATGACAAACATTATAGATAATATTATACATGTGCGAGAAAGAAAAGAATAAATTACAAATGGTAGATCTTAAGAACACATAAGAAAATATCACTCAAGCAAAGGGTAGACCTAACTGTGGATATAGAGCTGTGACAAAGTTTAGAATAGAGGGTAAAGCCCTTATGTTTGGTAGTTTAGCTGCTCAGTCGAGTGCGACTCCTTGCAACCCCATGGACTGTAGCCCACCAGACTCCTCTGTCCATGAGATTTTCCAGCAAGAATACTGGAATGGGTACCCATTTTCTTCTCTAAGGGAACTTCCTGACCCAGGGATAGAACCTGGGTTTCCTACATTACAGGCAGATTCTGTACTGACTGAGCCATCAGAGATTCCATACTGAACTTAATGGCATTTTTAAATTCTACTCTTCATAGCTGGCATGGGGAAGGTGGTTGTGTAATGACATTTAGATTGGCTGTCCCTAAAAAACACAAATAAATGAATTTTTATTCTGTTTGAACTCTGTTTCTTTTTTAATTTTTATTTTATATTGGAATATAGTTGAATAACAATGTTATCTTAGCCTTAGGTATACCGCAAAGTGATTCAGTTAGTTATACATATACATGTGTCTATTCTTTTTCAGATTCTTTTCCATGTAAGTTATTATAGAATATTTAGCAGAGTTCCTTGTGCTATACAGTAGATTCTTGTTGGTTATCTACATTAAATAGAGCAGTAATATTTCTTTTCCTTGTTCACTCATTCATTCTTCCTCAATGATTTATAAAACACCTGCTATATTCTGGTGCTAGAGAATCATGGAGTTGCAGGACATGATCTCGCCTTCTAAGGAACTGACAGACGAATGAAAGGGATGAACACATAATCATAACCACAGCCATGACTTTAGAGACACAGGAGTCACACAGAAGAGATCATCTAACTCTGCCTGAGCCACCGGGTTGGCAAAAGTGTTGGCATTTGGCAGGCGAGAATTCTACCACTGAACTACCAATGGCTCAACAAGTGTTGGCATTTGAATGGAGATTATTTTCCCCCCTGTGGGGCCTTGCTCACCAGATAAAGAAATAGGTCGTTTACAGTGGAAAGAACATTATATAAAATGCACAGAGAAAGAAGTAAGCAGTTTGGCTTTGAGAGTGTGTGTGAGAAATGGCTACATGGAAATACAAGAGTACATGGAATCCAGATGACATATTTTGAGGATTTGGGTCTTATTCTGTTCAATGAAGAGTCATAGTAGGGTATTAAGCCGGAAAGCAATATTAACAGATTTTTCATTTTTAATAATTTGAAATATTTTTGCAGAGGAAACTAAAAATTGCAGATAAAAAGAGCACCAGAAACTTCATACTCTCATTTTCTCCACTGTTAACATTTTCAACCTTGAAAGAATTAAAAACTATTCCTTTTAAAGTTCAGTTGCCTAACATCTTAAAAGCACAATTATGCATTCAATAATATATCTTGTGCAATAATGATTCAAGCCAAGATAAAGCTAATACTGAAATTTCCAGTAGTAGCCTTTTGGGAACGTTGGTAATTTCCTGGTAATTAACATACAAACAACCTCCACCCCAGTGTATAGCTTAGGTCATCTGTAAGATAGGTAACAGGCTTCTCTGGTGGTTCAGCAGTAAAGATCCTGCTTGCCAATGCAGGAGATGCAGGTTCGATCCCTGGGTCAGGGAAATCCCCTGGGAAATTCCATGGAGTCTGCCAGGTAACAGTCCACAGGGTCACAAAAGAGTAGGACAGGTCTCAGTAACCCAGCAACAACAAAATATTTAGAGCTCTAGTTTTAGTAGAAAGATGAAGAAGTAGAGTGGGATGGGCTATTCTAATTATTTAGCTCACTGTCCCTAAAAAACTACATGCCATCCTGCAGTGTTATGCACTCAGGGATTTTTGCCTCTTGCACCTGTTTTTTGGATCAGTTTTTCAAATCAAATTACAAGCTTTTTTAAAAAAGTTATTGCTAGTTTATTTTAAAAAGACTCCACAGGCCAAATGATGTCTATAAATATTTGTAAGATTATTCTAGTGTCACTTTTTGAAAATTGAATGACATAGTGACTTACCTCTTTTATTCATTAGTGTGTCCAATTTCTTATTTAGTTGCTTTTCTGAAATTTACAATATCTAGTTAGATACCAAACACTGTATTCTCCTCAGTTCCCCCTCTTGAATATCAGATTATTTACTCTCCTGGACCAATGAAAGTAAATTCAATTCTATTTAATGAGAAATTAATATTTTACCGTACTCAAAACTAACTTGAAGTTCTTATAAGGCATACTTTCTAATATTCAGTACCGCTTCTATGGTATTCTGCCAGATTCACAAACCTAAATCTAATCAGGTATACATTTAAGACAACCCACATGATAGGGCATTCTAACCTGCCTGCAATCTTCAGAAATGTCTAAGGTCATGAAAGTCAGTAGAAGACTGAGCATCTTACAAAATAAATTCGACTAAAGAGATATGCAGTTAAACGGAGCACGTGGTTTTGAATTTTATTACATTGAATTTGCTGTCACACAAATAACCACAAATGTGGTGGTTTAGAGCACTTTCAATGTGTTATTAGAAGTACAACACAGATTCACCCAAGTCAAAGTTGACGTATTAGCATTACTTTTGCCTTTTCTAAAGATTCTAGAGGAGGATTCAGTCCCTTGCTCATTCAGTTGTTGAAAGAATCTGATTTTTTTACACACATTCCCCTTCCATCTCAGAATCAGCATGTGTGTGTGAAAGAAAGTATTAGTCGCTCAATGATGTCCAACTCTTTGCAATTCCAGGACTGTAGCTCGCCAAGCTCCTGTGTCCATGGGATTCTCCAGACAAGAATACTGGAGTGGGTTGCCATTCCCTTCTCCAGTGGAACCTCCCAACCCAGGGATCGAACTCAGTCTCCCATATTGCAGGCAGATTCTTTACCGTCTGAGCCACAAGGGAAGCCCCACGTGGTTGAAGTCAAATCCTTCTGCAGCCATCTCTGTCTCTCTCCCACCACAGCTAGTAAAGGTTGTCTACTTTTAAGGATTCATGTGATTAGTTTGGATTGACCTGGGTAATTCAGCTTAATTTTCTCACCAGTCCCCAACCTCAGTCACATTTTGTCATATAAGGAAACATATTCACCAGTTCTGGGCTTCCCAGGTTTCTCAGCAATGAATAATATGCCTGAGGGGTAAGAGACGCAGGAGACACGGGTGTGATCCTTGGGTCAGGAAGATCTCCTGGAGGAGGAAATGGCATCCCACTCCAGTATTCTTAGCTGGAGAATCCCATGGAGAGAGGAGCCTGATGGGCTACAGTCCGTGGGGTCTCAAAAGAATTGGGCATCACCGAGCCCGGAGCGTGCGCGCACACACACATACTTACACTAGGTTTAGCATTGGTAGGACTGATGTTGAAGCTGAAACTTCAATACTTTGGCCACCTGATGGGAAGAGCTGACTTATTTGAAAAGACCCTGATGCTGGGGAAAATTGAGGGCAGGAGGAGAAGGGGACGACAGAGGATTAGATGGATGGCATCAACGACTCAATGGACGTGGGTTTGGGTGGACTCTGGGAATTGGTGATGGACAGGGAGGCCTGGCTACTGCGGTTCAGAGTCGGACACAACTGGGAGACTGAACTGATACTGATACCGATAGCCATCAGGACAGAAGATCTTTGAAGGTAAGGGTGTGAGTATGTGTGCCTGGAAGTTGGGAATGGGGAGTTCTGCTCACTAAATGCGTCTTTTTGCTCTAAACAACATTATGGGGCAAATTAGCAAGAATGTACCTGTGTGCATGCTAAGTCATTTCAGTCCTGTTTAACTCTGTGGGACCCCATGGAGCCCTCCAGGCTCCTCTGTCCATGGAATTCTCTAGGCAAGAGTGCTGGAGTGGGTTGCTGTGTCCTCCTCCAGAGAATCTTCCCAACCCAGGGATGTAACCTACCCTCTTATGTCTCCTGCACTGGCAGGGGGCTTCTTTACCACTAGCGCCGCCTAGGAAGCCCTAGCAAGAATATAAGCAGTTTTAAATTTTTAAGCAAGTACCACTGACAGAGTGACTTTGGTCAAATAAATAGTCTTCATTGCCTTCTTAGGGGTACAGCAAGGTGACTTGATCTTTATAAGGGATGGGAGAGTGCCAGAAATCAGTTTTGCTTATGCCAATACTTTTGTAGTATGAGCTTAAACAGCATGAGCTAGCTAAGCTGTTTGTTGATACTAATTGCTGGCTTACATTTTTAGAAAATTTTTATTCGTTTTGGCCAATTGTTATGCAATAAACTTTGCAGTGGAAAGGTAAGGTAAGAAAGACTATAACTGCTCTTTCTTATCTCACATGCTTAGATTTCAGTTGAAGTTCTGTATCTCAATTAGTGCTATTTACATAACAAACTTGATATACAAAATTCCTAAGAAAATTATATTAAATCTTGGAAGAAGTTTTGGTTAGTTTCTTTAACTTACTGTTTTATCTTTATTAGGGGACAATAACTCTCTTAGGGTAGTTTTTTTTAATATAATTTACTTTATATATTTACATTCAAAACTTATTTATAGCCAAGAACATTTTCACTAATCCCAATTTTCACTGTATTTTTGCCTCCTGAAATAGAAATCAGGTCAAAAACCCCAGAATAATAAGTAATTAGCATGAATATCACATTGAATCAGTTTTGTTAATATGTGAAATTAGCTCAGTCGTGTCTGACTCTTTGCGACCCCATGGACTACACAGTCCATGGAATTTTCCAGGCCAGAATACTGAAGTGGGTAGCCTTTCCCTTCTCCAGGGGATCTTCCTAACCCAGGGATCAAACCCAAGTCTCCCACATTGCAGGTGGATTCTTTACCAGCTGAGCCACAAGGGAATCCTATTTGTTAATATAGGTGCCCTATAAATAATGCATCATTTCTTTACAGATATCAAACCAACAGTGAATAAGGTATAATATTACTGTTTATAGGCTGATAAGTTGATAAGTTGGTGGCTTTGTCTGTGAGTGTTTCCATATGACATCTGTGTGCATGTGTTTGTCTAAATAGCAAAAGTTATAAAAATTTATATGCTGACAAATACTACAAATGTCTAAATTTCTGGACTGGAAGAGGCTTCTTCATAATTTCTTCAAATCATTAACCAAGAGATATTGAATAAAACATTTAATTTTGTAAAAGTAACTTGTTATTCACCAGGAAAAGATAAAATTAGAACAAGTTGCTTTCCACATCCTAATTTATATCTTATTTTATGCTTAAATGTAATAACACATGTCACTCATTAATTTTTAATGTGTGATATATGCTTTGTATATTTTAATTTTTAATATTTTGTGAAATTTTGCTCAAAAAATAATAAATTCAAAGTCATATTAGAATCACTGAAAAATAGAGTAAAATATAAATTTCAAAGAGATGATGTGATTTACTTGATGTCAGATGGTTAATAAACAACTGAATTGATATGAGTATTTTTTGAATTTCAACCCTATATTTTTTCAAATAAATTACAAAATTGTGAAGCAAATACTGAGTACAGAAACTATAACCAAGCCTTTTGTATAACTAGTAATTAAGCTAAATTAGACAATGTATTTTCTTTCTAAATGATCAACTTTTTGACAATTTTTGGCTAGAATGATTTCATTGAAATTTTGATTATAGTATATTTTAAGTTTTTTAAAATTTGCTCTGTTTACTTTTCCCGATGGAAATCGTTAAGAATTGTGAAATCACAAGTTTTGTAAAGAAGAAAGAGTGGAAAACTTAGTTATATTTTTCTCATATTTTGTGATTCATCAACTGGTGACACTTAAGTTATTATATCACTGCTACTAAGATAAAAATGTCCTTTGAAGGAATTTTGGTCCCAGGTATCATTTAAATGATCCTTATCTATACCGTATTCTCTGGTAGTTAATAACAAAGTTCTGTTGCAACTCAAGTGTCTCGAAAGATTTTTGTGTGACTATCTTGGTTCACAATTGACTAATCAGGAAAATAACAATTTTAACAAATATTTGTAAGACATAAAGTCAACTTATTACCAAGGAAATAATTTCAGACTGCACCAATTCATTTTTGCCATTTTCTCCTCAATATTTTGTGATTCAGAAGTAGGAAAATCGGGAACTTCCTGGCATTCAGTTCCATGGCCTAATACATCATGTTTCCACTGCAGGGGACATGAGTTCAATTTGGTGAGGCAACTAAACCCTGCATGCCACACGGCCTAGCTGAAAAATAGAAAAGAAAAAGAAAAAAGTAGAAAAATTAGAGGTAAAATTGAGGAAGAAAAGGGGAGGATATATCTAGGGTTATAGATACAAAAAAAAAAAGAAAAAGAAAAAACAAAACAAAACTAGAAATGGTAAGAGAGTGATAGAGAAGAAAATATGACTCAGTGTGGGGAGGAAAGATCAGCCAAATGAATCAATACAAAAGAATTGGAAAGTAACAGGAGAGATTAGGAGAAATATTTACTGGAGGTTATAAGTGAAATTCCTTAATTTTTAAATATTACAGGTGCATTGGATTTTCTTTAAGATTAAAAGCTTTCTTAACTGTGCTCCATTTCCTAGGTCTATTATCATTCTCAATATTCTTTGTGAATCAAACTCATGGATACTAATGGCACAATGGACCCTTTTGTCTAGCTCATCCCTTCTTAGTTTATACACATGACCTTACTAGCAATGTTGGTAATGAGTTCAATATTTTGGTTGTATTTGTCCTTGAAGCTATAGCATAATTAAACATTATGTAAATAAAAATATGTAAGAGAATGAGCATTTTTTTGTTTTTTATGGAAATTATGTTGACCATTGGATTAATTAAGCTAATTAACCCAATTAAATTGGATTAATAACAATGAAGTTTTTTCCTACAATAACTGTACTTGTTAGTCACTCAGTCATGTGCAACTCTTTGCAACTCCATGGACTGTAGCCTCTGTCCATGAAATTCTCTATGCAAGAATACTGGAGTGGGTAGCCATTTCCTTCACCAGGGGATCTTCCCTAACCAGGCATCAAATCCAGGTCTCCTGCATTGCAGGCAAATTCTTAACCCTCTGAACCACTTGAACTAGGTGTAAACAAGCTAATTGTGAAAAATTGAACATTACTATGAATCTTCTAATTATACTGCTCTGTAGTTTTACTTAAATTATTGATCCACATGAAAGAAATGGAAACTGAAAATCCAAGGTAATGAACTATGGGTACCTTTTATACCTGAAAGATGACAAGGAAATAAAATTGGCAGACTTATACAAAAATAAAATAGTTTGGCCTTAGGCCAAAGAGGGGCAAAAAGATTAACATTTATGTCTTTTTAATTAAAAGAAAATGCCTAAGTTGTTTTGCACATCTTTTATGATTTTCTGATGTAACCAAATCTGTTGATGAAAGACCCAATGCTGTTTCAATACTAGTTCTAATGGCATCCAATACTCCATTAAAGGGCTTCTTTTTCTTTTACTACTACTTCTATACTGCTGTTGTTTTATTATTCGGTGGCTGGATGAGTGGGAACATTTGCAAAAACTTAGCCAAGTAGACGTCAATATTAAGGCGGTGTATTTTTAACATTTTACAAATGACTCTTCTGCCATTCTTAATGAGAAAAAAATCATAAAGATATATTTCTATCCTTGTAATCAGAGTGGACCAACACCACTGCCATCATCTGGGAGTTGGGTTCAAGTCCTGACTTACTGAATCAATATCTGCATTTTAACAAGACAGCCTAGGTGCCTTGTCTTCAATTCAAGTTTGAAAAGTCATAAGCCTAGTTTTCTGAGTGAGCATAAATAACTGATAGCATTTCAGTTATAAATGGCCAGTTTTGAACAGATTTGAAGCAAGAATAATGAATCTGATTCTAAAGGAAAAGGTTAACTTTAAGGTAAAGGTTATTTACAGAGCTTGTCTTTGAGCTATATATAAGATCTCCAAAGATCCTAATTGAGAGTAAATATTGCTAAGGATACTACATTCTTAGTAATTTTCTTGTTTTTTGGAGAACTGATTTGATATACAGTTGGTCACAACATGATATAAACATATTTATTTGTTGAGAAAATAGAAGTACAATTGCAATATTTATTTGCAAAAACAGAAACTTTAATATTTAAAGCCATTGTTTGCCTTTCTCTCCTGCTGATAACTGTTTTCCTTAAAAGCACTACAAAAGACATTTTGAACAGATGGTGACTGGTTTTCTCTATCCTGCATCCCCTCACAACTGCCACCGAGCCTCACCATTCATTAATCTTCCATAGACCTCCAGTAGCAAAGCAACTAAATTACACACACACACACACACTGAGGCCAGCATTTCTGTCAGGCTTAAAATTAAACCGAGGAGCACTGTGCCAAGTCTTTGAACCAAACTTCCACTCTGGAACATTTGAAAAATAAACATTTAACTTGGAGGCTGATCTGGGAATGTCCAATTTTATATGGTAAATTTTTCCTGGTCATTATATCTTAGACATTCTCTACAGCACATCTCAAAAATTTTGGAGTGAAATTATACACTCAAAACATCTGGTTTGAATTCAGCTTGACTCAGAACTGTTCTAAGAGACTAATTTCCTTAATCATTGAAATGAGGAAAAGAACCAAAAGATCACAAACAATAATGATTTTACCAAAATGGTCATCTGCTATGATATCATCTATGTATAAAATAATAATGCATATTCTTAACTTAGTCCTGGAACATATTACCCAGACTATAAATTTTCTAACAAATGATGTGGGTGTGTCAAATATTTAAAATACTGTCTAGATTTGAAATATATATATACTTATATATAAGGGAAAATAATGTACATTTTCCAGTCACTTTTGTTTATAGTAATTATATTCAAATTCACCAAATTGTTTACATTCTACTGTGGTTGCTTTATTATTATTTGTCTGTATATTTTTGACATGCATTTCATTTAATACTGTTTGATTAAGTTGGCAATATGGTGACCTATATCCCTAAATACTCTCATGTTTATTTCCTAAGACCAACGATAAACTTTTAATGATTATTAAAATTTTCAAAATTAAGAGATATAACATTGATACTATGCTATACCTAAATTTTATCCCATGTTCAAATTTAGATGTTTCTGGTTCAAGATGGCAGAGTAGAGACCTGTGCTCATCTTCTCCTGTGAAAGCTCCAAAACTGCAACTAGCTGTTGAACAATCATTGATGGGAGGACATTGGAACCCAACAAAAAGAGATGCCCAATGTCCAAAGGCAAAGGCGAGATGGTAGGAGGGGTGAAAATAGGATAAAATCAAATCCTATACCTACCTGGAGAGCAACCCACAATCTGGAAAACAGTAATATTAAAGAAGCTCTCTCATTGTTGTGAAGGTTCTGAGCCTCATCTCAGGCTTCCCAGTCTGTGGATCCAGCAAAAGGACTAGGAATCCCCAAAGAATCTGACTTTGAAGGTCAGTGAGATATGATTACAGGGTTCCCATAGGACTCAGACAAACAGAAACTCCACTCTTGGAGAGTACAGAAAATTTTTGTGCAGCCGAGACCCAGGGGAAAGGAGCAGCGACCCCACAGGAGGCTGAACGAGGCCTACCGGCTGTGTTGGAGGGTACCCTGTGGAGGTGGGGGTCAGCGGTGGCTCTCTGTGGGGATAGGAGCGTTGGCAGCAGCAGTTCTGGAAGGGGTCCCTTGGCATAAGATCCTCTTGGAGGTCTCCACTAATCCCACCATATGCCCATAGACCCCAGGCCTGGGTCACCTCAGTCCAAACAACTATCAGGGATAATTGGATTAAAGCTTTACTGAGCACAGCTCTGCCCAGCAGAGCAAGACCCAGTTTTTCTTATCACCAGTCCCTCACATCAAGTAGCTTACACAAGACTTTAGCCCTCATCCACCAAAGGAAAGACAGAAGCAACAAAAAGAATCACAGTCCCACAGGGCTAGAACTAAAACCACATCACAGAAAGTTAACCAGGATGTAACAGCAGAGGGTTTTGCCCCAGATGAAGGGACAAGATAAAATCCCAGACAAACAACTAATTAAATGAAGTGGAGATTGGCAACCTTCCAGAAAAACGACTTCAGAATAATGATGGTGAAGATGATCCAAGATCTCAGAAAAAGAATGGAACCAAAGACTGAGAAGATGTAAGACATGCTTAACAAAGACTTAGAAGAATTAAAGAACAAAGAAATAGAGATGAACAATACACTAGAAGGAATCAACAGCAGACTAACTGATGTAGAAAAGCAGATGTTACCTGGAGGACAGAAGGGTGGAAATCACTGCTGAAGAACAAAATCTAGGGGGAAAAAAAAGAATGAGAAATGGATGAAAACAGACTAAGAGACATCTGGTACAACATTAAACACACCAACACTCACATTAAAGGGTTCCAGAAGGAGAAGAGAAAAATAAAGGACCTGATAAAATATTTGAAGAAATAATGGCTAAAAACTTCCCAAACGTAGGAAAGGAAATAGTCAACCAAGTCCAGGAAGTGCAGAGTCTCCAGCAGGACAAACCAAAGGAAGAACACACTGAGACACATAGCAATCAAGATGATGAAAGTTAAAGACAAAGATGAAATGATGAAAGGGACAAGGGAAAACACAACACAAGAAGTATCATACAAGGGAACCCCATAAAGTTACCAGCAAATTTATCAACAGAAACTCCACAAGCCAGAAGGGAATGGCATAATATATTTAAAGTGATGAAAAAGAAGAAACTTCAACTAAGAATACTCTTCCCTGCAAGACTATCATTCAGATTTGGGACAGAAATCAAAAACTTTCCAAACAAGCAAAAGTTAAGAAAATTCAACATCTCCAAATAAGCTTTACAATAAATACTAAACGAACTTCTCAAGGCAGGAAACACAAGAGAATGAAAAGACTTGAACAAAATAAACCCAAAAGAAATAAAAATGGTAATAGGATTATACATATTCATAATTACTTTAACTGTGCATGAATGCTAAGTCACTTCAGTTGTGTCTGACACTGCGACTCTATGGACTGTAACCCACCAGGCTCCTTTGTCCATGGGATGCTCCAGGCAAGATTACTTGAATGGGTTGCCATATTCTACTGGAGCGATCTTCCTGACCCAGGGATCAAATCCAGGTCTCTTGATTGTTGGGAAAAACATCAACAACCTCAGATACGCAGATGACACCACACTTATGGCAAAAAGTGAAGAAGAGCTAAAGAGTCTTTTGATGAAAATGAAAGAGGAGAGTAAAAATTTGGCTTAAAATTCAACATTCAGAAAATGAAGATCATGGCATCCGGTCCCATCACTTCATGGCAAATAGATGGAGAAAGAGTGTAAACAGTGACAGACTTTATTTTTGGGGACTCCAAATCACTGCAGATGTTGATGGCAGCCATGAAATTAAAAGATGCTTGCTCCTTGGAAGAAAAGTTATGACCAGCCTAGACAGCATATTAAAAGGTAGAGACACTACTTTGCCAACAAAAGTCTGTCTAGTCAAGGCTATGGTTTTTCCGGTAGTCATGTATGGATGTGAGAGTTGGACTATATAGAAAGCTGAGCTGCAAAGAATCAATACTTTGAACTGTGGTGTTGGAGAAGACTCTTGTGAGTCCCTTGGACTGCAAGGAGATTCAACCAGTCCACCCTAAAGGAAATTAGTCCTGAATATTCATTGGAAGGACTGATGCTGAAGCTGAAACTCCAATACTTTGGCCACCTGATGTGTAGAACTGACTCATCTGAAAAGACCCTGATGCTGGGAAAGATTGAAGGCAGCAGGAGAAGGGGATGACAGAGGATGAGATGGCTGGATGGCATCATCAACTCAATGGACATGAGTTTGAGTAAACAGGAGTTGGTGATGGACAGGGAGGCCCGAGGTATTTCAGTCCATGGGTTTGCAAAGAGTCGGACACAACTGAGTGACTGAACTGAACTGAACTACCTCTCTTGTATTGGCAGATGGATTCTTTACCACTAGCACCATCTCAGAAGCCCTTAACTGTAAGTGGATTAAACGCACCAACCAAAAGACATAGAATGACTGGGCAGATGAGAGCATGCACGTGTATACTTTTCCACTTACCACATCACTCTGCTTGCCCTAGCTCAAACTATATGTAATTATTTTGTATTGCTAGGCTAATCATGTTTCGATTCTGGTTGGCAATTGTAATCATTTTTTATTTTTTGTCTGGCTTTGATTGTGAAAACTGATAAACATCTTTTACTATAGTTATTATGCAACTATTGTTCAATTAATACCATGGTATCTTGATTGGTCAACAGAAAATAATAGAATTCTATGTCACTAAAACTACTGTTTAATAGAAAATTTATAATCACTTTTTAAAATCCATATGCGTAACTGAAATATCTTGGAAAAGTTTTTGAAAATTACAAATGACCAGGTATTGCTTTTCTTATCCAAAGCTCCAGATGTGTTTCTGATGAGCAGCCATGCTTAAAAACAATTGGATTTTATGATGATCTTTCATTTTTGCCTAGTTTATTTTTTCTATTTCATATTCAGTGCTTCTATTTCATTTATTTTTATGTTTTCCAATTTTTCTGACTCTTTTTTTTTGTGGTTGTTCTTTCTCAAGCCTTTATCAAGCATAAGAGAAAAGTTTTGTATACCTATATGTAATATATATTATACATATATGTATATGGTATGTATAATATATATTTTAGAAAATTCATGAACTTTTGCCTGGCTAAAAAAAGTATAACATTTTGATTTCACTTGTTTGACTTAATAGGAATAGAATGCTATATTTCTAATTTATGTTCACTCAAAACTTTTATATTATTCCATGTATTTTGGCATCTAGTATTACTGCTGAAACTCTACAAAATTTATTATCTTAGTAATTTAAAAAAATTTCAAATGAGATTTGAAACTTCTAATCCAATTCTAAGAATATTAACAAATACTGTATTGTTAGAAAGAAAAAACAAAAGATCAAACAATGATACACTATTATTAACTAAAGTACAAATTTGGTTTAAATTTCACAAAAATTTTTGCTAGTGTCGATTATTTGTTTTTGTACCTTTTTCAAGACTCTACATTGTATGTTATTGCACTGAAGAGCTTCAACTGCATGCAACAAATTCTGGTAAATTAGCTTTTTCTTTT
Organism: Muntiacus reevesi; assembly: GCF_963930625.1. NCBI lineage: Eukaryota > Metazoa > Chordata > Mammalia > Artiodactyla > Cervidae > Muntiacus > Muntiacus reevesi. The sequence goes on from NC_089259.1 coordinate 42,903,665, forward strand.
TATTCTATTACAAATATTTTCTAATTTTCTTTACTAGGACTTCTCACATACAGCCATCATCTAGAAGTGGATTTTTAATTTTCAAGCATATGGGAATTTGTCTAAGGTATCTCTACTTATTTTGACACTAATTTCTCATTTAAAAATGATTCTTCTCTAAAATCACCCTCTGTGGGTTTTTTTTTTGTTTTGTTTTGTTTTCTCCCAGTCTAACTTGATTGAGGCTTTTGATGGCTAAGTTGAAGTTCTCTCTTGGTAAATCTCACACTGCACTTGAAAATATATGGGTTATTTTCAAATATCTTTTGATACTGATTTCTAGCATAATTCTACAATGATAAGAGAACAGACTCTATGATTTCAATGGCTTTAGGCCATGAAATTTTTGCACCTTGCTTTATGTCCCTGGATATGTTCCAATGTTTCTTAGTTTACAACTTATTGGAAACTTGAATAGAATTTGTATACTACTGTTGTGTGAAAATTGTATAAATCTTAATTATGTAGAATTGGTTCACAGTGCTTTTCAGGTCTACTATGTCCTTCTACTTCTCTATATATTCAATTTATTAATTTTTTAAAGTTTGATATTGAAATTTTAATTAAAAATTTTAATTTATCTATTTAATATATAATGATAGCATATAGTGGAATTATTTGAAACCTTGTTTGGTATTTTCAAAGTCTCCTGTAGATGTGTCATCATGCTTTCATAATTTAAAAAAATTAAAGTTAAAGTAAAAAAAATTAATATCATTAGCTTGTCAAAAATAATGCAATTGAGAGATATTTTTCTTTTCTTATGTAAGATTAGATTTTCCACACTTCAGAGTGCATTTAGTTGACATGTCTCTGGATTCTTTTACTCTGGAAAAGTTGCTCAGTTGTGCTTCAATAGTCCTGACCTTTACACTTTTGAAGAATGCAGGAAGTTTTTCATAGAATGACTCTCAATTTAGTATATAATATTTCCTCAAAGGAGAAAGGGAAAGTGTACCCAACTGAATGCAAAGTTCCAGAGAACAGCAAGGAGAGATAAGAAAGCCTTGGAAAACAATAGAATGGGAATTACTAGAGAGCTCTTCAAGAAAATTGGAAATACCAAGGGAATATTTCATGCAAAGATGGGAACAATAAAAGACAGAAACAACAAGGACCTAATTGAAGCAGAAGAGATTAAGAAGAGGTGGCAAGAATACACAAAAGAACAATACAAAAAGATCTTAATGACCCAGGTAACTGTGATGATGTGGTCACTCAACTAGAGCCAGACGTCCTGGAGTATGAAGTCAAGTGGAGTCAAGTCTTAAGAAACTTAACAAGGAGCAAAGTGAGTGGAGGTGATGGTATTCCAGCTAAGGTATTTCATATTCTAAAAGATGATGCTGCATTCAATATGTCAGCAAATTTGGAAAACTCAGCAGCGGCTTCAGGACTGGAAATGACCAGTTTTCATTCCAATTCCAAAGAAAGGTAATGTGAAAGAATGTACAAATTACCACAAAAATGCACTCATTTTACATGCTAGCAAGATTATGCTCAAAATCCTTCAAGCTAGGCTTCAGCAGAATGTGAAACGAGAAATTCCAGAATACAAGCTGGATTTAGAAAAGGCAGAGAAACCAGAGATCAAAGTGCTAACATTCACTGGATCATAGAAAAAACAAGGGAATTCCAAAAAAAGGAATCTACTTCTGCTTCATTGAATGTGCTAAAGCCTTTGAGTGTATGGATCACAATAAACTCTGGAAAATTCTTAGAGATGGGAATCAGACCACCTTACCTGCCTCCTGAGAAGCCTGTGTTCAGGACAAGAAACAGCAGTTAGAACCAGACATGGAACAAAGGACTGGTTCAAAAATGACAAAGGAGTATGTAAAGGTTGTATGTTGTCACCCTGCTTATTTAACTTATATGTAGAATACATCATGCAAAACGTGAGGTTGGATGATCACAAGCTGGAATCTGATTTCTAGGAAAAATATCAACAACTTCAGATATGCAAGATTTAATGGCAAAAAGTGAAGTGGAACTAAAGTGCCTCTTGATGAGAATGAAAGAAGGAGAAGTGCAAAAGTTGGCTTAAAATTCAATATTCAAAAACTAAGATCATGGCATCTGGTCCCATCACTTCATGGCAAAAAAATGCAGAAAAAGTGGAAACAGTAACAGATTTTATTTTCTTGGGCTCCAAAATTACTGCAGATGGTGACTGTAGCCATGAAATTAAAAGATGCTTGCTCCTTGGAAGAAAAGCTATGACAAACTATGTCATACCTTAGACAAAGCTATGTTTAAACAGCATATAAAAAGCAGAGACATCACTTCAATGACAAAGGTCTGTCTAGTCTAAGATATGGTTTCTCCAGTAGTCGTATATGACTGTGAGCTGAACCATAAAGAAGGCTGAGTGCCACAGAATTAATGCTTTTGAACTGTGGAATGCTAGAGAAGACCCTTGAGAATCCCTTGGACAGCAAGATCAAACCAGTCCATCATAAAGGAAATGAACCCTGAAAATTCATTGGAAGGACTGATGCTGTAGCTGAAGCTCCAATACTTGGCCACCTGATACAAAGAGCCAACTCACTGAAAAATACCCTGATGCTTGGAAAGATTAAGGACAGGAGGAGAAGGGGGCAGCAGAAGATGAGATGATTGCATGGCATCACTTACCCAATGGACAAGAGCTTGAGCAAACTCCAGAAGATAATAAGAAGGCAGAGAAGCCTGGCTTGCTGCAGTTCATAGGGCCACAAAAAGTTGGACATGACTTTCTGACTGAAAAACAAGATTCAGGTTATGAATTTTGGGTATTTCTCAGTGTATCAAATCCAGATGCACATAGTGTTGATGTCCCTGTTAGTAATGATACTAAATTTGGTTACTGATTGAAGGTGGTATCCCTTTCTTCACAGAAAATTTACTACTTATTCTGTCATGATTTATATTAGGCATCTTTTGAAACAGATTTAAATGTCACTAAAATACTGGAAAAATTACAATCTTACTTTCCACACACTAAATTTTGATGTTTATAATGTATAGGTTATCAATTTTTTGTTTTCATAAAAAATATGCTTAATCACACTAGAATATAAAAAGATCAAGTGCTATATAGGGCAACATCTTTTTAATTGCAAGGGTTTCCTTAAAGTCAAATAACAAACCACAGAAGTAATAGTTTGAAATTAAACTTTCCTTTAAATATTTTTATATTTTGGGTTTACTTCAAAATCATAATACTTTGGATTTAAATTAAAAAGAAATTAAATGTGTTCAAATTAGAAAGGAAGAAGTATAACTGTCACTGTTTGCAGATGACATGATAGTATACATAGAAAATCCTAAAGATGTGACCAAAAGGAAAAAAAACAAAAACAATTAGAACTCATCAATGAATTCACTAAGCTTCAGATGCATTTCTATATACTAACAGCAACCATAAGAAAGAGAAATTAGAAACCAGCCTTATTTACAATGACATCAAAAAGAATAAAGCACCTAGAAATAAATATAACTAACAAGGTAAAAAATTGTACTTGAAAAGTTAAGACACTAATGAAAGAAATAGAAGACAACAAAAACAAATGGAAAATGTATTGTGCTCTTGTCTTGGAAGAACCAGTATTGTTAAAATGACCATATTACTCAGGGCAATCTACAGATTCAATATAATCCCTATCAAATTACCAAAGGCATCTTTCATAGAATTAGAACAATATGTATATATTTTTAATTTATATGGAAACCTAAAAGACCCCAAATAACCAAAACAATCTTGAGAAAGAAGAATGGAGCTCGAGAAATCAAGCTCTTTGACTTCAGAAAGCACAGAACACACTTTGACATAAATCACAGAAAAACAACAACAACAACAAAAACTTTGTATCTGTATCCTAGAAATAAAAATAACACTATAGAAATGCGGCAACTACCTGGTAGCTCAGATGGTAATGAATCTGCCTGCAATGAGGGACACCTGGGTTCAATCCCTGGGTTGGGAAGATCCCCTGGAGAAGGGCATGGCAACCCACTCCAGTATTCTTGATTGGAGAATCCCCATGGACATAGGAGTCTAGTGGGCTACACAGCCCATGGGGTGACCAAGAGTCAGGCTCAATTGAGTGACTAAGCACAAGCAAAGTAGACCACAAACGAAATGAAAAGACACCCTATGGACTGGGAGAAAGATGTCTGCAAATAATAATACCTGTAAGGGACTTATTTCAAGAATATACAAGCAGCTCATACAGCTTAATATTTTAAAAAATATTTTTTAATGCACAGAAAATCCAAATAGGCATTTCACGGCCAAAAGCTTGTATGAAGATGCTCATTATTGCTGAGCATTATTAGAGAAATGCAAATCAAAGCTATAAGGAGGTATCACCTCACACCAGTCAGAGTGGCCATTATTAAAATGTCTATGAATAATAAATGCTAGAGAGAATGTGGAGAAAAAGAAACACTGGTACACTGTTGGCAGAAATGAAATTTGGCACGGCCCGTACGGAGAACTGTATTTAAGTTCCTTAAAAAACTAAACATAGAATTACTACATGATCCTTCAATACCACTTCTGGTCATATATCTTGAGAAAATTCTAATTTGGAAAGATACATGCACCCCAGTGTTCATACAGCACTATGTACAATAGCCAAGCCATGGAAGCAAACTAAATGTCCATCAACAGATGAATGTATGATGATGTGGTACATATAGTAAAATATTCAGTTCAGTTCAGTTCAGTCACTCAGTCGTGTCCAACTCTTTGTGACTCCATGAATCGCAGCACGCCAGACCTTCCTGTCCACCACCAACTCCCAGAGTTTACCCAAACCCATGCCCATCGAGTCAGTGATGCCATCCAGCCATCTCATCCTCTGTCGTCCCCTTCTCCTCCTGCCCCCAATCCCTCGCAATCAGGGTCTTTTCCAATGAGTCAACTCTTCGCATGAGGTGGCCAAAGTACTGGAGTTTCAGCTTCAGCATCAGTCCTTCCAATGAACACCCAGGACTGATCTCCTTTAGGAGAATGAAATAATACTGTTACTGAACATATGATATCATTTATATGGGGAATCTAAAAACTGATACCAATGAACTGATAGTAGACTTTGATATAGACAAACAGAAATAGACTCTTAGACATAGAAAACAAACTTACAATTACCAAAGAGGCTAGGGAGGTGGAGGAGGAGAGAAATTAGGGTTTGGGTTTGAGAAATTACAGTTGTATATTAAAATATACAAAAAATAAAATAGATTAAGTATGAAATAGATAAAGTATAATAGATAAGTATAAAACAGATAAAGATTAAGGATCTACCGTATAGCACAGGGAAATATATTCAATATCTTTTAATAACATATAATGGAAAAACATCTGAAAAAAGAAGATGATACATAAATAGATAAATAGATAATATATGAATCACTCTCCTGTATACCTAAAATGAATACAACATTGTAAATTAGTTATACTTCAATAAAAAGATCTTGTTCATGATCAAACCCTCAATTAAATTGTATTATCTTTTTCTTGGAGAAACAGTTTAAATATGGATTACAGAAATTTTGAGTAATTTAATTGTTAGCATCAAATGCAAATATGTGATTGTAATTTAGAGCTAAATCTAGCTTTTAGTTGCACCAACTTTAGTAGAGAACTGGCATTAATCTCCCAAATTGGACTAAAAAAGCTCAGAATATTATGTGTTGATATTCTTCCACTGCTCTCCAACACTTTTCATTATATATTAACTACATATCTGTTATAATCATGTTAAATAGCTGTTTTATTAGGCTTATGGTTTTAACTATTAGAAATATTTTCACATTAAATAGTTTTTTTCCTGTAGGAAAATATTTCATAGCTTTTCATAGAAAGGAGCAGAGAAGTTAAGATTTATTAAGTATCTATTTTGTATCAGTCTCTATGTTAAAGACTTTTTACAACACACATATCTTTAAAGGTTACTTATGGAAATAATGAGTACATTCGAAAGTAAAGAAATGGAGATATTAGTTTGCACCAGGTGGTACTGGTGAGATAGAACCTGCCTGCCAATGCCAGAGACCCAGGTTTGATCCCTAAGTCTGGGAGATACCCTGGAGGAGGGGAGAGCAGCCCACTCCAGTATCCTTGCCTGGAGAAATTCCATGGATGGAGGAGTCTGGCGGGCTACAGTCCAGTCCGTAGGGTAGGAAAGGGAAACGACTGAAGTGATTAGCATGCACACAAGCTGTTTATAATTTGACTTTTCTCTGCATGGTTTTATTTTATAGAACTAATGGGGTAAGCCCAAAAGATATCCACTAAGATGAGGAACTGAAAGAATTGTCTTTAAGAAAAAAAAATAAACTTAAATTAGAGAAGAAGTGGTTGTGAGTATAGCACAATATCATCCCATATAGAATAGATTCATGGATGTGTTTTAGGTGAGGATTCTCAGAAAAGGATGAGTGAAAACTGAAAGAACTATTTCACAGATCCTTTTGAGACACTGAGAACTTATCTTTGCATTGCTTATATCAGGAAAATATGAAAATAAAAAAATTTGCATAGGCTTGAGTGCTTCTGAAATGAATGTAGACAACCAAGGAACAGATAGATGGGCATTAGCATTCTGGTGGTATCTTTACAAAACATGCCTCAACACAGTACTTTCAGTACTAGGTATCTCCACTTATTTAGTCCATAAAAATTTTAGAGACAAAATCACATGGTAGACACTATACCAGTCACCAAAGTTATAGCATTAAATAAAACTTCTAAGAAGAGATACTAGATTTGATTATGTATTGCAAAGTTCAATGTTCCATGCTAAAGGGTCATCTTTGCTGAACTCAGAAAGGGCCGAGGGCAGGGTGTGGGGGGTGAGCTGGACAAGATTTAAATATGGACAAATTCCTGTAAAGTTTTGTCTGTGCGGTAGTTTTAAAATGTCATTAGGTACCTTGTTAAAAGCAAAACAAAACAAAATGATCCATCCTAAAAGATGATTGTATATTTGGTAGAAGTTGATGGAATAGGAATTTTAAAATGTTGCTGTTGTTTATGTTCAATTGCTAATGTATGTCCTATGCTTTGTGATCCCATGGACTACAGCATGCTTGTTTTCCTTGTCCTTCACTATCCCCCAAAGTTTGCTCAGATTCTTCTCCATTGAGAATTATGAAAATCTGTAATCCAATATCATTTGAGATTTCTTAAATATATATATATATATATATATATACACATATACAGACATCTCTTTATATAAAATGGATTGTTCTTCATGCCTGTCCATGTGGCACAAAGGCCATCACCAAAATTTAGATACTAGAAATATAAAGCAAAAAGTATAAATTGACATTTCTATAAGATTTCTACTTCACACTAAATTGCTCTGTCTTTAGCCAAAGAATGCATATTCAACAGAAATATCATGCAATAGATAAACATCACTCAGTGTATAGCTTCCTATTGCTGTTGTAAAAAGTTGTCACGAACTTAGTGGCTCTAATCAATGCAAATTTATGATCTTAAGTCTTAGGAGACTTAAATCTGAAATGAGTCTCACTAGGCGAAAATCAAATTGTTAGTAGGGTTGTGTTCCTTTCTAAAGGTTTTCAAGGATAAACTATTTTCTTTTCTAGGTGCTAACAATCACCCTCATTCTTTAACTTGTGGCTCACTTTCATTCTGAAATTTAGCAATAGCACCTTCAGTCTTTCTCACACTGCATCACTGTAACCTGCTTCTGCCTCCTTTTCCACATTAAGGGCCCTGTGATTACACTGGGTCCACGTGAAAAACCCAGGATAATCTACCTATGTGAATGTCTGGTGATTAGTCATCTTAATTTCATCAGCTAATTTAATTCTTCCTTGCCATGAAGCCTAATATATGTCCTGGGGATTAGGACATGACCATCTTTGTACTGGGGTGGGGAGTCACTTCTCTGCCTTATCCTACATGCTGCTCAGTTGGCATAGAGTGGATATTAACTTGCTAAGAGATTCAGATTGAACGTTTTATTCTGCCACTTAAAAAATAAACATTTTCTCTTGTTATTTTTCAAACTATTTATAGACAAAGTATAATATGAAAATTTATATTGTCTGTAGAATTCCTTTCAGATACTCCCACAGAACTTTTTACCTTGGGATAGAATTATATTCACTGAGCTTTCCTCATGGCTCAGATAGTAAAAATTCCTCCTGTCATGTCAGAGACCTGGATTTGATCCCAGGGTTGGGAAAATCCCCTGGAGGAGGGCATGGCAACCCACTCCAGTATTCTTGCCTGGAGAATCCCCATGGACAGAGGTGTCTGGTGGGCTACAGTCCATGGGGTCCCAAAGAGTCTGACAAAACTAAGCGACTAAGCACAGCAGCAGCAAGGCAAAGCCAATGGGATTTTTTGCTTTCTGCAACAGAAAATGTCATAATAATCCATTAATTAATCTAAATTAAATGGCAGATTAATAGATGATGGACAAGCGTCCTAGACCCTTTGAGCTGCTAGAACAATTCAGTGGGTAGCCTATAACAACATAAATTTATTTTCACAGCTCTGGAGGCTGGGAGACCACCAAGGTCAAGATAATGGCAAATTTGGTGCGTGATGAGGGCCTACTTCTGTCTTATGGACAGTCTTTTTTTCATTTTGTACTCAAAAGGCAAAAGATGTGAGAAAACTTTCTGGAGCCTCTTACAAGAGCCTTAGTCCTATACAGAAAAACTTCATTCTCCTGACTTAATCACCTTACAAAGGCCCCACCTCCAAATACCAACAATTTGAAAATTAGGTTGCAACATATAAATTTTGTGTGACACAAACATTCAGTCTATACCAACAAACAACATCAAATACTTTCTTAAAATGGCATGTTTCTAAGATACTTATAATTAAGATGTTAGTTTGGACACCTTATCCCTTAAGGTCTTGTTTCCATTGTTCATTTGCTAAGTCGCGTCCAACTCTTTATACCCATGCACTGTAGCACCCCAGGCTTTCCTGTTCTTTACTATCTCTTGGAGTTTTCTCAAACTTATGTCTCTTGAGTCTGTGATGCCATCCAACCATGTCATCCTCTATCATTCCCTTCTCCTCCTGCCCTCAATCTTTCCCAGCATCAGGGGCTTTTCTAATGAGTCAGCTCTTCGCATCAGGTGTCCAACATATTGGAGCTTCAGCTTTAGCATCAGTCCTTCCATGAATATTCAGGGTTGATTTCCTTTAGGATTGACTGGTTTGATCTCCTTGCTGTCCGAGGGACACTCAAGAGTTCTCCAGCACCACAGTTTGAAAGCATAAATTCTTTGGTGCTCAACCTTCTTTATGGAACAACTCTCAGATCCATACATGACTACTGGAAAAACCAAAGCTTTGACTAGATGGACCTTTGTCGACAAAATGTTTCTGCTTTTTAATATGCTGTCTAGGTTTGTCATAGCTTTCCTTCCATGGAGCAAGCATCTTTAAATTTGTGGCTGCAGCCACAGTCCACAGTGATTTTGGAGCCCAAAAAAATAAAAGCTGTCACTGTTTCCAATTTTCCCCATTCATTTGCCATGAAGTGATGGGATAAATTGCCATGATCTTAGTTTTTAGAATATTGAATTTTATTAAATAATAGTTTAACTCCAACTATTGTAGTAAGTTTACAGCCATCCTAATATTCATTCAAACTCTTAAAAGTGGTATATGGGGGAAGGGAGATTATCTATAATCTCTTGGTCACTGTGGCTCCTGCTTCCAGCTTTAACTGAAGAAATATTTGGAAATTGTTTCCCTTTTCTGCCATTTTTTGTTTGTCCATATGTACATATACACACACAGAAACAAAAAACCCTCAAAAATCTCATATGTATATATATATATATATATATACACACACATACATGCATATTTATATTTATATATATATATGTATATGTGTGTGTTTATACATAAAAACGCTTCACTGAAGATTACTTTCCTTTTCAGGGAAGAAAAAATAATGTGTATATATATTTTTTTCTTAAACCCAAATGAACTTTTTCACCAAGCCAGTATTCTATACACATCATTTGTATATTACATATATAATTTGCATGCTATATATACATAATCAATCCGGGCTGTAAGTTTATAGCATATAATCAATAACTGCTTTAAAATTTATTAGAAGTCTAACAAGTTATTAAATGAATTAATAATTTGACTCTTAGTTGATCAGAAGATAGTGTGTTAAAATGATTGCCTCTGAAGCAAGATAGACCTGGTATGACATCTTGGCTCTGAACCTATGGTTCCATAATGATTCTGGCCCTTCCCACTTTCCAGTGTTCAGTTTCCTGTCTAGAAGCTTGGGTCCTGCTCAGGATAAATCATCAGTGTGTAGACTTTCTTCAGGCTTGAGGGGGGATTGGTGGCACAGTTAGCCTCCATCTCTACAGGGTCTGATTGATGATAGTAATCTGAATTTTCTTCATATGTAAAGTGGGACACTTAATCAGTATTGGTTTCCTGAGGAATCAGTGAAGTGACTCCTGGAAACTGACTAGCAGATACGTAATTCCCACTTTAAAGTCTCACTTCTTTATCAAAGCTTATGTGTGCTGATTTTTGTTATTGTTTGCAAGTAACCCCATAACATTGTTTTTATTGTTACAAAGCATTGGACTGTGAACCAAATTTTTTCCTTCACTCTTAAAAAATAAATCTAGCATTTATCAAATTATTTAAATATGTGTGTACTATACAAAGAAAATTGCTGTTAAAAGTGTGAATCAAACATAAATTCATATGAATTACTGGTGCTGGAAGGCGGGGAGACAGTTAATTGGGAACACTATCATTAATGCTTCCCTGTTAGAGACTTCTATTTTTAGAGACTGCCCTGGTGGCTCAGAGGATAAAGCGTCTGCCTACAATGTGGACAACCCAGGTTCTATCCCTGGATCGGGAAGATCCCCTGGAGAAGGAAATGGCTACCCACGCCAGTATTCTCACCTGGACAATCCCATGGATGAAGGAGCCTGGTGGGCTATAGTCCACAGGGTTGCAAAGAGCTGGACACAACTGAGCCACTTCATTATTAATGCTTAGATTTTTTTTTGATATATACCTGCTGTGAATCTTGGTTTTTGGCTGTCTTGGCCTACCTAACAGTTTATGCTTACCTAAATAATAAAATTCCAGGGCTCTTACAGAATCATTGAGTACAGATGGTTCGAAAGGATTCTTATGACAAACAGGCCTTTGGGATCCACAAACAAGAAAATACATTCTCTAAAATTATAAGATTCCTTGGGGCAGTTGTTGACAGCTGCTATGCATACAAGCATGGGCTAATTGCCAATTAAATGACCCATATTGGGTGGTGCAGAAGGACTTGGGAGAAAGATCATACCCCATTGACCTATTTTGGCATCTTAAATAGTCAGCAAACTACCTTAAATTTTATAAAATGCATTAGCATATGCCAAATAATACAACATTCAACAATTTTTTTTTGCCACAGTAGAGCTGGAATATTTCCTTGACTTCACAAAAATGGACTGGTAAAAACAATAATAATGTTTTATTTAAAATAATCTATCTGATTAAGCATAGCAATTTGGGTCATGACCTATATAACATTGCTCAGTGGTGGATTACAGAGTGTCTATCTTTGTGTGGGGTGTGTAAGTGTGTGTGTGAGAGAGAGAAAAGCACTTAAATTAGTTCTTTCAGGTTTTAAACAGCTAAATGACAAGGTTATTTTTTTTTTAAAAAAAAAAGCTAATTTGAATATAACTTTAGAATATTATTTCTAGTGGTAAAGTTAACTAATAAAATTGCAACAACTTAGCATGTAGGCAATTCAACATGAAGCAAAGGAAAACATTGAAATTATGCATTTCAATTCAATAATTTGAAAGACTACTGGTCTATTTTGGATGCAGTTACCCTATAAAAGGGGTTTCCCTGGTGGCTCAGAGGATAAAGCATCTGCCTGCAATGCAGGAGACCCGGGTTCGATCCCTGGGTTTGGAAGATCCCTTGGAGAAGGAAATGGCAACCCACTCCAGTATTCTTGTCTGGAGAATCCCCATGGACAGAGGAACCTGCAGGCTACAGTCCATGGGGTCACAAAGAGTTGGACACGACTGAGCGACTTCACTTTCACCCTATAAAGGAGGATGTCAGTGCTTTGGAAGAAATCTTGGAACAGTGGCATTTAATTAGATGATTTAAGAAAGATTAGCTTGAAGATGTTACAGAAACAAGTAGTGGAGGGTGCAGCATGATTGAGTCTACTTTATAAATTTCATATGCTAGTCTCCTTTAGTAAAAGTTTAATACATCCCTAACCCAGAATCGTATTGTTCATTCATTAAGTTGTGTCTGACACTTTCCCACCCAGTGGACTATAGCATGCCAGACTTTCCTGTCTTTTACCATCTCAGAATCGTATAGGTATTGCTTAAAAGAATTTTAAAATAGGACTAGAAGAAAAATAATATAGATAAAATCTTATCTCAAGACATACTTATTACTATGTTTGGCAAAATATAAATACACACACACATACACACACACACACACACACACATATGTACATCAGAAAAGTTGCATGAGTAAAATACATAGAATTTATCTCTAAATTTTGACATCAACTAATTTCACTGTTCAATTGTGTGTTAAAAATAATTATAGGCTACAAGTTTAAAGAAATTGAAAATCATATATTACAATATTATACTGAAAATAAATGACATTACCCAGCTGACAAAAAAATTAAAAGTGAGAGGCTAATTGTAAACAAGACTAAAATCTGTTTAATTGTGGGGAAATGGAGAAAATTTAAAAGGCAAGTCAGGGATGCTCGCCACACTGATCACACCCCAGGAGCCTGATGATTATCACCATCCAAGCATTTTCAAACAGTGCACAGTAATAGAAAACATTGCAGGCGAGTCACAAACTGAGATCAAGCCTTTAAACAAATAGAAATACAACCTGAAGAAAAATGTGTTAGATAAAGTCTTTAATTATTCAAAAAATTTTAGAGCTGATTAACCAAACCTAGAAAATATTATAATGTAAAGACATTTGCTGAAAAAAAGTAGAATAATTGGGAACTTATTTACAGAACCTCTTATCTTGAGCATCAATGTTAATAAAACTAATTACACTTAATTTTTTTGCAGTATATTTAGTCTTTAACAATTGCTAAATAGGACATTAGTTACATATTTAGAATTAGATATCTCAATTTTAATATGCTTTTATTTTTTGCTGAATTAAACTTAGTTATATTAGACATTGAATATGACTAAGCAAAGTAGGAGGAAATGACCTAAGGGCTGAGTTATAGCATGAAATTATACAATTTAAACACAATCTAAACATGGGCAGGGAAAGGTAAGAATATAGGCAGAAAAAGTATGACAAAGTTCAAAATGTGCTTTGAAATAGGATAAATTTCCCTGCGTGGGGGTTATGGGGTTGTGGTGGTGGTAATTTAGTTGTTTAGTCATGTCCAGCTCTTGTAACCCCATGGGCTATAGCCTGCAAGGATTCTCTGTCCATGGGATTTCCCAGTAAGAATACTGGGGTTATATGCCGTCTCCTTCTTCAGGAGATCTTCCCAGTCCAGGAACTGAAACTGCATCTTCTCCATTGTAGACTGATGCTTTACTTCGGAGCCATCAGGGAAGGCCCAACAGGGGCCGGGGAAGGGAACACGGCAGGGCTACTATGAAAAATAGCATTCATTCCCTTTGATTGCAAGTTTAAGAAAACTCATCAAGATTGGGACTGGAAAACAGTAATTATCTCGGTTAAAATGCAAATGTGAATTTATATTAATGGATAATTTGAAATGAAAATAAATAGATTCTTTTATTTTTACTTTAACATATGAAGAAGTATTCTAAGCTTAGCCTGAAGATAAAATGTCATGTGTAAGAGGGAGAGAGGAAGTTACTGCCTTCCTCCATTTACTTTCTTCTCTCATTCCTCTAGATCTCTTTAAATAAATCTCTACCTTTCTTGGAAATGAGCCAGGTCTGTTTTGGAGGAGGAGCAATTGAAAGGTTATGTTCATTTCTCTCTTCCTCCTCACTTGTTTGCTATCTCCTTGGTAAAGCACTGTTTACCTGATTGGAAAGATGATGGGATTTAGGTTTCCAGTTATAAGGAGTTATATCTCTAGGGAACTGAGAGGTTATAAGAGAAGGCATCTATCTAAACTTTAGCCTCTGTGACATGGGGAATATAAAAGTGGTGGTAAATGAGTATTTAGTCATTCAGTCTGAATAGGGAAGCAGCTACTGATGGTGATGATCAAGCAAACTATGGTAAGTTTATAAGAATGAAGACAGCAAAATAAAGACACTAGAGAATGTGTGAAAGTTCTTGTACAAAATTATTTTCCTTTTTTTTTTTGTTTGAAATGTATCTGTAAAATCTCTGCCTTATTGTAAAAAAAATATGTGTATATAGTAATTATGACATCATTCCTCTATGTTTGCTTCTATTATCTTACTGTCATTGCCCTGAAACTTTATTTTAGAAAGCTGATCAGGTAAAACATTTCATATGACTTTGGATATAACTAAAGCCCTCTGCAAATCAAACCTAGATGGAATTGGTCAAATGAGGGAACATCTGGGTTATGCCTCTTTAAAGTAGTTTTTTGTTTTATTTTTTGTTTTTTAGGAACTCTCAGCATATTGTTCTTGAAGTGTGGAGTTACAACTCTTGGTAGACTATGAAGAGTCAGCAATATGTATTTAAGTTGCACCATTGCCAAACGTGTCTCTTATCCAGTATTCACACACTACTTTTTTGTACTACTGGTCCTATTCCAGAACAGTTTTCTTTTATTGTTACTTGCTTTTTAAACTTTGTTTAAAAGAAATTTTTCTTAACAGCACAATTTGACTAAAATCCATTCCAAACTATATATCTGTTTTCCAATTTAAGAATATAAGAATTATAATTTACCACCCGATTTTCATTCAAGCAGTATGTCTGGAGTGTCTATGATGTGCCCGACAATGTTGTAGCCCTGGAAACACCAAGGAGATCAGGCAGACAGCAGCTCTGCTCTTATGCAGATTATATTTCAAAGGAAGAGACAAGCAATCTGAAGGAAATGAATAAACTGGTAAAATATTTGAAGTAGAGATAGTACTATGAAGAAAGATGAGGTAGATTAGGTGATCAAGTGGGGCAAAGTAAGACTCTGACATACTAACAAAATTGTTCAGTCTGTTCTATGCATGGTTTTGGTTCTTCCTATCCTTCTTAACCCTCCTGAATTGTCCAATAAGTGGTTACTAAGCCGAAAAAATAATTTCTCCTTCTTTGGGAACCATCTTTAAATAGCTATTTTCCAAACTTATGAAACTTCATCTGACCATACATGCTAAAGCTATATAAAAATTATGCTCTTCTTCCTCAAATTAAAACACCTCTTTGAAGTTGTTCTCATGATACAGTGTTGTAAATAAAAGATCATGCCTAAAACTATGTAATTAAAGCAAACAGATAAATTAAAGTGAAATTATGAAATCATTCAAATAATTTAACTGAAGTCAGGAAATTGGAAACAGAGGAAAAATATCAGAGGAGACAGAGAAAACAGAATATAATTGTAGACCTAAACCTAACTCTGAAAGAATCTGCATTTAAGGTCATTATATAAGCATTTTAATTAAAAGGCAAAAATTACCAGAAAGATTAAAAAGTAAGACACAACTATACGCTATGTCCAAGGACCACTTTAATTAAAAAGTTACACATAAGTTGAAAATAAGTAGGTAGGATAAACATACAGTTTACAAACACTAAAGTTAGCAAGACTTTAGTGGCTATATTTATATCAGAAAATGTATTTTGATATAAAATTATCATTACAGATAAGAAACATTTTATAAAGGCAAATGGTCAATTCATAAAGATGAAGCAATAATTATGAATATGTAGTACATAATAACAGATTCTGAAAATACATGAAGCAAAAACTCCCATAATAGACACTTTCCCAATTAAAACAGCATATTTTGACACATATATCTCAGCAACTGAGAGAACAACTATATAAAGAATTAACAAATATACAAATTATCTAAACCACACTATTAAATGCCTTGTACTATTTGACATTTATGGAACTCTATTCAGTAACCAGCAACTGCAAAATATAAATTATTTTCAAGTAAATGTGTACACTTATTTTATTCACCAAATAAGCTGTATGCCAAATATTAAAATAATTACTGTAAATTTAAACCTATTGGCATCATACAGGGGCTATTTTCTGACTGCAATTAAAGTTAATTTAGAAACCAATATCAATCAAGTTATGCAGAACCTCCTCAAATTCTTTGAATATTTAACAACACATTTGTAAATAATACATAAGTTAAAAAAGAAATCACACTGTTGGTGAGAATGCAAACTAGTACAGCCACTATGGAGAACAGTGTGGAGATTTCTTAAAAAACTGGAAATAGAACTGCCATATGACCCAGCAATACCACTTCTGAGCATACACACCGAGGAAACCAAATCTGAAAGAGACACGTGCACCCCAATGTTCATCGCAGCACTGTTTATAATAGCCAGGACATGGAAGTAACCTAGATGCCCATCAGCAGACGAATGGATGAGGAAGCTGTGGTACATATACACCATGGAATATTACTCAGCCATTAAAAAGAATTCATTTGAATCAGTTCTAATGAGATGGATGAAACTGGAGCCCATTATACAGAGTGAAGTAAGCCAGAAAGATAAGGAACATTACAGCATACTAACACATATATATGGAATTTAGAAAGATGGTAACGATGGCCCTATATGCAAAACAGAAAAAGAGACACAGAAGTACAGAACAGACTTTTGAACTCTGTGGGAGAAGGAGAGGGTGGGATATTTCAAGAGAACAGCATGTATATTATCTATAGTGAAACAGATCACCAGCCCAGGTGGGATGCATGAGACGAGTGCTCGGGCCTGGTGCACTGGGAGGACCCAGAGGAGTTGGGTGGAGAGGGAGGTGGGAGGGGGGATTGGGATGGGGAATACATGTAACTCCATTGCTGATTCATGTCAATGTATGACAAAACCCACTGCAATGTTGTGAAGTAATTAGCCTCCGACTAATAAAAATAAATGGAAAAAAAAAGAAATCACAAAGAAAATAATAAAGATTAGATTATATTAAATATAAAATATATTAAAATGTGGACAGCAGGTACCAACAAGGAAATGTATAGATTGAAAAGATAATATTCAAAAAGAAGAAAGATTTGAGCTCAATAATCTAACACTCCCTTAGGAAGTTAAACAAAACAATTAGAGTCAAAATAAGTAGATGAAACTAAATATTTAAAAGCAGAATTTAGCAGAATATGAGATAAATACAAAGTTAACACCAAAAACTAGATATTGAAAAAGATTTGAAAGATGACAAACTAACTAGAATGATCAGGAAAGAACAAAAGCTAGAAATATGCATTTTGAGAGAGGGCTTACTACTACAGACTCTACAAAATGTGAAAACGATGATAATAGAATAGTGTGAATAAATTTAGGCTAACAAATTTTAAAACTTAGAAAAGTATAAATTCCTTGAGAAATAAAGCTTACCAAAACCAGCAAAGATGAAACAGCTTATCTGAATATCTCTAAATCCATTGAAGAAATGAATTCATTATCTTTTTGCTTAAAAATACAACCAACACACACACACACACACACACACACAAAACCTCCAAAACTAAACAAAATAAACTGTAGACCTCGATGGTTTTTCTACAAACACCTTCCCTGGGTGACTCAGAAGTTCATGTCTTCTGAAAAGGACAAAGGAGACAGCAAAAGACAAGGAGAAAAGGGAAAAAATGAGGGCTTGGCTGCTACCAAAGAGGAGAATCTGGAGGTTCCTTTTCTTCCCTCTGCATTTTCCTTATATAAAAGAAGTATGTATTAGTAGAAAGTCATCATGTGAGTGAAGCATAAAGAATCTGGACTATGAACACAGTTGAACATTCAGATGACTCCAACCTTAGTCGCTATTTAATTGAACTGTTTTAGAGACTCTAATGGACTAGCTATGCTGTCAAGCCTTAGAACTATGAATGTTAATAATGATTTTTTAAATACACTTTTGTTTCCTTTTCTCGGGAAGAAAGGAAGTGGAGTATTTCCATCACAAACCCTAGAACATGGAGCATTAACTTTGGGACCTCATCAAGAGCTTAACCCTAAAGGTCTATAGGAAGAGTATTAAAAATTGAAGAACAATAAGAAAACCATTACTGGAATCTGCAAAAATTAAGACACATGGCAGAAAATTTGGAACATTCTGTAAAATAGAAATATACAAAAAAAAGAAATATACATAATGAACTAGTGTATTTGTTCAAGGAAATTTCCACTTACTGTGCTGAAAGGGCCAATGGATTGCTTTTAGCTGCATATCATAAAGGATAGTTACAGAGATATGAACTAAAAAGGGGGCAATTTTTAGTCATACCTAGAAGAAATATTTCTGAGTTAAAAGTTGGTGAGTTCAAAATTAAATCTTTCTCATCCCTAGTTCCTCCTAGAAAAAGTACCTCAATTTAAGAAATGATTTTAGCCTACAAGACACTTTGTTTAACCCTCAAAATTTTGTATGGAAGTGCCTAACAGATCTTCAAAAATAGAGAAAAATATTTAGAAGAATCCTAAGGACATTGTTCCAAATTCACTAATTCTCAGTTTAAGGTAGAGAGAGATCTATCCTCTAGAAAAGGTTTCTGGCTATTGCTTCTGTCCAAGTGGACTAAAATGTAATACACAAGAGACCCAAGAAATGTCTAAAGGAATTATACCAGCTTAGTCTGTGACAGAGCCAGTTCAAAATGAGTATAGGCACTTTAGGCTTAGAAATTCTACAACCAGAAAATAGGATAAGAAAACTACTCAACAGCAAACATGGTTATTGTTTTATAGAGAAGAAAGAATGACATAGAGAATGGAGATGAGAGCACAGAGGATTCATCTAAAAATCCAGAGAGAATCATTTCCAGGAACTATGAAGCTAGTTAGCTAAGTTAACAAAAAGATAGCAGTAAGTCATGTCCAACTCTTAGAATCTCATGAACTGTAGCCTGCCAGGCTCCTCTGTCCATGGGATTTTCCAGGCAAGAATATTGGAGTGAGTTGTCATTTTCTTCTCCAGGGGAACTTCCTGACCCAGGAACTGAACCTAGGTCTCCCACTTTGAAGGTAGATGCTTTACCAACTGAGCTACATGGGAAGCCAGGTATGTTAAGTAAGTCAGAATTTAACTAAGGCTATACCTTAATCAAGAAACCAGTGACATGGACATGGCAAGATTTGACAAGTGTTATGGGCTAGTAATTGGCTCAATCAGTAAAGAATCTGCTTGCTATGCAGGAGACCTGGGTTTGATCCCTGGGTTGGGAAGTTCCCCTGGAGAAGGAAATGGCAACCCACTCCAATATTCTTGCCTGGAGAATCCTATGGATAGAGGATCCTGAGAGGCTACAGCCCATGGGGTCGCAAAGAGTCGGACATGACTGAGTGACTAAATACCAGCACAGTAATAACTGTATGATCTCCCTTGTTCCCTTCATTTTTTTTTAATTGGAAGTGCTATTAATGTTTTGTAGCCAGTCCTTATAATTGCACGTTGTATATGGAAGGGAGAAAGCTTTGCTTTACGAAATTTTCAGGTCATGAAGAATCATATCGAAGGAGTTAAACCCAAGAAACTGCATGAAAAGAATTCGCTCCTCATTTGGACCAATTTAGATTGATAATTTCCCAAGCTAGAATTTGATGGCATAATGGAATGAGACTTTGGGGTATCATGGGAGAGAGTGAGTGCATTCAGAAAATAAGAGGAATGTAATTTGTGGCCAGGGGTAGCTGCAAATTCTTTACCATCCTTCCCTTTCAGAGACAGAAATCGGTGTGGGCTTGTTTATGTTTAAGTCCATAGTACGTGATGGAAAAAATGATGAGTCCATTTCTGGCTTATGCCTGTAAACAGACCGGTGACATCTGCTTCTTCCACTTGGAAGGCAGCTACCATGTTGAACTAGCTTGAGACCCCTATACTCAGAAGACCAGCCTAGTTATAGTAACAGAGAGCTTGCAAGGCAAACACCAAGAAATCAGGCACATGAGTGAAGCCTTCCTACACCGTTCAGCCTGGGCAGCTAAAATCAATTCCCAGCTGACTATTTCCACTCTTGGAGACACCCCAGCTTACTCTCCATGCATCATGGAACTGAGACAAGCACTTCCCATGTGTCCTTTTTGAATTCTGGACAAAATTAAATGATTTGGTTAAACAAGTGAGAGACAGGAGTTTATAAGCAGCATGTGTGCCTGCTAAGTTGCTTCAGTCCTGTTTGGCTTTGTTTGACTGTATGTGCTATAACCCACCAGGCTCCTTTGTCCATGGGATTCTCCAGGAAAGAATATCGGAGTGGGTTGCCATACCCTCCTTTAAGGCATCTTTCTGGTTTAAGATTTATTATTGTATCTGGTTCCATAAGTCCAATTAATCAACACAATCCTCAACTCTTAAATCTCCTGCACTGGCTGGCATTGGGTTTTTTACCACTATCGCTACTTGGGAAGCCTGGTTTATAAGGGCACATGTGCCTAAAAGAAAATTGGAGATGCCACTAAATAGAACTTTGTCAACATCCGAATTATCCATAAACATATTCTGCTTTTCCTATAAGATTTCAAATTTTAAGTACATAATCTGTAAACTTTTAGTTTCAAGATAGTAACCAAGAAAGACTATAACTACTTCTTGAAGGGGAGTAAAGGAAATTGCAGTCATTTTTATTCAACCAAATGTATTTTATTCTGATATTCTAGATTTTTGCTTAGTAAAAAAGTTGCTTTATTTTAATATGACCCTTTCTAATCACCACATTAAGGAAAAAAATAAAAACTCCAACCAGGTTGGTTAAAGATCTATTATTATGTCTGGTTCCAGTAGTCCAATTAATCATCATAACCTGATTGTATATTATTTTTCACATTACAATTGCTCCTAAGCATTAATTGTTTCTCATGCAATGGGAATGGAAAGTCATCACACTCATTTCTAGCACATGAGGTTTTGTAGAGTTCTTTGTACTGTACAAGTGTTTTAATTAGGCATGTTTTCTTATGGGAAAAAAATGATAAAGACATGCAAGATACAGAGTACATGAAAGGTACATATGATGGGAACAGTATATAAATTTGAGAAAAGTTTACAAGGAAACAAAGGAATTTCTTAGTAATTGGTTTTCTAATAATCATAAGGGGAATTCTAGAGAAAAGTTCATGAATTCTGTCAATTCCAGAAAATCAACAGCTTTTTGACCCATCAGTGAAATTTCAGATAAATAATTTCCACTCTGGATAAATGGTTGCAATGTAATAGTAGTTGATGGAGATTGTTCTCTTTCTTTTTTTTTTTTTTCCTGAAAGCACACTTTCTTCCAGCCAAAGTTGTCCCATTTCTTGAAATTACTTATCTAATTTCAGTATCATAGGTAAAAAATGTCAAAATCTCTCTTCATTAAAAACAAATGAATTACTATATAATTTTTAAAATAAAATCACTATTCTTATTAACATTCAGTTAAGTGAAGTGACCTATCACCTGGGGAAGGAGGCATTCACATTTCTATTCATACCTTGTATTTCATTTCTCAAAAACCACCTCTACTTCAGTCAATTACAACATAGTGTGCCCTAATCTCTGTTTTAGAAGATGCAGATTACATGTGTTGTATTTAACGTTTTTCCTTTAAAATTCTATGTTTGTTACTGGAATTATTATTGCTCCTACATCTTATAGGTAATATTTAGTTTATCTTAGATAACTAAAAAATGGAACTTCAGATTATTGTCAGTGCTTTAATAAATAAATAAATTTGTTAACACAACTTTATTTTTTGTGTAAATCTAAATTTGATTCGTCTGGTCAAGGCTATGGTTTTTTCAGTGGTCATTTATGGATATGAGAGTTGGACTGTGAAGAAAGCTGAGCACTGAAATATTGATGCTTTTGAATTGTGGTGCTGGAGAAGACTCTTGAGAGTCCCTTGGACTGCAAGGAGATCCAACCAGTCCATCCTAAAGGAGATCAGTCCTGGGTGTTCATTGGAAGGACTGATGCTGAAGCTGAGACTCCAATACTTTGGCCACCTCATGCGAAGAGTTGACTCGTTGGAAAAGACCCTCATGCTGGGAAGGTTTGGGGGCAGGAGGAGAAGGCGATGAAATAGGATGAGATGGCTGGATGGCACCACCGACTCAATGGGCATGAGTCTGAGTAAACTCCGGGAGTTGGTGATGAACAGGGAGGCCTGGCGTGCTGCGATTCATGGGGTCGCAAAGAGTCAGACACGACTGAGTGACTGAACTGAACTGACTGAAATTTGATTCAGATAAAAGATAATTGTTGTAATAGTCAAGTTCATATAAAGCTTTCAGTACAACAAGCAGCTGTTTATTTACGCTATTTTCATCCATCACCATTTCATACATTGTTTTATACCATCATTAATGAATAATGTTATATAATACCTATAAATTATATTACTGGAGAATAGGAGAAAATATAAATAAATTCAAGGATATATGTACCATTTTTTAAAATTGAATATTCCTAAGTTTTCCATATATATGTAGATACAATTGTATAATTTGAGAATGATGGCTTTGTTTCTAGATAATTAAAACTGATATTCTTAATTGTCTGGAGAAGAGATACATTCTGGACTGTATAGTTTTCATTTCTCTAATGAATAGTGTGTAAACAGACTGAGGAAATTCTATCAGGTAGACTAGAATAAGTGATGAAGAACCAATTATTTTTCAAATAGATTCTCTCAAAAATGTACAGTGGGATGAGAAAGGCTGAGAAGAAAAAGTAAAATCAACATAATATTTACATGAACTTTCTTCTCTCAGAAAAAAGGTGGAATCTGAGAGTATCTTTAAGCCTTAGAAGATTAGAATGTTGTGATTTTTTTTTTCTTTCTTCTTCTTTTTTTTTTTTTTTTTTTTGCATTAAGTTATCCTGGCTGCGGGAAGATATTTCAAGGAAAAGGAAACTTGCCAATAGCTGGCTTCCAGCTTGTAAAACATGGTGCATTATTTTGGGATCTAGGTTAATAGTGACTATGGGGATTTATTTGTGTTAATCTTAAATGGATAGGGAAATAGGGCAATTAGACTTGCATTTTTTGTATGCAAAATCTTCAGTAATTTATAAATATGTTTTATAAAAAGAGGAAATTGTCAAAACACATTAGTCTTTACATATTTGTCATTTTAAAATTTTCTCCTATAATCTTATAATTGATCTCCACCTCTATTTAGTAGTAACATTCCTCACAAAACTATCTTCATGAAGGATGAATTGCACTCATTTCTCCTTATGACAAACCATCTGAAAGGGGTATGATTAGACTTAAAGGTTATTTTCTATGTGAAGTAAATGCTTTCTTCCTGTGACTTCTATAAATTTCTTCTGGACTCAAACAAAATAAGCTTTAAGTCCTCCTCTATGTTGTATGTATTTAAATATTGACTACAATTATGATGCCTGTTTGTCGCTGTGCTTAGTTGCCTCCAACTCTTTGTGACCCCATGGGCTGTAGCCCAGCAGGTTCCTACATCTATGGGATTCTCCAGGCAAGAATACTGGAGTGGGTTGCCACGCCTTCCTCTAGGGAATCTTCTCAACCCAGGGATAAAACCCAGGTCTCCCGCATTGCAGGTGGATGCTTTATCACATGAGCCATAAGAGAAGCCCCCATTGGTCTCTAGGTATAACACACTTAATTATTTTTATTATTTTGAAGTGACACATGTTTTGGTTACCAATACCACTTATAAAAATATGGGCAGTCTTTAAATATGTGTTGAACCAAACAGAGAATGAAGGATTTTGTATGGGGGAAGATAAAGAGTTAGAAAGATTAAATGTATTACCTAAAAATTTGAATCTTGAGAGGGCAGGACATAGATGTACACTCAGATCTTGCCACTATATTCTGCTGGTTTCCCTCCACACAAGGCTGGATTTCAAATAGTGTTCATGTCAAAAGAAAGGAATGTATTCCTGAGGAATCTGCTGCTGCTGCTGCTAAGTCGCTTCAGTCATGTCCGACTCTGTGCGACCCCATAGACGGCAGTCCACCAGGCTCCCCCGTCCCTGGGATTCTCCAGGCAAGAACACTGGAGTGGGTTGCCATTTCCTTCTCCAATGCATGAAAGTGAAAAGTGAAAGGGAAGTCACTCAGTCCTGTCTGACTCTTAGTGACCCCATGGACTGCAGCCTACCAGGCTCCTCCGTCCATGGGATTTTCCAGGCAAGAGTACTGGAGTGGGGTGCCATTGCCTGAGGAATCTACTGGAGCATAACTATGATATCCTTTTCTTTGCCCCGTGAAACTATGTTATTTTTATAGTAATTTAGATTTAAAACCCATTTTTTTCACATTGACTTCATTCATAGGATCAAGATTCTAGAGCACAGGAATTTGATTCATAGTCTTATTTTGTAAAGTAAATACAGGTATGTATCTCTATTCCAGCATGTCTGTACTGTGCTGTATTAACAAAGACATATTCACATTTTTTCAACAACAGTGTGAATAATCATATGTATTGAGATCCAGATGGTAATTGAGAGAATTATCTGTTGCTGTGTGTGATCTCATTTTTAGGCACTTTTTTTTTTTTTTTAAAGAAGGCATTGAACCATGACATCCCCCTTTTCTGCCTTTGCTTTCTGTATGGGATATGTAGGCAAAGAGTACTTAACAGAGCAGTGACTTGTTCACAGGGGAATAGGGAGTTTAATGAATCATACATACTTTATTTGAAAAATATCAATAACCATTCACTGGTCTATTCTTGCATAAACTGAATAAAAATCCCCATGTAAATGGTGCATGGCTTTTTTTTATGAATCACACTCTATTTTTTAGTACAATGCTAAATCATCTTAAAACGTGTAGTTTTACCTGCCAAGCCTAAGATAAATTTCCATCAGTGATTAAAGACTAGTTCCATTCCCTATAATCCTTGTCAATTATATGAATAGGCAGTAATGGAACACTTTATTTTCTCCGGTTATTAAAACACAAAATAGTAATGCAAATGCACTGTACAATGTCTCCTTACTAGATTGGCAGCGTAATTTATTTAATCAAATACAGAAGTCAAAGACGAGTAAGTTTCAGAGTCTATGCAGAACAGAAATGTGTTCTGTTATGGAAAGCCCACAAAAGATCAGAATGCAAATTTGAAGTCTTTCAGAGATCTCTCTCAGCATAACAGTTGCACATAATTTATATTCTATGAGCATTTTAATTTCATTGGTAAGGCTGCAACTTTTTAATTTCTCCTTCAACACAGACCATTCACTTTCATTCTGAAGGAAAAAAGTATATCTTTAATACCTATGGCTATAGGAACCATTCATTTTAAGTTTTTAAGTCTCAAAGAATAGAGATCAGTCAGATTGGAATTCATGGTGACATTAAATCAAATATAGAGGGCACTGTCACAAACAGACGAGATGGAGCCCCTTCCTTTCAGATGGGGCTCATGAGGAGGGAATGGGTGAATCAGATTTTGGTGAAACTAGCTAATGTTGCTGCCATTAACTGTATGGTTCTCATGACTGGAGCTCTGAGTGAAAATTTAATAAAATTAACACTACTTTCTTGATTTATTTTTTTTTCTTTTCTTCTTTATCTTCCCTTCAAGATTAAACTCATCAGCACTTGACAAAAACTGCAAATAACAGCCAGATGCAGGAGTTGGTTTTATCTTTTTATGCAAGTATGTGGTGCTAATTAGTGCAAATTGATTAAACTTTAATTGCCTGATCCATGGCTAATTAATATTTATAAGATGAATGAGCAGGAAAACCAGACATTTATTAAAACACTTTAATGATTTTTCATATGTTTTGACAAAGCAAAGCAAATAGATGTTATGAGTACGGATGTGCTAGACTAGGGGACGGTATCTGTTGCCTCTTCTACGTGTGAATGCCCTGTAAATGTACATTAACTTTTAAACACACAGGTTGTAAGCTTATTTTTCTTTTGGGTTCTTTTTCAAATCATTTTCAAACACATTTAGTGTTAGGTCAATGCATCATGTATGACATCAATTATTGCAGGAATATATTTATTATTAGGTGTATAATTATATGTTTAATTGTCCCAACACGGGATCGAACCAGTGTTTACTGCATTGTAGGCAGATGTTTTACCATCTGAGCAACCAGGGAAGACCTTGACTATTATATACCGTGCATTCATGTATTATAGTAATATGTTAATGCAGTATATAGTTGTAGATTTTGTAAGCAATGAAATATAAGCCAATATTTTAATTTCTGAGATGATAATCATTTGAAAAATAATATGTAGAATATCAATTAAGAGCATTAATCATTTGAATTTGCAAATTAAATAGACAATATGTTTCTCCTTAATTATTCTTAATGCCTAAAGTTACAATCCAGGACTCATTCTTATTTGTGCAAAACTAAGTTTACACTGTGAAATAGGTTGTACATCATATACAAATTGTACAAATAAAGTACATAGATATGTACATTATTTTAAATAAAAATATAAATATATATTTCTAAAAATATTAGTTTATACATGACTACTAAAGGAACTTTTGTATATTAATATAATAGAAGCTTATTTATAAATTAAATTCAGTCATTATCTTGGCAATACAGTAGTCTCATCTTATTCTTGAAGGATATGTTCCAAGACCCACAGGGGATGTCTGAAACTGTGAATATCAAATCCCATATATTCTGTTTTTTCCTATAGGTACACATTTCTGATAAAAGGTTAACTTATAAATTAGTGTGACTGTGGCCTCTCTCTTTCAGAATATCTTATTGTACAATTTTCATATCTGTTCCATCTTAACTAAGTGCTTATCATGCACTGTCGCCATAACTCTTGCAGTTTGAGATGCAGCAGCAAAATTAGCATGGATTTCTTTTTCCTTCTTCACAATTACATGGATAGCAGATTCATTCTTATCATAGATCTTAGCAACATAAGCATACAATTTCTTTCCTAACACGAGATCTTTCACATTTTACTTAAAGGAAGTACTTTATTGCTCCTCTTTGGCATATCTGAATTTCGAGCATCACTACCCTTGTACTTTGGGGACATTATTAAATAAAATAAGGGTCACTTGAACACAAGTACTACCATAACACAACAGCCAAGCTGATAATCTAGAAGGCTACTAAGGGGCTAATGGGTGGAATACTGTGGACAAAAGGATGATTCAGGTCCAGGGCAGGATGGAAGGGAATGACAGCAGATTTTGTCATCCTTCTAGAAAGATATGCAATTTAATATTTATGAATTGTTTATTTCTGGAATTTTTCATTTAATATTCCAGACCCCAGTTGATAATGTAACTGAAACGGCAGAAAGCAAAACCACAAACAAGGTGTGGAACTACTATATTTTACAATTACTTCACACAATCAATGTATCTTTAGTGAAAAGCTTGTATCAAAAAAAAAATGCTTCAAAAAATAAAGATTCCAAATATATATTTCCCATATCCTACATTTAATTTCTATACTTAATTCTCTGCCATATCAAACCAGACAATATTTCATATTTTCTTACATATGTACTTCCATACATTTCACTATTTTAAACAATTCTAATGAACTCACTGTTTGGTAAAATGTCATTTCAGTTCAGTCAGTTCAGTTCAGTTGCTCAGTCATGTCTGACTCTTTGTGACCCCCTGGACTGCAGCACGCCAGACCTCCCTGTCCATCATTAGCTCCTGGAGTTTACTCAGACTCATGTTCAGTGTGTTGGTGATGCCATCCAACCAACTCATCCTCTGTCATCCCCTTCTCCTCCCACCTTCAATCCTTCCCAGCATCAGGGTCTTTTCAAATGAGTCCGTTCTTCACATTAGATGGCCAAAGAATTGGAGTTTCGGCTTCAACATCAGTCCTTCCAATGAATATTCAGGACTGATTTCCTTTAGGGTAGACTGATTGGATCTCCTTGCAGTCCGAGGGACTCCCAAGAGTCTTCTCCAACACCAGAGTTCAAAAGCATCAATTCTGTGGTGCTCAGCTTTGTTTATATTCCAACTCTCACATCCATCCATAACTACTGGAAAAACCATAGCTTTGACTAGATGGACCTTTGTTGGCAAAGTATTGTCTCTGCTTTTAAGTAGGCTGTCTAGGTTGGTCATAACTTTTCTTCCAAGGAGCAAACATCTTTTAATTTCATGATGACAGTCACCATCTGCAGGTATTTTGGAGCCCCCAAAAATAAAGTCTGTCACTCTTTCCACTGTTTCCCCGTATTTGCCATGAAGTGATAGGACGAGATGCCATGATCTTCGTTTACTGAATGTTGAGTTTTAAGCCAACATTTTCACTCTCTAATTTCACTTTCATCAAGAGTCTCTTTAGTTCTTCTTCACTTTCTTCCATTAGGGTGGTGTCATCTGCATGTCTGAGGTTATTGATATTTCTCCCAGCAATCTTAATTCCAGTTTGTGCTTCATCCAGCCCAGCATTTCTCATGATGTACTCTGCATATACGTCAAATAAGCAGAGTGACAATATACAGCCTTGAGGTACTCTTTCCCTTATTTGGGACTAGTCTGTTTTTCCATGTCTGGTTCTAACTGTTGCTTCCTGACCAGGATACAGATTTCTCAAGAGGCAGGTCAGGGGGTCTGGTATTCTCAGCTCTTTCAGAATTTTCCAGAGTTTGTTGTGATCCACACAGTCAAAGGCTTTAGCATAGTCGATGAAGCAGAAGTAGATATTTCTAAGGAACGCTTTTGCTTTTTCGATGATCCAGCAGATGTTAGCAATTTGATCTCTGGTTCCTCTCCCTTTTCAAAAACCAGTTTATACATCTGGAAGTTCTCAGTTCACGTGTTGCTGAAGCCTGGCGTGGAGAATTTTGAGCATCACTTTACTAGCGTGTGAGATGAGTGCAATTGTACAGTAGTTTGCGCATTCTTTGGCATTGCCTTTCTTTGGGATTGGAATGAAAACTGACCTTTTCCAGTCTTATTTACTATAGTCTTAACAAAAACAACTTAATGATATTCTAAATTGGATAGTTTAAAAATATCAAAACAATCAATTGCATAATTGTTTCTCTCTTGTAATTTAAGATTAAGGCATAATTATCTCTATGTATAAAAGTTAGCCCCTCTTCCTTTTTTCAGTTCTCTCAACCTAAGATGTTATAAAATTATATTAGCAGTTGTGATGGTCTTTTGATGTTCCACTTGACTAGGCTGTAGTTCACAATTAAACTATGATCTCAGTGTCACTACGAAGGTATTTTGTGAATGTGATTAAAGTAATCACAATAAGTTGATAATCAGTCATTATAATCATAATTGTAAATGAAATCATCCTAGGTATTCTGGCTGGACCTTATTTAAACAATTGAAAAGCCTTAAGAAAGCTGCTTAGTACTATTCCATTGCATATGGGTAATTTGCAGAGACATGGATGGACCTAGAAACGCTCATACAGAGTGAAGTAGTCAGAAAGAGAAAAATATCATATATTAATGCATATATGTAGAATCTAGAATGCTAGTATAGATGATCTTACTTGCAAAGCAAAAATAGAGACACAGACATAGAGAACAAATGAATGGATACCAAGGGAGAAGGTGGAGGAGTGGGATGAACTGGGAGATTGGGACTGACATACCTACTTTACTGTATATAAAATAGATAATAAATGAGAACCTACCATACAGTGCAGAGAAGTCTAATCAGTGCTCTGTGTGTGTTAGTCTCAGTCATGTCCAACTGTTTGTGACCCCGTGAACAGTAGCCCACCAGGCTCCTCTGCCCATGGGATTCTCTAGGCAAGATTACTGGAGTGGATTGCCGTTCCCTTCTCCAGAGGATCTTCCCGACACAGGGATTGAACCCTGGTCTCCTTCATTGCAGGCAGACTCTTGGCCATTTGAGCTACAGGGCCTAATTTGTCCTCAGTGGTGACATAAATGGGAAGGAAATCCAAAAGAGAGGAGATAAATGTATACATATAGCTGATTAACTTTGCTGTAGAGTAGAAACTAACACATTATAAAGCAACTATGCTTCAATAAAAATTATTTAAGAAAAAAAAAAAAAGAAGAGTTCAGGTTTCTAAGTTGAAGTAGATATTTTATTTCTGAATAGCAGCTTCAGCCTGGGCCCAAGATATCCAGTCTGCCTTTTTTTATAGCTAATCCTATGGCCTTGGAACTAACATAGCCAGTCTCCCCAAATGTGTAAACTAATTCCTTGCCATAAATCTCAATATATATTTCTTACTGGTTCTGTTCCTTTTGTGGAACTCTGACTGATACAACAATCAATATACTTTGCAACTTCGAAGTCAGGGGAACAGACATGTGCATAAGTAATCACCAAACAATGAGATAAGTACTAAGCAAGTGTGGACCGTGTCACTCAGGCATATAAAGAATCCTCTAAATAAGCAGAAGGGCAGAGTGGGTATGGTAATACTAGCATTTACACTTAGAGTGAGTAGTGGACAAGTAGAGTTGAGTAGAGCATTTTTGGCAGAGAGAACAATGGTACCAGTGCATGAGAAATGTGGAGAATAACATCCCTGTGTTGTTATTATGTGTGTTTCTAGAGGAAAAAAATAATTGATGGAGTCTGCAACTGTAGGCCTAGTTCAGATGACAAAGTACCTATATGATAAGAAAGGTTAGTGGAGTTATTTCTAGAAGGAGTATGATGATTAGATACATTTAGAAGAGGAAAGACACATTCAGACTTATGTTTAAGAAGATTATTCTGACAGAACTATGAAAGAAGGACTGACAAGATAAAGAAGAAAGTGTTAAGTGGGCTTTTCTGTTTTATTTACATTAAAAAATTAGATACTAAAGTTTAAAACAAAGATAATGACCATGGAGATATTTGGTAAAGAATAATTATGACAGACTGGTTAGTAGGACTAATTAAATGTGGGCAATGAAGATTAAGGAAGTGGATTGGAGTGGACAAGTATGGATATCAGATCTGGAACTCAGATATTCCTCTGTTCTTGATAACATGAGACTCTAAACATGAAATCTAACTCTCTAGGCCTCAATTTCCTCTGTCCTCATCTTAAGAATAAGACCTATCTTATTCTGGCTTTGTGAGAAGCAAATTAAATAAAAGTATATAATACAGGATGTTTCATTTTTATTAGATAATCAGCTGCAATGATTATGTAATAAGGAGATGGAGGAGGGAAGCATGTGTGTGTGCTCAGGTGCTCCAATTGTGTCCAACTCTTTGCAATCCAATGGACTGTAGCCCACCAGGCTCCTCTGTCCATGGAATTCTTCAGGCAAGAATACTGGAGTGGGTTGCCATGCCCTCATCCAGGGCATCTTCCCAACCCAGGGATTCAACTTGTGTCTCCTGCATCTCCAGCATTGCAGGCAGATTCTTTACTTCTCAGGCCCCTGGGAAGCACAAGGTAGGAAGGAAAGAGGAGAAAGAGTGGAGGCAATAAAAGGAATATCCTCAGGAACTAGATTGCAGAAAGTCAAGGGCATCTGTGTTTCTACAATGAGAAATAAATATACTGAAAACTTGGCATTACATATTCACAGAAATGAATGCAGAGAGATTCCAGATAGATGAGGAGTGAGTTTCTCAGATAAGGTGATCAGAATCTACTGAACCATCTGCTGAATTTGCTTCTTATAAAGTTCACTAGTCCAGCTTTTGATAAAATGCTTCTAATTTTTTCTATCACTCTTGGTTAGAGAAGCAAAGTACTTTTACAACTCTTCTGAGCATTACTTGCAAAGTATCCCTTATTTTCTCGACTGGACTGATTCTTCACTGAGACAATACTTCAGTCTGAACTCACACCTCTAAACCTTTACCATTCACAGTGTGGTCCAGTGACCAGTAACATGCCCTCACCTGGCAGCCTGTTAGAAAGTCAGAACCTCTAGGTTCCACCCCAGGTCAACTGAATCTGGTTAACATATTAACAAACCCAGGAACTTATTTGCATACACATCAAAGTTTAAGAAGCACTGTTTAACCAACACTTATTTCTACGTCAGCAAGCATCTCTGTGTAGGGCCAATGACATCATGCCATATAACTTTTTAAATTTACATCCTAACTAAATGCTTCACTGATAATAGATAAGTCCAATTAGGGTAAGAAGGCTGAGCCTTCTTAAGGTGCTGCATAGATTAGAAAATTAGGTTAGACCTCATTAAAGAAAATGAATGACTTGCTTCATTTCTCAAAGAGGTTTAAAATATCCAATTGTATTGACACAATTTCTCTACCATTCCTGGAGATTATACAAAAAAACAATAAAAGATAAATTAATTACTTAATCCTTAAAATTATACTAAATTGCAAATGTATTTTGGGCTCCATATTTTAAAAGTAATGTTCAATCTAGTAAAGAGTAAGCTCAAGATCTCCCAATAACTAAAAATAAATACTATGCTTTTTAATAAATCAGAAAATAAATTAAAATGTAAGAGTCAAAGTATGAACAAGGTATGTGTCAAGCAAAGATGTGAATGTAATTCTTTGCAGCGCTACTTTATTCATTATACATGGACTTCCTATTAACTTATTGGACTAACTTATTTAACTTAGATTATCTCTGAAATTGCTTCTGAATCTGTGCATTACCTTTCTAGATGTTATAAACACTGAAAGATATATATTTCATTTTGACAATGGCTTGATGAATGACACTGATTTGTACTTGTAAATTCAAAAATTGTGAAAAACTATCATTGAATTGAAAAAAAAACTGTATTAATTACATGAAGTCTTACCTTCCCTTAATTCTGTCTGACTAGCAGCATTTTTATATTAGTTTATATATGGCCTGAATTTGTGCATCGCTATTTTTCCCTCAGGTAGCTCAGAGGTAAAGAATCTTAACAATTCAAGAGACTTGACTTTGATCCCTAGATTGGGAATATTCCCTGGAGAAGGAAATGGCAATCAACTCCAGTATTTTTGCCTGGGAAATCCCATGGGCAAAGGAGCCTGGTGAGCTACAGTCCATGGGGTCACCAAGAGTCTGACAAGACTGAGCATGCATGCACAAGCAAGAGATGGCTCAAAAACTCAGTTCTAGAATTATCTGAAGGTTCATTGATTTACATTTTTGTTAGTTGGTACTAGATGTGGATTGGCTGGATGTTGGCTAGAACCTTGGCTGCACAACTGGTTAGAACCTTCACACATGACCTCCACATGTAGCTGAGGCTTCCTTGCAGCATGATGCCTAGGTTTGAGGTTCTGTATGTGAAAGTGGAGAAAATGAGATACTATCATCTTCTATGATCCAGTATTGAAAGTTATATAACACCACTTTGTTGCATTCTATCCAATGAGGCAGCCACAAAGTCTTGTCCAGCTGCAAGGGGAGACTAGTCTTCTTATTGGGGCAGTAGCAAGGTTCTAGAATAATATGGGAAAAGAGAATATCCCTGTGATTATTTCTGAAAAATGCATAAACTTCACAGGGGAAAACTACATTTCTTAATCTAAGCCAAAGTTGAGCCTTTTACAAGAAGGTTTAACTGTATTTCTCTTTCGAATAACAGGAGAGAATTTGTACACACATACTAATCCACAGTCTTCATTAAAGACACTAAGCTTGTAGCATAGACTCAAAACTTTTCATAATCAGTGTTATTAAGGTTTCTATGGTAGATTGTTACACTGAAGACTTCCAGTGTATGGTTAAGTAGGCTTCACCCACATTGATTCTGGGCTTGATCATGTGGTGTAATTTGACCAATGAGATATTACAATTGGGATCCAGTTAGAGACTTGAAAGATACTTGCATACTTGGTCTTGCCTTCTCTTGCTGCAAGGAACACTTCTGTTACAGATTTATATATATGTATATATGTGTATATGTATATATATATACATATACATATATATATATATATATATATATATATATATATAAATCCCAGGCTAGTATGTCAAGGATGAGAGTGAATATGGAGAGAAAGGACCCAGAATTTTCCATCCTAGTCAAGCTCCAAGTGCATGAGCAACTATGATTGAATCCAACTAAATCAGTGACCCCCATGATCATGAGCAAATAAATGGTGTGTTAAGTTGAGAAATTAAGCATACCATTATAATAGAGTGGATGACAATAGACTTTGTGTGACAGAAACAACATGCAATTCACAGTAGAGGATTCCTTTGTCATTCAACCAAATTTGTGGGGGGTGTTTCTACTATATAGGGTGCTAGGAAATGAGTTAAAATACTTGCATTCTTGGAATAAAAACTATTCAAATTATTTCCCTGATCAGACTCTAGGGATACTGATATAAGAAGCTCTTATCCTAGATAATAGGTATGACTTTCTTACTCCTCAGAGATTTAGATTGGCTTTTAAATCTCTCAAACTTACAAATCAGGAGAATGCAGAGTCTGCCACACCTTCTGAAAACTATATTCAGTTTATACTTTCTCTGTGCTATTTGCAGCTCCAAGGAGCCCCCTGTTGTCCACATATGGCACCTCAGCTTACCTCAAACTAGATGCAAAACTCAGACCCTTTTTCCTGTTCCATTCAGTTCAGTCACTCATTCGTATCCAACTCTTTGCAACCCCATGGATTGCATCACACCAGACCTCCCTAGCCATCACCAACTCCCAGAGATTACTCAGCTCATGTCCATTGTGTCAGTGATGCCATCCAACAAATTCATCCTCTGTTGTCCCCTTCTCCTCCCACCTTCAATCCTTCCGAGGATCAGGGTCTTTTAAAATGAGTCAGTTCTTCACAACAGGAAGCCAAAGTATTTGAGTTTCAGTTTCAACATCAGTCGTCCCAATGAATATTGAGGACTGATTTCGTTTAGGGTGGACTGGTTGGATGTCCTTACAATCCAAGGGACTCTTGAGAGTCTTCTCCAACACCACAGTTCAAAAGCATCAATTCTTCAGCGCTCAGCATTCTTTATATTCTAACTCTCATATCAATACATGACTACTGGAAAAACCATAGCTTTGACTAGACGATTTTGTTGGCAAAGCGTTGTCTTTGGTTTTAAATATGCTGTCTAGGTTGGTCATGACTTTTCTTCCAAGGAGCAAGTGTCTTTTAATTTCACGGTGGCAGTCACTGCTGCAGTGATTTTGGAGCCCCCAAAAATAAAGTCTCTGTTTCCACTGTTACCCCATCAATTTGCCATGAAGTGATGGGGCCAGATGCCATGATCTTCATTTTCTGAATGTTTAGTTTTAAGCCAACTTTTTCATTCTCTTCTTTCACTTTCATCGAGAGTTTCTTTAATTCTTCTTCACTTTCTGCCACAAGAGTGGTGTCATCTGCATATCTGAGGTTATTAATCTTTCTCCCAGCAATCTTAATTACAGTTTGTGCTTCATCCAGCATGGCATTTCTCATGATGTACTCTGCATATAAGTTAAATAAGCATGGTGACAATATACAGCCTTGACATACTCCTTTCCCAATTTGGAACCAGTCTGCTGTTCCATGTACAGCTCTAACTGTTGCTTCCTGACCTGCATATAGGTTTCTCAAGAGACAGGGCAGGTGGTCTGGTATTCCCATCTCTTTCAGAATTTTCCAGAGTTTGTTGTGATCCACACAGTCAAAGCCTTTGGCACAGTAAACAAAGCAAAGGTAGACATTTTTCTGGAACTCTCTTGCTTTTTCAGTGATCCAACAGATGTTGGCAACTTGATCTCTGGCTCCTCTGCTTTTTCTAAATCCAATATGAACACCTGGAAATTCATGGCTCACATACTGTTGAAGCCAAGCTTGGAGAATTTTGAGCATTACTTTACCAGCGTGTGAGATGAATGCAATTGTGTGGTAGTTTGAACATTCTTTGGCATTGATTTTCTCTGGGATTGGAATGAAAACTGACCTTTTCCAGTCCTGTGGCCCCTGCTGAGTTTTCCAAATTTGCTGACATATTGAGTGCAGCACTTTCACAGCATCATCTTTTAAGATTTGAAATCACTCAACTGGAATTCCATCACCTCCACTAGCTTTGTTCATAGTGATGCTTCCTAAGGCCCACTTAACTTTACATTCCAGGATGTCTGCCTCTAGTTGAGTGATCACACCATCGCAATTATCTGGGTCATGAGGTCTCTTTTGTATAGTTCTCCTGTTTGACCACTTCAGTTTGCCTTGATTTGTGGACCTAATATTCCAGGTTCCTATGCAATGTTGCTCTTTACAGCATCGGACTTTACTTCCATCAAAAGTCACATCCACAACTGGGTGTTGTTTTTGCTTTGGCTCTGTCTTTTCTTTCTTTCTGGAGTTGTTTCTCCACTGATCTCCAGTAGCATATTGGGCACCTACTGACCTGGGGAGTTCATCTTTCAGTGTCCTATTTTTTTGCCTTTTCATACTGTTCATGGGGTTCTCAAGACATGAATACTGAAGTGGTTTGTCATTCCCTTCTCCAGCGGACCACGTTTTGTCAGAACTCTCCACCATGACCCGTCCATCTTGGGTAGCCCTACATGGCATGGCTAGTAGTTTCATTGCGTTAGACAAGGCTGTGGTCCTTGTGATCAAATTGGTTAGCTTTCTGTGATTGTGGTTTTCAGTCTTTCTGTCCTCTGATGGAGAGATTTAAGAGGCTTATGGATCTTCCTGATGGGAGACACTGACTGAGGGGGAAACTGGGTCTTGTTCTGATGGGCGGGGCCATGTTCAGTAAGATTTTAATCCAATTTTTTGTTGATGGGTGAGGCTGTGTTCTGTCCCTGTTATTTACTTGGGGCCAAACTGATGGAAGCAATAAAGATAATGGGGGCTTCCTTCAAAAGATCCCATACAAACAGTCTATATACACAGTGCACATTTTGTACACAGTCTATATATTTCAATCATTTTATGATTTTATTAAATATCTGATGGTCGTAGGGAAGAATCGTATCTTAAAGCATAAAATCTGTAAAGATTAAGCTGGTTCCATTATCTCATTGCACATTTCACTTTTTTTCACGTCCTTTCCACATTCTTCTCTCCTCCTTTCTGATAAATATCAAATGTCTCACTTATCCTAATCTCTCAGAATCTCATTTTCAATTTCCAAACACTTACAGTCTTCGGCGGGCTTCCCTAGTGTCTCAGCTGGTAAAGAATCCAGTTGCAATGTGGGAGACCTGGATTGGGAAGATCCCCTGGAGAAGGGAACGGCTACACACTGGTATTCTGGCCTGGAGAATTCCATGGACTGTTAGTTCTTGGGTTCGCAACGAGGCGGACATGATTGAGCAACTTTCACTTTCATCTTTATACAAGGAACTTAGTACAGTCATTTATAAACATTTTCTCTTTCTATAAGACAAGACTATAGCTTAAAACTCTTTTCATCACCTCAAGGGAGCATTAGCAAAGCAAAATAAAAAAGAAGCAGGTTGAGGTAAAGGCATGAGTCTCAGGGGTCAAAGAGATAGATAAACACACACACACACACACACACACACACACACACACACACACACACACACGGGTAAAAAATGCAAGATCCCTGTTTTTCTCCTTCCTCTGAATATTCTCAGTCCCTCTATGTGTTTTTATTGGGACAGTCAGGGAAAATAAAGGGGTCAGGTTGGTGGGAATAAAAGGCCCACAGTAAGCCAATCAGAGATTCTCTTTGGGCTTTCCTCTAAAGCTCATAAAAAAGACTGTCATTAACTTTGGAATAGGGACCTACATCTGTGGGCATTGGGCTCAGCAGCTATCTTTCACATTATATGGACAGAGTCACACTTTGATAGGGAAGAATGAGGTCAGCATGCAAAGAGAAGGAGAGACAAAGACAGCTGAGATTTAGGAGAGCGAGAGATCATTATTTTTTAAAAGATGCCCTCTGAATTTCTCAAGTATGTGATCCAGGGAAATGTCTATTTTTGTAAGAACTATTGATGAGTTGAGTTCTGTAACTTACTAACAAAAGTTCTGATTCTTGCAGCAGTGGACTGTTCATATTTAGCATACAGAATCAAGGAAAGATTCCCTGAACAAGTAAAGAGAAATACACAAGGTGTTCCTATTGCTTGTGGTACTTGAGAAGTGGGTTTTAAGTACAAACAGAGCACTCTAAGTCTTGAAGAGGTTACCTGACAACTTAGGTAACCTTGGCAGCTTGTGAATTCACACCCACCTCAAGCCAACATTTGCATGTCTTAGCACTGTTTCCAATTCAAAATGTTAGGTAGGTTCACTTTCAAATAGAATTAGTTTCCCATCAGATTCTTTAAAAAGGAATTTAGGCTTTTGGATAGCAGCCATCCTGACTGGCATGTAATGGTACCTCATTGTAGTTTTGATTTGCATTTCTCTAATAATGAGTGATGTTGAGCATCTTTTCATGTGTTTGTTAGCCATCTGTATGTCTTCTTTGGAGAAATGTCTGTTTAGTTCTTTGGCCCATTTTTTGATTGGGTCATTTATTTTTCTGGAATTGAGCTTCAGGAGTTGCTTGTATATTTTTGAGATTAATCCTTTATCTGTTTCTTCATTTGCTATTATTTTCTCCCAATCTGAGGGCTGTCTTTTCACCTTACTTATAGTTTCCTTTGTAGTGCAGAAGCTTTTAAGTTTCATTAGGTCCCATTTGTTTATTTTTGCTTTTATTTCCAATATTCTGGGAGGTGGGTCATAGAGGATCTTGCTGAGATTTATGTCGGAGAGTGTTTTGCCTATGTTCTCCTCTAGGAGTTTTATAGTTTCTGGTCTTACATTTAGATCTTTAATCCATTTTGAATTTATTTTTGTGTATGGTGTTAGAAAGTGTTCGAGTTTCATTATTTTACAAGTGGTTGACCAGTTTTCCCAGCACCACTTGTTAAAGAGGTTGTCTTTTTCCCATTGTATATCCTTGCCTCCTTTGTCAAAGATAAGCTGTCCATAGGTTCGTGGATTTGTCTCTGGGCTTTCTATTCTGTTCCATTGATCTATATTTCTGTCTTTGTGCCATTACCATATTGTCTTGATGACTGTGGCTTTGTAGTAGAGTCTGAAGTCAGGCAGGTTGATTCCTCCAGTTCCATTCTTCTCTCTCAAGATTACTTTGGCTATTCGAGGTTTTTTGTATTTCCATAAAAATTGTGAAATTATTTGTTCTAGTTCTGTGAAAAATACCGTTGGTAGCTTGATAGGGATTGCATTGAATCTATAGATTGCTTTGGGTAGAATAGCCATTTTGACAATATTGATTCTTCCAATCCATGAACACGGTATGTTCTCCATCTGTTTGTGTCCTCTTTGATTTCTTTCATCAGTGTTTTATAGTTTTCTATGTATAGGTCTTTCATTTCTTTAGGTAGATATACTCCTAAGTATTTTATTCTTTTTGTTGCAATGGTGAATGGTATTGTTTCTTTAATTTCTCTTTCTGTTTTTTCATTGTTAGTATATCGGAATGCAAGGGATTTCTGTGTGTTAATTTTATATCCTGCAACTTTACTATATTCATTGATTAGCTCTAGTAATTTTCTGGAAGAGTCTTCAGGGTTTTCTATGTAGAGGATCATGTCATCTGCAAACAGCGAGAGCTTCACTTCTTTTCCTATCTGGATTCCTTTTACTTCTTTTTCTGCTCTGATTGCTGTGGCCAAAACTTCCAACACTATGTTGAATAGTAGTGGTGAGAGTGGGCACCCTTGTCTTGTTCCTGATTTCAGGGGAAATGCTTTCAATTTTTCACTATTGAGGGTGATGCTTGCTGTGGGTTTGTCATATATAGCTTTTATTATGTTGAGGTATGTTCCTTCTATTCCTGCTTTCTGGAGAGTTTTAATCATAAATGAGTGACACTGTTGGTGGGAATGCAAACTAGTACAGCCACTATGGAAAACAGTGTGGAGATTTCTTAAAAAACTGGAAATAGAACTGCCATATGACCCAGCAATACCACTTCTGGGTATACACACTGAGGAAACCAGATCTGAAAGAGACACGTGCACCCCAATGTTCATTGTAGCACTGTTTATAATAACCAGGACATGGAAGCAACCTAGATGCCCATCAGCAGATGAATGGATAAGGAAGCTGTGGTACATATACACCATGGAATATTACTCAGCTATTAAAAAGAATTCATTTGAATCAGTTCTAATGAGATGGATGAAACTGGAGCCCATTATACAGAGTGAAGTAAGCCAGAAAGATAAAGAACATTACAGTATACTAACACATATATATGGAATTTAGAAAGATGGTAACGATAACCCTATATGCAAAACAGAAAAAGAGACACAGAAGTACAGAACAGACTTTTGAACTCTGTGGGAGAAGGTGAGGGTGGGATATTTCGAAAGAACAGCATGTATATTATCTATGGTGAAACAGATCACCAGCCCAGATGGGATACATGAGACAAGTGCTCGGGCCTGGTGCACTGGGAGGACCCAGAGGAATCGGGTGGAGAGGGAGGTGGGAGGGGGGATCGGGATGGGGAATACGTGTAACTCTATGGCTGATTCATGTCAATGTATGACAAAACCCACTGAAATGTTGCGAAATAATTAGCCTCCAACTAATAAAAAAATAAATTAAAAAAATAATAAAAAATAAAAATGATTGAAAAAAGGAATTTAGGAACAAAAACTTTGATATTCATATTTGAATAAAAATTAAGAGCAACAGCTTCTGACGGCTTTAAAAATCATTATCCCTGTAGGCAAAGAGAAAATCAGCCAAGATGG
Organism: Muntiacus reevesi; assembly: GCF_963930625.1. Classification (NCBI taxonomy): domain Eukaryota; kingdom Metazoa; phylum Chordata; class Mammalia; order Artiodactyla; family Cervidae; genus Muntiacus; species Muntiacus reevesi. Next base: position 42,944,500 of record NC_089259.1, read on the forward strand.
CGTTGGTCAGGCTCTCTCGTCTCACTCCACTCACATCCCACAGCTGTGATCATTTGCGGCACTGCGCTCTGTGCATCGTCGTGGGGTCCTGTATAAGCACCACCTGAAAATTTCTTGGAGTCAAGTGGAGTCAAGTCGAGTCCAGTCGTGTAATCATCGTTGCTGCTGTGTCAGCCATTAGAGAGTAAAGGGTGTCTGCCTTGCCACAGTGATTAAATGTGAATGTCTGCAATTCCTAAAATGCCTCGCATTTTCTCCCAGCTTCCCCTCTCATGCCTTGCCTACCCTGGGTTCAGTGAACAATGAAATACAGCGAGACAATGCCTCTCTATCAATCTCTATCCTAAACTCATTCTTTGCAAATTTGTATAACCTTGCTTCCCTGTATTCATCAACTGTCAACATTTACAGAAATAGCAGCATGAAATAGCTAGCATTTGCTACACTAACAAACAGTCCCAAGATTTTCATGGTTTATAGCAGCAAGCATTTGTTTTCTGTTCATATTTGACCTGTGTTTTTAGGAGATTGGCTTGCCGCTGTTGGATTTGGCTGGATTCCATTAGGCTTGGCTGGACTTGACTATTCGCCTGAACCCTGTTGTCTTGGTTTGGCTTCATGTGTGCCCCCATTCCATTAGCGAAGGCAAGTCAGACGACCAAACTGAACAGCAGTGGAATAGACAAGCTTTCTCTGCCCAGAGGTAGAACAATGCAAAATTCCATGACAAAGGTGTGAATGTATAAAGCACTTAGAAAGAAGAAGAGAAGTGATGGGAAATATAATCTAAAACAGAAATTTAAGGGTTGCAGGTGTGAGGTGGGGTAGGGAAAGTGACAACTTAAGACTTATTTTTATAGGCCAGGGGACATCACGAGCTGACAATTAGAAATCTAACCAAAATTTTGATACCTACAGATAGAAATAGCACTTGAATTGAAGGTACCGCAGTAAATAGGAAGTAGCCACATCATTTTCACTAGAAGATGAATCACGTACTCTATCCCTGTTCCCCAGTGTATTCTAGGTTTGCCTCTGGGAGGTAATCTTTAACTGCATTAACTCATCTGTGTTTACAGTCCTACACACGCTTATAATCTCTTCCCCCTTACATTCTTCAGTGTCTTAAAATATCCCTCTGCTTCCCTGCTAGTCGCTTAACACTACTGACAGGTTCAGTGCAACAGTGGATTGTGAGCATAATAAACGTTTAGGAAAGCAGACATTTTAAAGTAGACAAGTAGGTCTCTGTGGAGCAAGAGCAGCAGACGTTTCTTGCTTACTTGATGATTTTTTGTGTGTGTTAAAATTATTTGGAAAGAACATCAGATATTTCAAATTTTTCATTTTTTGCAATAAAGGAAAAGTACAAGTTTCTTTTAGGGATTTGAATAATTTTGAACCTATGTAAAAGCTTTATTCGTTGAATTTTCTTTTTTCTTTCTAAACTTAGATTTACTTTTAAGTATCTGTAAGAAAATGTCATAATAGTCTTCAAGTTCACTCCGATGAAACATGCAAATAAAAGCTTCCTTTCTCTCCTGATTTTATGTCTCAGTTCGGCTTTCTTCTTCTCCTTTCTATCATTCACTGAGACTTCAATGGAGAAGTTCATTGAGGATCAAACAATCCAGCTGTTGTTTTCACCTTTTGCTATTTTAATGTTTATTTTCCAAGTCATTCCCTACTTTTCTTCTAAAAATATACTGCCAAATCATTTTTTTGGAGCAACTCTAATGCTTTCTGTTGCTAGATATCTGATCCAAATCCAATATTTTTCTTGGCAGTCAGTGAACATAATTATAAGTAGGGATTTTTTTTCCCTCTCTACATTTAGAGTTTGGCGAAAAAGACACAATTCATGATGAAAACAAATTTAAAGATTGATGGAAATTCTCACATTAACATACATTTGCAAATATCGCACAAAGGGAGAACGACACTGTTAACAGTATGCTTTTCATGTATGTTTGCACTTAGATTTCTCCTCAACACACTTTTATTCTGGATATATTTTGTGATTTAAGTAATGGTGCTAATTTCACAGCTTTTTAACTTTATTTTTAAAATGTTTGTCAAAATCATAGTATGCACATAGAAAACAGAAATCTCAGTGTTGAGGATGACAGTGAAAAGTGGAATAAAACTATTTCATTCCATTCTGCCATTTTAGTCCCAAAACACATTGTTTAATGACTCTTGGATATATATTTTTTTCCCTTGATTTTCTTTATAACCCTAGACCCCATTCTTTTACATGTATTAATTAATTTATCAAGCTTAGATCACATTTATGGTCCAAAAAAGAGATGACTTAGATCACTTAAACTATTCTCATCATATTTTTCTACTCCTAGTAGAAATATTTTCTGTTTTTCTGAAATTTTAATTTTTTGAGATTTAAAAAAAATTTTCTTGTTTCCTCAACAATAAATAAAATTTCTTATCTCTCTCAAATTAAGTATTTTGAGGCTATTTATGCTTCTACTCCTCACTCAACCTTTTCTTTCTTCTACTTCCCAAATTCTGCCCACCAGCCATTTATGTCTACATTATCAAGACTGATATTTTCACCTCACTTTTTGTCAGTCATTAACTATCAAGCTTTGTTTATAACCGTGTGTCTAAAATGTCAAGGAACATATGATAATCTTATTTTCAAAGAGTATATCAGCTCCATTTTCAAAGTAAATAGTTACAATCAATATTTGGGCATCTTTTCCGGTGAAGGTTTTCTTCATTTAAGCAATAGCTCCCACTGTTAATAGCTTAAAAGATAGGAAATATGGGACAGTATTATTATTTTTTTTGGGGGGGGGGACAGTATTTTTGTGTATAATTTTAAGATGAATGATATTGTCCTTCTTTAAGTGAACCATTTCATTTTTGCTTTAAATTTAAAGGAACTTGACCTGCAAGGGTTTTAGATGTATTTGTTATTTTTTAGCCAAACACTTACCATTAGATGACTGAAATGACCCCCAAGCAATTAATAAATAGTTTTATAGAAAGGCCTCCAAAACAATAAAACATAAAGTCCTGTTGCAAATGTAAGAGCTAATTAAAATTACCAGATATAATTTTAATAGAGTCAACATTAATTTGGTGAGAAATGGCTTATCAGAGAAAAATCTGAGCTACCAAAATGTAGTTTTCTGCCTAATAGAAAAGCTTATATTTTGTTTCAACCCCAAATATTGATGTAACTTGATTCTCCATATCAAAATGAGCTTTTAACAGAGCAATGCAAATGTGTGTTCAAGTAAAAGTATTAGAGAGAGAGAAATAATTTAGATTAACATATACATTTTAGCAGGTATTTATTGAGCACATGAGAAGAAACAAGAGATTTTTGGAAGAGTCTGAAGAGATTTTCTTAAACAGTCTTATTTAAAATAAATTTTGAAATTACTTTAGATGTAGATATGAATAATATACAAATAGTCATAAATGCCTTTAAGCCAGAAACTAATATTTAATTATTTACTCTTTTAACAAATATTTACCCCAAAGAAAAAGAACACAATTTCCTCTGTTCTCCTGTACTTTATACTTAGTGACACAGACAAGTAATTATGAAATAAATAAGGAAAATACACAGTGTGACAGATGGTGATAAATGTTATGAAGAAAATATGATGCAAGAAAGTGAATGGAAATGGGGTGCACTTTAAATAAGGTGATCAGAGAAGATATCACTTAAGAAGAGACACTTGAAAAAGGTCTTTAGAAAATGAGAGAATGAGTCAAGGCAGGTGAAGGAATTGCATGCTAGGAAGAGAGATAGCAGTGGATAGCTGTCGACACATGCCAAACCTGTTTAAAGAAAAACAGGTTCAGGGGAGCTAAATGCACATGTGGCAACTTGGGATTTTCCCTCACTATTGCCCCCATATTTCTTACCACATTAATGTAAGCTACACATAGTGTAACCAAATAAACTAAAGGCATTGTAAGAATTTGACTTCCACTCTAAATGAGATGGAAACTCCTTGATAGTTTTGAGCAGAGAAGAAATCTGGTATGTCTTTTACATATTTAAAATATTTGGCAGCTTTGAACAGGAACATCAATTAGAAGATCATTGCAGAAGTCAAACAGAACATGCGTGCATACTAAATCGCTTTAGTCGTGTCTGACTCTTTGCACCCCTGTGGACTCTAGCCCTCCAGGTTGCTCTGTCCATGGGATTCTCCAGGTGAGAATACTGGAGTGGGTTGCCATTCCATTCTCCAGGGCATCTTCCCAAAGCAGGGATCTAATGAATGTCTTCTGTGTCCCCTGCATTGCAAGCAGTTTCTTTATGGCTGAGCCACGGGAAGTCCCCTAGTCAAACAGAGAGATGTTGGTTAACTTGCATTAAGGTAGCAACAATTAAGGTTGTAAATGGTTGGATTCTGTGTAAATTTTGAAAGTAGAGAAAGCATAATTTCCTGAAAGATTACATGTGGAATAAAGAGAGAAAATTTAAGGATGACTCAGATTTACTGTTATAAGCAACAAAAAGAATGGAGCTACCATTTCCTTAGATGTGGGAGATTATGGAAGAGACCTCTCACTCCTAATTTAGAAAGATAGATAAGGTGTTAAATTTTAGTCATGCTAATATGGAGATGTCTTCTAGCAAACTGTGTAGTGATGGCAAGTAGGCAATTAAACATTATTCTAGAGTCCAGGGGAGTTGTCTAAACTGGGAGCATCTGTGTATGCATCACACTTAAAACCATGAGAAACAATGAGATCATCGACATGATGCATCCAAATAAAGGAAAGAAAAGCTCCCAGTTACTCCCAGCTTTCACGGTCGTGGAGGTGTGGTTACTAAGAAAGAAAGAACCAGGAATACCTGGTATCTGAGAAACCACAGTGATTTAAAAAAAAAAAAATGTATTAATGAAGAAAGAGTGGTCAGCTGTGTCAAACTCAATTTGATTGATGGTCAGAAAGATAAAGTGAACCATTGATTACCATGACAAGAGCATTTTCAGTAAAGTAGTTGGAAAAAAGCTTGATTGGAATATGCAATAGGACAAAACAGATTGATTATAGAAATTATAAACAACTTTTTTGAGGAACTTTGCTGTAAAAATGAGCAGAAAGGTAGGATAGTAGCTAGAGGAGAGTATGGAGTTATAAGATATTTTGGTTTAGTGTTGAAATTTCATCAATAGTATCTTTGAATTATAGTGAAGATGATGCAATTAACAGGGGAAAATTATGATGATTCAGCACAGAGATGGAAAGATGTTGGAGGAGCGCCTCTGAAGAAGTCAAGAGAAGAGGAGATTTGCTATATCATGGACACCATCATGTGAGGAACTTCTATTAAACACAGGATGAAGAATAGCAGAGTCTGTATTATGAATGATCCAGACAAGAGCTCATTACAGATTTAGCTCAATCTTCAGTTCCACATCATGGCTTAGGATTACTCCTTTGTAGTACAAAGTGGAGATATATATATATATATATATATAAACCCACTTTTTAATATTATTTCTACTTGAAATTCCAATGATAAGATTAATACAATGAAAATAGATTATCAGTGGGGTGGTAAGTGCAGTTTCTCCTACCTGACCCTCTTTTAAATTCATAAGACTCAATTTGCAAATGACTCTCTAAAAACTCTGTTTTGGATGGAGTTAAGCATGTCTCGTGAAATACGATGAAATGCTGTAACATGGAAATCATTATAGTGACACGCTATTTCATGGTATGGTAATATCCAGCAAGTAGTCTCCCACCCGCTGATGGTCCACATGATTGAATGTTGGACAGGGAAACAACTTTCAGTAAAAGCAAGTCAGAGACTGAATTTTTTCCAAGTGTGTATGAGTGAGCATACATGTGCATTTAGGTTACTTCAGGTATTAATATGCATAAGGCAAAAAACTATTGTTCTTGCTTTCCCCATCTGTCCTCTGCATTGTAGAAATATTCTAAAGATTGAAGATTTCAGAGTCCTTAGAAGAATAAGGAAATTTTCATTTTCACTTCTATAGACTGAACAGAGAATTCTCTCAGAGACAAGCAGATAGAGACACTGAATGTGCAGAGGTACATTTGAATGCATACATGCATCAGACAAATTTTCCAAAACTGTCAAAGTTAGGGAAATCTTAAATTAGTAGATTTTCTTTTTTCTTTTCTTTTTTTTAAATTAGTAGATTTTCTGAGAGAACGATGAATAATTTTTGAACTATAACCACTGTCTACATTAGGAAGACTCCAATTTTCTTACTATATTGCTTTCATGACAAAAATCTAGTACAGGAATTTAAGCAGAAGGAATCCAAGTTTACTGTAAAAAGAAACCAGCAATACTTTAATTCTATACATTGGCTTCTTTTTCTGCTAGCTCTGTTAAGCTCAATGTTTCATCAGACTTTTGTAGAGTCTTTATCCCGTGACAGACCCCAAAAACAGATCAATAAAAAGAAGCAAGGCTGTCCTCAAGCTACCTGCATTTCAGTGGGGAAAGCCTGGAAACAAATTCTTATAATCTTAGGTGACAGATGTAGTTGGACACAGTAAGTGCTTAAAGTCAAGAGGAAACTGGAAATGAGAGGTGTGATCTCTGTAAAACTTAAGATCAAAATGAAGATACAAGTCTTTTTTTGAGAAATGTCTCAATCCACTCCCACCTCCAAAAGCAAGGCAGTGTATAATCAGTTGTCACAGCAGAGAATGCTCCATTTATTCCGGTAGAGTCAGAATGGGAGCAGCTGGCAATGGCTCTCTGATTCTTTCACAGGATAAGCCCCAAAGTCCCTGCAGTCACTTTATAGGATTTGGTGTCAGTTCCTCTCACTAAACTCTCCCAGCACATTCACTCTGCTCCAGCCAGCCTGGCTTCTAGCTGCCAAGCCTTCCAAGAACACTTCTTGGTTAGACCCCTAGGAATCTGCTTTTCCTTCCTGAAAGGTGCTTGCCCAAAACTGTGCATGGCTCCCTGCTTCCCCTGCCCCAAGTCTTTGCTCTAATCCTTTTTCTTTCTTTTTTCCAGAGTATAATTGCTTTACAATGTTACATTAGTTTCTGCTGTCCAACCAAGTGACTCAGCTGTACATACACATATGCCCCTTCCTGTAGCGCCTCCCTCCCACGCCCCCATCCCACCCTTCTAGGCCATCTCAGAGCACCTAGCTGAGCTCTGTGCTATATAGCAGGTTCCCACTAGCCATCTGTTTTACTCATGGCAGTTTATATGTGGCAATCCCACTCTCCCAGTCCATCCCGTCCTCTCCTTCCCTGCATCCATATGTCTATGCTCTGCTTCTGTGTCTCTATTCCTGCTGCAAATAGGTTCATCTGTACCATTTTTCTAGATTGCTTATATATGTGTTCATATATCATGTTTGTTTCTCTCTTTCTGACTTACTTCACTTTGTGTAACAGCCTCCAGGTCCATCCACCTCATACTAGTCAAAATGGCCATCATTAAAAAAATCTACAAACAATAAATGTGGGTGAGCTTGTGGAGAAAGGGGAAGCCTCTTGCACTCTTGGTAAGAAGGTAAATTAATGCAGTTACTATGGAAAACAATATGGAGGTTCCTTAAAAAAGTAAAAATAGAACTATCCTATGACCCAGCAACCCCACTGATGGGCGTATATGCTGAGAAAACCAGAATTCAAATTCCTTTACAAAGAGCCTTTTCTGACTATCCTTTTTACATTGCTGCTCTGCCCCTTCCCCGTGGAGAGCCCCCTCACACTGATCTCTTCTCATTTCAACCTACAACTACATCTCTCATCTCATAATGATTTAACCAACTATATCATTTTTAAAATAATGCTTGTTCTTTATGTGTTTCCTTGCCTGATAGCTCAATTGGTAAAGAATCTGCCTGTGTTGCAGAAGACCCCGGTTGGACTCTCGGGTCAGGAAGATCCCTTGAAGAAAGGAAAGGCTACCCACTCCAGTGTCTGCAGCTCAGCTGGTAAAGAATTCACCTGCAATACGAGAGACCTGGGTTGGGAAGATCCCCTGGTGAAGGGAAAGGCTACCCACTCCAGTATTCCAGCCTGGAGAATTCTTGGACAGTCCATGGTCACAAAGAGTCAGACACAACTTTCACTTTTCTCATTAGACTAAGCTCCACAAGGATAGGCATTTCAGTCCAGTATATTTGTTGGTGCACCCCAAGTACCCAGAACAGGGTCAAGCATATAGCAGGACATGATCAGTTTGTTAAATAAATGAATGCTGTAAAAACATTTTTTTCTGATGTTATTTGGTGAGAAGCTCTTGCTTCTCTTAAGATTGTGACCAATGGTTCCGTGTTGTTATTTTAGTCATGATGACTTTAAAAGTGTCATGAACCATGCAATAGCCAGAGATGAAAAACTAGTACCAATACCTTACCAAAATACTATGGAAAGTCTCTTTTAATATTAGTAACTAATAGCTACTCTGTTATAACAGTAAGCACAAAAGTATATATATTTACTATAAATATTATGTCTTCCTGCACTAATTCATAAGTGGTTGCAGGGAGAAGATTCAGACAGGAGCCAGAGCATAATTCATTAATTCAGCAGATTTTTGAGTACCAAGCAGGTGCCAAGCAGTGTTTTGGTGTAAGGACTGAACAGTGAATAAGAAATACCCGTAAGAATTGTGTTCTCATGGCCTTTACATTCTAAGGTTTCCATGATCTCTTTTGCTCTCGATATTATAAAAGAGATTGCTGTGCCAGCATTCAAGGCCAGGTCTGAGATCATGCATTCGGACACTTCTGAGAAAGACAATGCATAGCAAATCCACAAGGGGTGTGAGTAATAAGCAATATGGTGTTTAGTAAAAATTAAACAATGTTTTGAGCTCAGGATTTCCTTCCATACCTGCTATTCACATCAGTACTGATTGCAGAACAAGACTTGAGCCTATAAGACAAAGGAAAGTAGAGACACCTGCTGGAGTGACAGGGTGAGGAAACAGGAAGGAGCTGGTGACAAAGACTATGGCATTTCATTTGAGGTCACAGAAAGCAAAGGGTCAGAAATGTGAATAGACAGGAAAGTTGTGACCGCTAATCAACAGCCTTAATAACTGGATATTACTAGTACTTTTATTATAAAATATGAGGGTAATAAAAACAATTTAATATTTGTGGTATTTAATTCAAAATTATCAAGTGTTAATTGAAAATTCATTATTTTTAGCTACTAATAATTAAAGCAATAAAGGTAAGTTCAATATCCACTACTTGTATTTTGAGGTAAAAGATCCTAAGAAAGGGATTTTCCTTTTTAAAAAAAATTAAGTCTTCTATGTAAATTAGAAAATAAGCATTCAGGATTCAAGAAGCCTGATCATTTTGATACACTGGGTATATATATTTTGTAAGAGGTGTAACAATGAGATAGATCTATGAGGAATGAGGAAGAGGCCCTGGAGGTCATGGTGGACGTGTTTTCTCAGCTTTGCCCATGCTGTGCTAAAAAGCTGTTGTCTAAGGCAAAGGCAGCAGAAGAAAATGCATTAAAAAAAAAAAAAAAAAAAAAAGGGCTCCTGTGAATTTATGAGAAGTGCATCACGAAGACAAATATTTCAGCCATGCAATTCCATTCGGCCTTTTCAGCTGTGTGTCCATAGCAAGTCAACGGCTAAATTGAAAAATCAATTCCAATTTAAATTATTGGAATAAAGAACACCAGGAGTCAGAGATAAAATGGCTTTGTTCTCTGAGATCCTTTTTAATTGGAAAGTTATTTCTTCAGGGTATTCTAATGGTTCTGAGGGAAGATTGCAAAATAAAGTTGATCGGCTGGGGGAAGGTTAATAGCTAATGTGCTTTCCTTGCTGTTCAGCCGCCTCCTGTCTTTATGACATCCCCATCATATCTGGAAGGATTGAAGATTCTAAATCATTTGATACATGCAAGGACTGTATTTTCTCTTAGTCTTTCAAAAACCATCCTGAGGCTGGAACCTTGGCAGAACTTTCTCTTTCAGCCTTTCCTATCAGACTCACTTTTGCTTACAAATATCACAAAACGCTTGTCTTCTTTCTTTTCTTTCTGTGTTTCTTTTTTTTTGTATTCCTGATGGGGATGTTTCTCTAACAATGAAGTGGTAATTAATGGAAATAAAAGATACTTGAAGAGAATGCTAGTAAAATCTCTGCTCTTTAATGATGGTAAAAGAAAAAAAAAAGAAAATACTTTGCTGGCCTGTATTAAACAGAGGAAAAAAAGTAGTTACAGACTCAGTAAATGGAGATCAAATGTATACAGATAGGGCAAAGGAAAAATATGGTAGATATAGAAAATGTGAATAAATATTATTATCAAAAGTTAATATTGAATGCCCTGAGAAACCAAAGGTCATATTTAGAAAGCTTCAGCCCAAAATTTAAAAACTAAAGCTTAACTACACATACAATAACCTTTTCTCAGCCTGTAGAAAATTGTTTGGGGCAGCTGTAGTTTAAAAACCTTAAATGAGCATTTAATTTGAAATTAATAAAACAGTTATGGTATGTGTTAGGAAAAGTTACTGAGGTTTGCTTAGTATATTTAATTACTGTAAAAGAGATAAATCTCATTGCCATGTAATGAACTCAGAAGTGTAGATATAGTAAATATGTACTTACGTTCTTGTTATTAATGCATTAAATTTGTAAGAATATTTAGGAATTTAATTAGCATTTAATAAGATGCTATAGCAAATTATAGTAGTTAGATGTTAAGTGTAAATTAATATTTTTAGTATCTAATTGATATTAACTAATTAATTACTGTTTATTACATGGCAACTAGATTTATCTTTTATGGAGTTATTAAATCTCAATTAAAATGCTCTTTTAAGAGGGAGCATTCAATTAAAAATAATATTCTCTACGAATTCCATAATTCCCTTCTCCTTAGGATGTGAGATGCAAAATGTATCACATCAAATTACCAAGTTGCTTAAAAAGGAACCCAATTGGGACTATGCTAGAGTTGTTCAAGCCATCTCAGAATTTTCCAAGTGAGAACTAATTTTTTGAAAGTCATATTCTTTTTGCTATTAAAGTTATAAGCCCATGGAAGCCTAGAAAGACCCTAACTCAAAAATCTCTCTCCACAGTTAATGATATGGGTTCAGGTGTTATTTCCTCAAGAAAAATAGCTACAGGTTATGAAAATTAAAATGTGATTTTTTAATTTGTTATTTCCCCTTGGTGTAACTTCATATATCAGATATAACATGGCAATTAATTGGGGGTGGGTTTTGCTAGAGAGAAGTTTAGAACATCATGAACTCAATAAGCAGTCAGTAATCAAATGTATTAGGCTAGAGGGAGAAGAAAATGAAAGAAAAGGAAATGGACAAGTTGAAATTTCATTTTTCTGTCAAGGTCTCTCTGGTGCCTGTCAATTCCTAGAATATAGTGTGTATTCAATAAATATTTTCTGAATAGAATGCATTAAATCTCCCATATCTGGCACCACACAATTCCTGAAATGACTTTATAGTTATTTTGAAATCTAATCTGAGACAGTAGAGAGTAGAGGTTAATTGTCCCAACAATTTTAAGTCTTCCTTTTATGGACTTCCCTGTAGCTCAGATGGTAAAGAATCTGCCTGCAATGCAGGAGACCCGGGTCTGATCCCTGGGTCAGGAAGATCCCCTGGAGAAGGGAATGGCAACTCACTCCAGTAATCTTACCTGGAGAATCCTATAGACAGAGGACCCTGGAAGGCTAGAGTCTGTGGGGTCGCAAAGAGTCAGTCACAACTGAGCTACTAACACTACTAAACACTAATTTTAAGTCCTGATCACCTCATTCAAGGTGTGACACCTTTGAAAAGTCATATTTCTATTACTACTAATATTCTATTCCTTGGTATCCTCTGTAGTTACAGACAACGGTAGAGCCCACCTGAGGATTATCGTGAGGGCTAAAGGAGTCAATAAAAGACACTTGAGAACAATACCTAGTACATAGCAGTAACACCACAAACACTAATTTTTATTATAATCTTCATTTTTAAAGCAATGGTGTTCCCTACATTTGGGAGCTGGAGTAGGTACATTATGTTTTAGCTCACTAAAAATAATTGGAGAACAAATTAGCTTATTTTTATCTAGTTTACTCCCCTTAAATAATTAATCTCAGTAACTAAATATTTACCATTACTCACAAGTCATTTTTTGGCAAAGCTATAAATACTATGTAATTTTAATCTTTCTCTCATGAATCAATCCTTGAAGATTGTCATTTTTGTCCCTACAATTTTCAAACATAATGAAGATATTAAATAAAACCTATCCTACATTGATTCTCACTTCACTCAACTAGATATCTAGCATCTCAGCTCAATAAATAGCCATTCATCATTATTTTTTAGTCAATTTTGGGTCTTGTGACTATATTCTTGCCTAAGGTCAGTGAAATTAATTTTCAGTTAATATTGACCCAAATTGTTTTTAAAAGATAAACATGACACTGCTTATAATGCCAACAACTTATGTTTACTTCCCACATGGGAAATTTGCTCATGAATTTTTATACTCAAAAATTACTTTTTTATATTATAACTTATTACTTAAATATATTTTTGTGCTCAATTTCTGTTGTTTTCTGAAACAGTGAGTTTAAAATCAAGAGAAACAAAGTCTCCTACCATCCACCCTAGGCATATCATTTATATTATCTTAGCTTACTTTTATACTTTTTTTAAACAAAGGTTTTGATAGAATAATCTTATTAAAAATACCTCTAAATCTAGCATGCTATTACATTATACTCAAACACTAAGCCTATTCTCTGTTATTTGTGTTTGGCTTAGCAGTTTTCTTTTGTTTGGCATTTTAAAATTTGTGTGTGTGTGTGTGTGTGTGTGTGTGTGTGTGTGTGTCCCCAGAAAAGAACGTATAGAAATAATAAAATTTTAATATAAAAACCAGTAGCCATAAACTGAAATTAAATGGGAGATGCTGTCTCCTGTTGTGTGAAGAGTAGCAATGAAGATATTTGCATACTCATGATTAAAAGAATAAAAAGCAGTAAAAATAATGGATGGAAAAGACAAGTCCGTGGAGGTGTAGAGCCTCATTTCTTTGATTCTTCACTCATCTCAGCTGATTCAACATTGGTCTTTAGATGTGTAAGACTACGCTCTGTGGCAGTAAAGAACTAAAGGAGAAATGACAGAGGATTTGACAGATGTGCAGAAAAAAATGATTTACTCAAGAGGAAAAAGAGTAAAGATGAGAAGAGGAAAAAAGCAAACATTTGATCAGAGACACTACAAGGGGAAAAAGAAGGGGGGAAATAACAGATACAGGATACAAGAGTGTTTTAAATGTTGAGATGTGTGTTTGAAATTGACTGAAAGCCACAAAGGGAGGACATTGATTTTCACCACTAATATTTTGAATGAATCAAATCAGAGCTTGACAAAAATATATATATAACTAAAAACAATGAGCTAGTCACTTTGAGGGTCACCTAAAATATCTGCAAGGATATTCAGAAGGGCTTAATAGACAAGGAGAAACTGAAGTCACCAATAATGACAAAATTGTCTAAGAAGGGAGAACATTCAATGTTTAGCTTAGCATGGCTTTTCTTACTACAAGGTCTTATATGCTCCCACAGGACAGGAAGTAAAGAGGTGCTCAGAGATTCACTTGACTCACAGTATGGGATGCACCAATTTTGGGATGTATTCCTCAAATCTGTGCTCGTTTTGCTCTTGCCTATTGTACCTACTTGTTCATCTATTTCTATTCTTGTTCTGTTCTTTAGGTTCAAATGCATGATAATGTTATGACTGTTTCAAACTCAAATTCTCCTAGTCTTCTGATTCTTCACCTTAGCTCTGCTGCTCCTCAAAGGACATTCCCCATTTTTACAGAGCTATTGAGCACCTGTCATGCTAGCACATCCAAGAGGAAATGGAAACACTATTTTATCATGCTCTGCTTTGCCAGCGACAAAAGGACTTTCATATTTCATTTGACACCAGTGGTGGCAGTATTAGAGAAGGAAAATGCTACAGAAATAAATCCATGGCATTATTTAGTTAACACCTACTGCAGAGAAGTAAGCAGTATCATATTCCTAACTGGAGATTAAGTTCTGGGTGGGTAATTCTGAGTGGGTAATCAGAGATACATGTGCAGAGGAAATGGCATGCCTCCACCTGTATATACTGGTGCCAGATCCTGACCATGCATTCTCTCTCTTTGGTTTTCCTTCTTTGAAGTGAAGTGAAATGAAAGTTGCTCAGTCATGTCCCCATGGACTTTGCAACCCCATGGACTGTAACCAGACAGGCTCTTCTCTTCATGGAATTCTCCAGGCCAAAATATGGGAGTGGGTCGTCCTTTTCCTCTCCAGGGGATCTTCCCAACCCAGAGATGGAATCCAGGTCTCCTGCAATCCAGGCAGATTCTTTACCATCTGAGCCACCAGGAGAGCCCTTTCCTTCTTTATTCCTTTTCAATTTCCTTTCCTTTTTCTTTTATTTTCTCTTTTTGCATTATTTTTTCTTGCTTACCATCCTTTCTCCAAAGAGCAGCTGTCACCAGTCCCATCCCCTCCAATGCTTCTGCCACAGCCCCTCAGACATCTCCACTCTCACTGGACAGTGGCTGCTGCCTCCCACCTGGCTTCTCCCCCAGCTTTCCCCTCATTACCATTCCTTACATGCATCTTTACACGCTGGAGTGTACTCTGTGCATTAAGAGATCAGCTCTGGGATTGCAGAGATTTGGACTCAAATCAAAGCTTGGCCACTTGCTTATCTGGACAGCTTTCAACAAGTTACTTAATTCCTCTGAGCCTCAGTGTGCTAACCTGTAAATTGGGGGTGGCAACCTAGGGAAGGATTCAATTATACTCTATTAATATGCACTTAATACTGTTCTGTCATGGTAACTGATACTGTAATTTTCTATTTTTAAAACATTTTTGAAGCATAGTTGATTTATAACAGTGTATTCAATTTTTCTGTACATCAAGTGCCTTGAAAAATATATATATATATTCATATTCTTTTCCATTATGGTTTGCCACAGGATATTGAATATAGTTACCTATGTTATGCAGTAGGTATTACATAGATTTTTACATCTAGGAACAATATGATTATGTTCACTCTATATTTTAATGGAATTCTTAGTGGCCTACTTGCTGTGGTTTTGAGATTGCAACCTGGGGACCAAGGGATTCCAGATAGACAGCAATACAGTGTCTTGTGAAATTGATGAGTAGAGTACAGAAAAGTACAGTGTGAGTTGACTTAGCAGTGGCTAAACAAACCACAGAGCTATGGGGAGAGGCTGACTATGGCTCATGGACAAAATACCAGAGCTGATCTTCAAAGTCTGGGTTCGCTTGGAGGGTTGAGGATAGACATGATACTGACTCCTACACAGGAGTTTTATTTCTGAGAGTAGTCCAAGTGGTAATACCATGGCATCAGAGAATACATTTAGAACTACTAAAACTGTGCACCTCATACTTAGCATCTTTCTAAGAACTTGCAGACACTTGGAAGAGTTTTGCATGTGTGCATGCATGCCACGTCGCTTCAGTCATTTCTGATTCTTTGTGACCCTATGGACTATAGCCCACCAGGCTTCTCCATCCATGAGATTCTCCAGGCAAGTTACCTGGAGTGGGTTGCCATTTCCTCCTCCAGGGGATCTTCCTGACAGGGATCAAACCCACATCTCTTACATCTCCTGAGTTGGCAGGTATGTTCTTTACCACTAGCACCAAGTGGGAAGTCCAGAAAGAGTTTTACCCTACCTCAAACTTTAGCATCCATGGAGGTCTTAGCAGATCATTCTGTTAAGAAAGACAACAGGGAAAACTATTTTCTTTTTGCTGAAATACTAGCAAATAACTAGAAAATGAGAAATCAGGTAAGGGAATTTTAACTTGAGAATTTAATTAGACCTTAAATGCTGTGTCTTAATCACTCAGTATTGTCCAACTCTTTGTGACCCCATGGATCACAGCCCACCAGGCTCCTGTGTCCATGGGGACTCTCCAGGCAAGAATACTAGAGTGAGTTGCCATTCCCCCCTCCAGTGGATCTTCCCAACCCAGGGATCGAACCCAGGTCTCCCAAATTGCAGATGGATTCTTTACCATGACAGCCATTAGCTCAGTCCTTAAATATCTATTTACATAATTGAAGGAGAAATTACAGTTTTACAAATTCACCCATTTTGTTACTTTCAGTAGCCAAAATGGTTGTGCAGTATGTCGCTCATAAAGGCAATGGGAGAGAATTAGTGCTGTTCCCTTGGGTGTCGCCCACATTTAAATTTGAATGCACCCTGATTATAGGATGCCTGATTTCTTTGAAAATAGTTAGAACAGAGGAAGAAAATAGAAAAAAAGTATTTGAGTTAAAGAAGTAGTGAAGTTATACCAAAAAGAAGTTTTTTAGAACATTGGTTCTTAAAATTTGTTGTGAATCGCTAGGACACACATGAAAGTGAGATAGGAAACATGGCCTTTCCTCTTCCTACAAATCCTACAGAATATTCTGCTACAGATCAAATTTTGAGAGACATCAAATTAGAAAGAAAATGCTACACAAATAAAAAAATAAATACACTTACCTCTATTTACTTTTGTGTATAATAAGGTACACTTTCAACGCAGCATTTGTGCGACCATTCATCTTGTCAGAGTGATCAATTTTGTTTGGAAACCAAATTTTCAGTCTCTTAGTAAATGGTCATATATATAGTGTTTCACTTCAATTTTGAGATACTAAATAATAGCAAGCATCATAATAACTTCAACTAGGATAGTTATAATATTAAAAATGCATTTTTCAAAACCATAAACATCTTTAAGTATGATTATTTTTTGTATTAAAACTTGGCTAGGGTATTTCACCTTTTAATCCTCTTTGAAAAATTTAATGATAAATCTTTATCTAATATTCTTTTTTAAGATTTATTCTATACTTGACACATACTTATAACTTACCCATTAATATTAGTGGGAATAAAAATTTATGTGCATTCATTGATAGGAGAATAAAATTCTTGATATCATATTTTCAAATATAAAATTATAACTTCTGAGAATGTATTTGATCTGGGCAGAAAAGCAGGCTAATGAGCAACATTTGATTGATAATACATTGCAATTCATAATTGATATAATCTTAGATCTGCCAGTGCAACAAAAGGTCACTTCGAAATTTGATGGGAGGTAAAGCATGGGATAAGTTGGAAATGGTATTGTATCATGTAAAGAAAGAAGATACTGACACAAATCTACTATTTCATATTAAATTAAAACTACCTTGAAAAGCATAGTAATTAACAGCAAGTCCTGAGAACTTGACATTCCACACAAATGTCACTCCCCAGGGTACTACACAGGAATTAAAGCGTTGTTTTACTGTCAGACTGATGTATACCACTGAACCAGTGCTGGGGAAAAAGTCAGATTCTTGGTGATGTTTGGGCTTTAAATTGTAGATTACCCCCACTTACTCCTGTTTCTGTGTTAGAAAAGTAATTCTAAATCTTACTCCTTTTTATATCTTAAAGAGAGTTTGTACTCATGTGTTTTCCTTTTCATTGAAAATAAAATATTGGAGAACAGTTAAAAATGACTTTGCAAAGCTCTCTGGGGAATGAGGCAGAGTTTAAAGTGTATCTTTATCTTATTAGAACACAAAATTTTACCCTTTGGGAAGAAAAAATTTCCCCATAAATTAGTATCAACATTGTCTCTCACAATCCCCAACATTTTTTCAACTTAAAACTATATCCACGTGTATAGAGAGACAGAACATCAAGCACCATCCAGACCCAAACGTCACATTAAATACCAACCTATAGGATGAAGTTTGAGTCTGTTAAATTAATTGTTGATACCTAAATTCTTTATGATCATGATCAATATTTAGTCATCTCAGTCACTCTTTCCTCTTTCTTCCTTATATATGTTATTAGTGAAGAACTCCTGACTACATATAAACAAAAAGAAATAAGCAAACACCAGACAAATTCCTATGTTTGAAATAAATATATAGAAAGGAAAGCCCATGGTCTAAGATGTCATCTCCACTGAATGCATCAGGCCTCATGTGCGTATTTATGTTTCTCGTTGCCCGAATAAAAACATCCTTATCATAATCAACTCATTATCCTTCACCCCATAATACTTCACACATCTGTTCCTTTGACCCAAGCTTTCCACTTTTGCCTCCCTCTCACACCCTATTTATCAGCTCAGCAGATAAAGAATCTACCTGCAATGCAGGAGACCCAAGCTCAATTCCTGCGTAGGGAAGATCCCCTGGAGAAAGGATTCAGGTATCCTGGGTTACCCACTCCAGTATTCTTGGACCTCCGTGGTGGCTCAGATGGTAAAGAATCTGCCTGCAATGAAAGAGACTTGGGTTTGATTTCTGGGTTGGGAAGATCCTCTGGAAGAGGGCATGGCAACCCGCTCCAGTATTCTTGCCTGGAGAACCCCATGGACAGAGGAGCCTGGAAGGGTCCTTGGGGTCATGAAGAGTTGGATACTTGGGGTCACAAAGAGTTGACTAAGCGCACAGCACAGCGCTCCCTGTTACTGTGTTCCCTGAACTCTGGATCTGTGTTTTTCCTACACTTTCTCAAGTTGAAACTCTTTGAACACTACCACATCTTTGTGGAAATAATACTGCTTCCTTATATGCTTCTTCAAAGGATGTTTTTTCTTTACCTTTGGTCTGAAAATGGCATCATGTCATCTTTTCTGTTTATTGTCCCAGGTCATAAAATGTCCTCAGCCATATGAAAATTCCCACTCTTTTGGTGTGGAGAAAAGGTATCCCTCCTACACTGCTGGTGGGAATGTAAATTCATGCACCCACTACTGGAGAACAGTATGGAAGTTCCCCCAAAAGGGACAAATAGAACTACTATATGATTCTGCAATCCCATCCTTGGAATATATCCCAAGAAACTCTACTTTGAAATCACACATGTACTCCAATATTTACAATGGCCAAGACATGAAATGTCCATCAACAAATGAATGAAGAAGATGCAGTGTGTGTGTGTGTGTGTGTGTGTGTGCGTGTGTGTGTGTGTGCGGGAGACCTGGGTTTGATCCCTGGGCTGGGAAGATCCCCTGGAGAAGGGAAAGGCTATCTACTCCAGTATTCTGGCCTGGAGAATTCCATGGACTGCATAGTCCTTCGGGTCACAAATAGTTGGACATGACTGAGCAACTTTCATACATTGGCAGCAGCTTGGATGAACCTAGAGATTATCATACTAAGTGAAGTAAGTCAGACAAAGACAAATATCATATGATATCATATATGTGAAATCTAAAAAATGATACAAATAAACTTATTTACAAAACAGAAAGAGACTCACAGACACAGATAACCAATTTATGGTTACTAAAGGGGAAAGATAGGGAAGGATACTTTAAGGAGTTTGGTGTTAGCAGATACAAACTACTGTATATAAAATAGATAAACAACAAGGTTCTACTCTAGAGCATAGGGACCTATATTCAATATATTGTAATAACCTACAATGAAAAAATATGAGAAAGAATAAGTATAATTGAATCATTTTGCTTACACCGGATACTAACACAACATTGTAAATTAACTACACTTCAATTAAAAAACAAAAAATAAAGTTCCTACTCTTTTGAATTTTAGCTTATTAGGCTCCTTTACAGTTCCCCCTTCTCACTGTTATCATCTATGGACTATGTTATCCACATCCAATTCACCAAAGATAACTATGATTTTTTTCCCCAAATCTTGGTATTATTATGAAGATTTTCCAAGGCCATGATAAATAAATATTCATTTCCCTGAACTGTCCCTGGTGGCCTAATGGTTAGAATTCCATGCTCTCCCATTTGACTAAACTCTCAGTTCCTTGCCTTCATCATCTCAAGGGACTTTGCCTTCCTTCCATCTATTTATTCCTAAGGATGTATTCACCACTATGACTAATCAATACAGTTTGCATTCTCTTAAACTACATCCCTGTCCATCATTACACCCATTCCATCCATCACTCTCTAATTTGAGAGCTATCAGATGGAAACTTTCTCACCCTCCAAAAATATTCACTGAAATGTTGTGAAGTAATTAGCCTCCAACTAATAAAAAAAAAAAAATATATATATATATATATATATATATATATATATATATAAAATATTCAAAGCCAACTGCAATTAAACAAATATTCTGTCTTCTTTAAAAAAAAATAAGAAATTTACCTTTTCCTAACAAAAGTAACCCTTCGTATTTGTTCTGAATGCCAGAATCTTGTCTCTTCAAATATTATATTCATCTTTATTCCTTCTCTCTTCTATATTTTCAACTTCTCAAAAATCCTTCCTGCCAGCATTTAAACATTATATTTAAGCATCACACATCAAGCTCTTATGACCGTTTTACCTCTG